>NC_138212.1:10455739-10959493 GCF_964194415.1 Vipera berus | reverse complement strand
GGTAGGTAGCCAGGTAGGAAGGAGATGGAGAGAGAGATAAGATATGTAAGATAGATAGATAGATAGATAGATAGATAGATAGATAGATAGATAGATAGATAGATAGATAGATAGATAGATAGATAGATAGATAGATAGATAGATAGATGATAGATAGATAGATAGATAGATAGATAGATAGATAGATAGATAATGATAAATAGATAGATAGATGATAGATGATAGATGATAGATAGATAGATAGATAGATAGATAGATAGATAGATAGATAGATAGATAATCTCAATTGCTGCTTGTTCATATGTGATGTATATTACACAAAGACATAAACTTTTCATATGTAGAATCTCCTTCACATGTTTGGAATAATCTGAGCAAGGAGTATTTACACAATATAGCATATGCAAACATAATGTTTTGGTTTAGTAGAGAAACCTCATTGAAGAAGGAACTAAGGATCACAGCAATTAGAAGAGATTGGATGTCACAGAGAACAGATAAAACCAAGCAAAGATAGGAATGGTCATCCTTACATTCTGGCTAAATTCCAGTCAAGTAATTGCTTTTTGCCTACACAAAAATTCCCTGAGAGGAGCTGTCATCTATGGGAGAGATTTGTTACATTCATTTCGATAGAGCTGTGTTGGGTAGGGTAGACTCCAGTCATAGCTAACGGCAAGGATAATGCAAATCACTGAACCGGCTTGGGAAGGAAAAGACAAAAGAGAGAGCGTTAAAATGTTTCATCCTCTCGGCTGGTCTTTTGAATCCCTGGCACCCTTGGTCCTAAGTTTAGCAGCCAGCAGTTAGTTGTGCATATGAAGGATCCTTAAAAATGTGAAAAGTCAGCAGGTGTGCTCAAGTTGTTGGCAAAGTAGAACTTCTGAAGAACAATACATCCCATTGTTATCATTAATCAGTTTGATGTATACTAATTGGACAAGGTGAAAAAGAAGGTCATTGAGAAGGTATCACCATTTCTCAGAATAGCTCATGATAACCAGGACATTTCCATTTCTGACAGCAATGTGATTGTCTCACAGGTGGGGGGGAAAACATTGGTACCCTAATCTAAGAAGAACCGAGCAAGAAGCCAAGCAATCTTTCTCTGATTCAAAGCTGAAAGAATCTGGAATATGCCAAGGCCTAGAATCCCAAAGTTGAAAGGGACCTTAGAGGGACCTTGAGTTCAACATTCTGCTCAATGTTGGATTCAATAAAGCTCTTCTGAGAAATGATCATTCAGCTCATGGCCCCCAAATATATAAAGATTGACAGAGGAGAACACGGAGGAAAATAAGAATTTCCAAAATTATCTCCTGCAGAAGAAGCAGGAGAAACAACCATTACAGATTTGGGACCTGTTTTCACTTAAAAATCTTGGCTTATTCTGTTTTCCTCAATCAGGCCACTTGGCTTTTGATTTGAAGAGTTTGTTGATTTCCATGTGCAATTTGTGTTTCCTGATGCTGGGATCGTGTTCAGGTAACCTACTTAATTAAATAGTGAAGGAATGGGCGAGAGTTTTGATTTATTCTGTGATAGAAAAATCATGAATTACTATGACACTGCAATCAGGAGAAGCTTGAATTAAGCAAATTTATCCATTTAGGCAGATATTGTAAAACTCACCCCCTCCCTTTTTCTCTCCTTTCCCCTTTTCTTTTTAAAGCAATATTTCAGAAAATCAAAGCCATACATGGATTCTAAAGAGGGCCTTCTTTGGGAGTTGTTAGTACCTCATATTAAAATATTGGCATTTGAATTTGACCAAATTCAATTCCTTATATTATATTTGCTTTGCAGGAAAAGAATTGATCTGTAATGTAAAAGTCAGACTAAAAAGGACAGTTATTCAACCTGATAGGATGTTTGGCTAATCATATTTTCCCCTCTTTTCTTCTTCCCATAATTTTTTTTGTCTGTTTTGTTTTGATTTATCCCTGTCCATTTAATGATGAAACATTGGAGATGAGATTGAAATGCAAAGAATGCAAAAGTTGTTAAAACTTCATGGTGCTCAAATGCTCGGAGCAGTCATTAAAAATTTAATGCAACAGGAGATTAAAAAAAAACCAAAAATTATTTTTTGGAAAAACAAAAAAAAAGGAATTACATATAGATGAAGTGACAGAGGGAAGGAAATTATGTAAAAGAGAAGAAAGAAAAAATGAATGTCTAACAGTTGTTGTGACAGATCCCTTATTGTGTAATATTCTAATTTACAGGTTGGACTTGCAACAAAAATACTGAAATATTTAGGATTCTCAATTGTAATTCTACCCAGTCCCTTCCATTTCCCCCTCCTATTTAGTTTTTTTCAGGGGGGGTTTCCTCCACTATCTGTTAATATCCCATGGACATGGAATATTGACTTCTTGTTGGCTATGCTCTCATAACATGTTTAACCCAGTCACTGAACTGCCAGACATTCTGAGTTTGCAGAATAAAAAGGAGCTGAGTCTGAATCTGTCCAACTCAAGAAGCCATCTCCTTCCTCGTCAAAAATCCCTAGCCAAGTTTAGCATCTTGCATGATGAACCTATTAAAACTTTGCCCAACTTGGTAAACCATTTTGTGCAGATTCCACTAATGTTAGGGTTTCACACATGTACAAACAGCATTTCTTTTAACTACTTGGCAGGGATGATCCATAGGCAGAGGAGGGGCAACGAAGTCAAGAAGGCAGCTACGGCTGCATGTTCAAGATTCCACCATTTTTCAGGATATCATTGCACTATATCACTTTTAAACAGAGCCTGGGTTTGAATTACATACAGGTAGTCCTTGACTTACAACCACAGTTGGAACCTGAATTTCCATTGCTAAATGGAAATGAGTCATACCTCTCTTTTTTGTAACAGTCACTAAGTGGATCACTGCTTAGTAAGTGAATCCTACAGAGGTGAAGTGAACCGCTGACTTTGCTTGCCAAACGTTGGCTGGGAAGGTTTGCAAATGATGATCACATGACCCCAAGTTTCATATATTTCATGCCAGTTGCCAAGTGCTCAAATTTTGATCATGTGACCTTAAGAATGTTTGTGATGGTTGTAAGCGTGAGGACCGCTCATAAATCACTTTTTTCAGTGCTGTTGTAACTTTGAATGGTCGATAAACAAACAAGGGTAAGTTAAGGACAACCTGTAGGTATGGTTGCCGTCTTGACTTTTTTGACCCCTCCTTTATTTAGAGGAAAGGTGGCTCAGTGGGTTAGGACGCTGAGCTTGTCGATCAGAAGGTCGGCAGTTTGGCGGGTCGAATCCCGAGTGCCGCATAACAGAGTGAGCGCCTGTTACTAGTCCCAGCTTCTGCCAACATAGCAGATCGAAAGCACGTAAAAATGCAAGTAGAAAAATAGGGACCACTACGGTGGGAAGGTAACAGCGTTCCGTGCGCCTTTGGCATCTAGTCATGCCTCATGACCACGGAGACGTCCTCGGACAAGCGCTGGCTCTTCGGCTTTGAAACGGAGATGAGCACCGGCCCCTAGAGTTGGAGACGACTAGCACGCATGTGCGGGGGAACCTTTACCTTTACCTTTACTTATTTAGAGGAAAGTCCTGAACTTGCCAATATGCCCCTCTTGAGCTTGGAGTATCGTTTTACTTATATAAGCCAAACACACCCATATCTAATGCTCCCACACTGGATGTTTTTAAGAAGAGACTGGCCAGCCATTTGACTGAAATGGTATAGGGTTTCCTGCCTGAGCAGGGGGTTGGACTAGATGACCTCCAAGGTCCCTTCCAACTTTACTATTATGATTACAATTAAGCAATCAAAAAAGAGAGGTGACTTTGTTCTCCTTTTGTTTAAAAACAGAGGTCCCCAACCTTTTGGCACCAGGGACCAGTTCTGTGGAGAGAGGTTTTTCTGCAGACCGGAGGGGATGTGGTTTTGTATGCTGCCTGCATCCCACAGATGGGTCTTTGCTTGTTTGTGCAGTCCGGTTGCTGGCATGGCACAGTCCGGTACCGGTCCACAGATCGGGAATTGGGGACCCCTGTTTTAAACACTCCAGATCTTTTCAGGTCATTTTTTTTTCATTGCTGCATCATGAAATGCCTCTGGCACAAACAGTAGGACAGATCAATTCAGCTTCTTTCTGAAGAGATGGGTAACAGCTGCTCTGATCAGATCTCCCCTATAGCTCCAGGGAGAAATCTCATTTCAAGTTAGGGTTTGCAGATGTTTCCCAAAGTTTCCCTGCAGCACAACAGAGCTCGGAACAGCAGAAATTCAAGAGAGGGGAAAATTCTTGAGATTTACAGCTTGAGCAATACTCATTAAATACATTCTGGGAATACGTTCAATATTTTCTAGACCTGAGTCAACATTTCTCAAATAGCATTTTTGAGTGATTTTTACGGTTCTTTTTCCTCTCTGTCTCTTTTCCACCCTACCAAAGCTTAAACCTTTGGTAAAATTGTCTTCAGATATTATCTACCGAGCTTTTTTAGGGATATGCTATTTTTTTTGAGGACCAAAGACCCCACGGTTCAACCTGGAGCTGCAAATATTCTCTTCTGTTGATGAAAAACATGAGTAAACATTCAGTCTGTGTGGGAGATACAAAACAGTATCTAAGCTATCAAGAAAACTACTGCTATTGAGAGTTAGAAATGTAATAAAGTAATATTAGAGATATTGTAGCAAAAGTAGCAAGAGTAAAAAATATCTACAGCTACCATATTAGTCACCTATAGTAGAAGACAACAGCAGAAGTTCTCCATCTGCTGAAGAAACATGATAGCAAGGATCCCTCCTGTAATGCTTACACAAGGTAGGGCCCATTGCGAGATACGCTGCCCATTACTATAGACAGGGCTCTTTTTGTCATAGAATGCTCAGAATGGAGTTCCGGCACCTTTTTTGGATGGAACCTTGTAGGGTAGGCAAGGCTGGTTGCATGACATGTGTGAGTTCCAGCACCTTTTTCTTTTACAAAAAAACCCCACTGACTATAGATATATATTCCTACTCTAAACAAGTTCTCAGCACCGATTAAGCTTCCTCTATTAATTACCTAGGACCATTTCCTTCCCAATGGCTAAGATGAAATCTGCAAATACTCTTCTGAACTTAGAAAATACCTCTAGGCAACGGGATCTCAAACTGTGGAGGGGAAAAAAAGTGAAACTGAAGCCAGGCTATAGTCTCAGTTTCAATTATTTTTACACTGATTAGGGTGAAAGTGCAAGTAAGGAGCATCTAATCCACTAGGGATGCTTTTGACTGCTGGCAAGGAATGTAAGTTTTTTTTGGCTGTGAATACTGTTGAAGGGACAGAAGACAATTTTGCAGCATCTAGAATATCAATTTATGGTTCGTAAGCCATCAAAATCATAGGTGAGCAATAAACAAAGGTTAAAGGTGATTTTACAACAAACAAGCAGGTAACATTCTGGCCTCTTTTGGAGTGTGGCTATCGTTTCATTTTTATTTTATTTTTAAAGTTTTACAATCAGGTTCTTTGGCATAAACTGTCCCTTGTAACTCACCTCTTCATATACTCTGGTTGTGAATTCCATTCTTCTCCAGTTGTTCTACTAGGACAAGGATGAATCTCTAGAATATATCCAGCTTTTCTCATTTGTTGTAATGTCATGAAGTGTACTCCTGCCTTGTCTCTACAATATTACAGCAGGTCAACAATCCTATCAGCAAATAATGGTTGTTCTCCAAAAGAGCAACTATATTAGCTCTTTTAGAGTAACATTCCTATATGGCCACCAGCTGCCCCAACATATACAAGAACCTTTTGCTTTTCATTAAGAGCGGCCATCGTAGCAAGCATCTGGTGTAGTGCTCCAGTAGTAGTAGAGTATTCAGTGCCCTTGATGGCAGCGTCCATATTGTCTCCAAGGGATGTGCTGGTTGTCTTTGTATGCTGTTTCTGCACTGGGTACCACACTATTAACCAAAGTCACACCCTAGCTGGTTTCCCTGATTTTCTACCTCTCTTGTTTCTAAATAAAAGATCATGCCTCATTATGGGAGGGAAAGTAGAATGCTACACCGTGTCTTGCTTTTCTTTTTCTTACTTAGTTTGTTTAGTTTGTTTCTCATTTTATATTCCACTTGTGTCGTGCTGAACCTGTCACCCATGGCCGTTCACAGTAACGTACCATTAAAACAATACATAAAAGTATGGTTTTACTTACAAAACCATAAACAGTGATAACATCACATTTAAAACAATTGAAGAAACAGTACAACAGCTACAAATAATTGTTGGTGCAACAGCTACTATAACTATTGGTACTCCCTCAAATTATCAAGAGACCAGGTTTCGAATGCTCCTTGGAATTCATTTTCATTTATTTAATTTCTTCGCTACCCATCTCACTGCCCCTCCTGAAGTGCACATATCTGGGAAACAATGTTTTAGACTCTCCTCCTCAACAAGAGGCAGAGAACATAAAGCCCAACGTCCCCTCCAGGGTTTTAGTCACACAGTGCCTGGATAATGTAAATTGTTGCTAGATTCTGAATGAACTGAATGAAGGGGCAGATGGCTTAGCAGTTAAAGATGCTGAGCTTGTCAGCTGGAGAGCTGACAGCCCGGGTTCAAGACCTGAGTTCTGCACAATGGGTGAGCTCCCGAAACATGCCTCAGCTCTTGCTCACCTAGTAGTTCAAAAGCATGCAAACGCAAGTAGATAAATAGGTACCACTTCGATGAGAAGGTAACAGCTTTTTGTGTTCCTTGGCATATAGTCATGCTGGCCACATGAACACAGAAATTATCTTTGGGCAATGCTGGCTCCCTCAGCCAAGAAACAGAGATGAGCAGAGTGCCTCAGAATCTGATATGGCTGACAGGAAAATCTTTATCTTTTTTTCAATGAAGAGCCCTTTTAGTTCAGTCACATTAAAACATGCAAGAAAACCACCATGCCTACTCAGACCAAGTAAGGCAGGGAATAGAATGTGTGGGGTGTTTTTTTTTTCCAAAATAGTATTTTTTTTAAAGCAAATCAATAGACGATCTTTTTCAAATGTCAGTGGACCATATATTCTCCAGCTCAAGATAATATAACAATCTCTTAACCTCCTTGTTAATATGGACTAAATTGTGACTTGTCCTTGCTCCATTGTTAGCAATTAATGTAATTCTCAGGTAATTGGTTAATGCACATTCAGTGACTTCATATTCTCATTTCACATTCATTTCTCTTGATTAATAAGACTGTCCAATTTATCTGTTATCTCCTTACGTTTACTCTTGGGTGGGTGAAGAGCTGGCATATTCATTAAAGTGATAATTTTACAACCCCTTTCCTTTCTCATTCACATATGTAAGTTAGAGTCCTGGGGGGGGAAAAAGAAGTGTATGAAAGTAGATCCCACATTCAAAAGAGTCTGAAATGACTCTGACTGTCAGAGAGACAGGGATTAGAATAGAATAGAATAGAATAGAATAGAATAGAATAGAATAGAATAGAATAGAATAGAATAGAATAGAATAGAATAGAATAGAATAGAATAGAATAGAATAGAATAGAATAGAATAGAATAGAATAGAATAGAATAGAATAGAATAGAATAGAATAGAATAGAATAGAACAGAGCAGAATAGAATAGAATAATAACTTTATTGTCACTTTGAATCTACACTAATCAGCATACATTAAAATGAAATTTCATTGCATACAGCTCTCAAAAGGTCACCACCTCCAATATACACATAAATATGACAAAAATAAATAAATAAATACAGAATTATGTATGTACCCACATATATTATATGACACAGAGAAACAACAGTCTAGTTTGGGTTATGTATACATGTGCATGGTGAGAAAAACAAATCTTGAGAGTTTACCTGACGGATGGCATAGGGAACAAAGCTATCACAGAATCAGGTAGTCCTGCTAGAAATACTTCGAAACCTCCTCCCAGAGGGGAGCAACAAAAACAGACCATAAAGTGGTTGTCTGGGGTCTCTAACAATGCTTTGAGCTCTAAGCACATAGCGCTTATAAACAGCATCCTGAATACCAGGAAGCAAGCTTCCTTTGATCTTCTCGGCTGTCCTTACCATTCTCTGTATGGACTTTCTGTCTGAGGCACTGTTGCCACCAAACCAGACAGTGATGCAGCTTGTTAAAACGCTCTCAATCGTGCCTCTGTAAAAAGTGGCCAGGACAGAAGGAGAGAGATGTGCTCTCCTCATCCGACACAGGAAATGCAGATGCTGGTTTGCACGCTTCACTAAGGATGATAATACAGGTAGTCCTTGAGTTATGATCCCAGTTGGGACCAGAATTTCCACTGCTAAGCAAGGCAGTTGTTAAGATAATCGTGCCCAATTTTACCATGTTTTTCACCATGGTTGTTAAGCAAACCACTGCACTGTTAAGTGACTCACATGGTCATTAAGTGGATGGCTTCCCCTGTTGACTTTGCTGGTCAGAAGCTGGCTGGGAAGGCCTCAAGGGGCAATCATGTGACTCTTGAATGCTATAAACATTATAAAATATATTCTAGTTGCCAAGCACCCTAATTTGGTGATATGACTATGAGGATGCTGCAAATTTAAGTATGAGGACCGATTGTAAACAATTTTTTCTCTGTGCCATTGTAAACTTTGAACGAAATGAATGGTTGTAAATCAAGGGCTACCTGTAAGGGATTTTGTGTGCAGTGTGGCTACCAAATGATTTTACAATGATCTACACAGCTTTGACTTACATAGAAATGATCTGCCCATCAGAAACACCTTGGCTGTACATTCATAATTCCTCTATATTTTTCTCTCCATTGTGCAAGGTAATAAGCATTATGAATTAAGTAGCTTGAAGCAACTGCGTTCCTTCAATCTGTTCAGCCATATCTGCAACCTCAGGTTCTTCTCTTTTTTATTATTATTTATAAACAAACATTTACAAACTGCTCTGCAAACTGCCATAGAAAGGTAATGAATAAAAGCAGTGATGGAGGGACACCAGACCTTTGGAACATTTAATAAAAAGGAATGAGGAAGAATGAATTATTTCAGGAAGCCAGGCAGAGATAGATGCCTCCTTTCTTAAGGTTTTTCAAATTTTCCCTTGCCCACAATTCTTCAGCCTGGCATGGTTTTTTTTCCCCTAAGTCCTACTTTCAGGGAAATGAACCACAGAGAGAGAGAGAGGGAGGGGAGAGGGAGAGAGACAGAGGGAGAGAGACCTTGTGCAGAAAAACAACAAGGAGCTGTTTAAAAAAACAGAGCAGAACTTACAAGAACAATGGCAAGTCTTTTTTTTACTTGAGACTAATATACAGTTGGGATGCGGTGGCTCAGTGGGTTAGGATGCTGAGCTTGTCGATCAGATGGTTGGCAGTTTGGCGGGTCGAATCCCGAGTGCCGCGTAGCAGAGTGAGCGCCTGTTACTCGTCCCAGCTTCTGCCAACCTAGCAGTTTGAAAGCACGTAAAAATGCAAGTAGAAAAATAGGGACCACTATGGTGGGAAGGTAACAGCGTTCCGTGCGCCTTTGGCATCTAGTCATGCCGGCCACATGACCACGGAGACGTCCTCGGACAAGCGCTGGCTCTTTGGCTTTGAAACAGAGATGAGCACCAGCCCCTAGAGTTGGAAACGACTAGCATGCATGTGCGGGGGAACCTTTACCTTTACCTTAATATACAGTAGTGCTGAAATCTAATTCCAAATTTCCAGAAAGTTTGTTTTGGTTTTAATACCTCATCCCCAGAGTGCTTTTGAATTTCTATATAATATTTTAGGAGAGTTAACTTGATTAACATGGATGTTCTTTTTTCATAATTCACCTATCAACCTATAGCCTCCCTTAGCTGCTCTTGTTTCCTGCTCTGAAAAAAATAAAATAAAATCCACGGTAAAAGTTCCTTTATGAATTAAGTTAGACTTTTGCTTTGGGATTTAATTCACACATATGAAGCTGGGAGAGCGCAGATCACCGGAGAGGCCGTTGTCGCATGAAATATAAGATTCTCACGTGTACAATTAAGGTAAGTGGAGGAATTTCGCAGGCCCAACTCTGAGAATTTAATTAAATGGTTTCTTCTCCTTGAGAGAAAAAAAAATCAAAAGAAATTTATTTTGCATCACACTGAGGAAAAACAGCTAGACGTGAATGCAGAAGACATTTTCAGCACAGCAGGGTCTGAAATAGAAGGGGGAAAGCTATCACAGAATTACCCAGGGGCTCATTTTTAATTGCTGTAATTCTGGTAGTAGATCTTGAACAATCCAGGGTCTCGTCAATTGTGCCTTCATTGTTTATTAACTTCATGATGATGGTCATAAGACCATATGCCAGTGGTGGTGAATCTATGGCACATGTGCCAGAGGCGGCATTCAGAGCCCTCTCTCTGAGCACATGTACCATTGCCCCAGCCACACCTTCCCCGGGGCCCCCTTTTCACCAGCAGCACCCCCCAGAGGAGAGTTGCCCCTGGGTGCGGCCCATGGGGAGCAGTGCAGCCAAACACATGGCAGCTGGGTAGCAGGGACAAGACTTCGCCCTAGCGCCCCGTCGCACACAGATGATGCTGTGGGCGCAGGCGGAGGGCATAGTTGCTGTGGCACTGCAGGGCCGCCTGGGCAAACTGCTGCGGTGGGCCATGGAGGCGGTGGGTGGGCCTGTGGGTGGGCGGGGTGGGGATGGGGATGGGTGGGCAGGGCGGGGTGGGGTGGGGTGGGGCAGGCTGGAGCGGTTTTGGGGCACTCAGTTTCTAAAAGGTTTGCTATTACTGCCGTACACCATTGTCATGCAGCCAATCAGAAAGAGAATGGGGCTTAACTTCCTGCTCTAAGTTTGCAGGAGGGGGTGGCATTCTGAAGGAGTAGGAACCAACTCGGTTCAGATAGTTTGTGTGAGAGAAAGAGAGTGAAGACAGCCCCTCCCTAACAGCCCACAAAGTATATGCTTGATTGTCCTCAACTTACAAATCACAGTTGAGCCCAAAATTTCCACTGCTAAGTGAAGCAGTTGTTAAGTGAGCTTTGCCCCCTCTTATGATCTTTCTGGCAACCGTTGTTAAGAGAATCACTGAAATTTTTAAATGAGTCATGGAGTCATTAAGTGAAACTGGCTTCTCGCCTTGCTTGTTGGGAGACAGTGCGACTGTCATAAATACACACCAGTTGCCATGCCCTTGGATTTTGATCACGTCACCATGGGGATGCTGCTGAAATGGTCATAAGTGTGAAAACCAGTCATAAGACACTTTTTTCAATGTCATCGTAACCTCAAACCATCACTAAACAAATGCTTGTAAGTCGAGGACTACCTATAGCAGAGTGTTTCTCCACTATGGAGAAGAGTATAGGTGTGGAACAATAAAAAAAAAATCTGTTTGAAAAAATCACCAAGTATCTTTCTTAGTTTTGGGACCTGACATTGGGGGTAGGGGGGGAGAGAATTGATTACCAGCCAACAAAATCAATTGTTGCCGATATTATGCTTCCCAGAGTTTTTCTCCCTTTTGCATCCACATAGTCAACATACGTCCCTGAAGAATTAAGAGAAAGAAGCTGTTATGTATTGGGCTCAATTGTAACACCACGTGGTAAGCTGGAGCTAGCTAACAGCTCTCCAGCAACTCAGACTCCCTGTCTCCAGTGCTGCTATTGGCTGCCCCTAGGCGGCAATGGGTTGCTTTAAATCTATTGGCTGCCGCCTAGGGGCCAGGCTATAAATTGCTGCAGGCTGCAGCCCAGTTCAGATCCTGCAAGCAAATAAACCTGACCATTGCTGAACTCACTTGCCTCGTCTCCATTCCTGCACAATGAACTCACTACACAACAGAAGCATTTTAGCTCAATGTTGCTAATCAATAAAGAAGCCTATTGGTGTAAGAAATTAGTTGTGCAAAGTGACCCCAAAGGACCACCCAAGGGAATGACAACATGCATGTTAGATTTGGAAAGGAAAAAAATAATGAGTCTGTTTTCCGGATCATCAAGTTCAACCAAGCACCAACTATAAACATATCTCTTGAAGCTACTCCAAGGTTATATTATTTTTGGTGGCAACTGAAATAAGAGAAGCAACCGGAGAATTTGTGAGACAGCCTGCTTCCAGTTGTCTCAGTTTAGTCCACCAGATCCAGCAAGGAAGAGGTGCTCTGGATCCCTTCCACCACACAGTGATACCTTGTGGGATCCAGCAGTCACCCTTTCCCTACAGCAATCTCTGCCCTGTGAAAGAGCATCTCTCTGGAATTCAAGGTGTCCCCATCCCTGTTAGCTTTTTGTAAGATGCTTGGGCCACCTATGCTTTTAATGCTGTTTTTATAAGTTGGGTTTATTATTTCAACCTCAGGTGTCATGGTTTAGATTTTTTAGATTTTAATTTTTTAAACCATCCGGCGTCACTGTTGTGAGATGGGAAGCCATGTAAATCGTTAAAACAAAAGGAAATAAAAATAAAATATAAAGCTTCTGGCTGTTGCATACTTTATGCTGGAAATAATGCTTATAAATCAGATTCTGCTCCTACTATGTTATATTCATTCCTTCGCTCTTGGTATTCATACTACACATCTAACTGTGCTTTGAATAGTTCAGCTTAGTGTTAGCGTTTCACCTTTTATCTGGATTCTCTGACTTTGCTTTGCTGCCTTGATTTTCCCTTTTGACCCCCAAATGATTCTATCAACTGATTTTATAATTTGCAGATTGTAACACAGTCCTAGATGCATTTAACAGAGGGATAGAATCAAGATCACGTGAAGTAGTAATACCACTTTACAATGCCTTGGTAAGGCCACACTTGGAATACTGCATCCAGGTTTGGTTGCCACAATGTAAAAGATGTTGACACTGTAGAGAAATAGTGCAGAGAAGAGCAACAAAGATGATTAGGGGACTGCAGGCTAAAACATACGAAGAACGGTTGCAGGAATTGGGTGTGTCTAGTTTAATGAAAAGAAGGACTAGGGGCGCCATCATAGCAGTGTTCCAAAATCTAAGGTGCTGCCACAAAGAAAAGGGGTTCAATATATTTTCCAAAGCACCTGAAGGCAGGGCAAGAAGCAATGGATGGAAACTAATCAAGGAGAGAAGCAATCTAGAACTAAGGAGAAATTTCCTGACAGTAAGAACAATTTATTGGTGCAACGACTTGCCTCCAGAGGTTATGGGACCAAAACCAACACTGAAGGTTTTTTAAAAAAAGATTGCATAAGCATTTGACTGAAATGGTATAGGATCTCCTGTTTGAGCAGGGGGTTGAACTAAAAGATCTCCAACTCTGGTATTCTATTATTCTGTTAATTTTCAAGGGCACAATCATAGCATTTTTGTACAGGAAAATAGTTGCATGTTGAAAAAGTGGGTGACTGGGTGGATGGATGGATGCATGAATGGATGGATGGATGGACTAATGGAAAATAATCTTATTCTAAACAAGAGTCTTTTATCCTAATTGATAATCACCCTCTCAAATCTCAAGGTTGAACCCATTTCCTACAACTGTTTCTAAAAGCTTTTAATTGTCCTTGTTAAGGACTAAAATCTAAGACTTTCTATAGATTTGCTATATTCAATACTTGGAAGATCTATTTTTCAAGAGGCTACATTTCATGCGGCTTGACCTTTCTACAATGAATAGATCATGGCCTGATTTTGGTTTACACCTGATTTTGTTCCTTTTTTGTTAACTTGTATGTGGGAAAAAAATTCACTACACTGAACAACAGAAACATTTTGAAGTTAGAGCACCTAGCAGGTGGTATGGGACCATCCTAGAAAAGTGGTAGCAGGGGAGGGGAATGAGCTGAACCGGTGGTAGCACCACACAAGCCTGAGCAAGAGATGGCTGGAGCTGCAGGGCTGATGGCTCAGCGGAAGCACCAGGATCAGCACTTCTTCGGGGCTGTCAGGGCTCAGCAGAAGCACCAGGATCAGCACCAGGCTCCAGCTGGAGCTCGGCGCTGATCCCGGTGCTTCTGAGCCCAGAATCAGCTGGAATGTTGCAGCATCTCCAGGGTCTTGTGATTTACATTCAGATGCTTGGCAACTGATTCATATTTATGATGGTCACAGTGATCCAGGGTCATGTGAAGTGACCAAAACCTGCTGCAACCACCCAGCAGAGGGGGGGAAAATAAAAATCAAACACCACCCCACCCCACCCCTGCTGTCAATCCTCAACAGAAATGCTCACAACAATGAAAACCTTGGACAGGAGGAAGAGTGCTGCCAGGCAGGCTGGCAGGTGTCTTGCTCGGCTGTGGCTTGGGGGGCACTTTTTTCAATGCCATTGTAACTTCGAACAGTCACTAAGCGAACTGTTGTAAGTCGAGGACTACCTGTACTTCATCACTTTTTTCCTTTTTTTTTTGGTCACCATGTTTTTGACACCTTTCTAGGTGACTGGTGGTACTCGGATGTTGCCATATCCTAAAAGTGGTACAATGGGTGAAAAAGTTGAAAAGCCCTGAGTACCTAAATGACTGACTGAGATGCAAAGCACCAGGATTATCCATGTCCAGCTCTAGAAGAAATGTAAGTTATGAGAAAGAGCATCTCTGTGTAGAATGGTTAATGGAGGTCCCCCCTCCTTCAAATCACTCTTGACTCCCAGTGACTGCCAGGATTAGTTGTTTTCTTGGTAAAATTTTGGAAATATATTGCCATTTCCTGCTTCCCAGAGCTGAGAGAGAGCGATTGGCCCAAGGTCACCCAGCTGGCTTCATGCCTAAACAGGACTAGAACTCACAGACTCCCACTTTCTAGTCTGGTGCCTTAACCACTATATCAAATTGGTTTTCTCTATAGAATGTTTGGTCTGGATACTCTTCAGAACTGACTCCAATTTATCATTGTTAAATGAAGCACCCAAGTTCCCAACTGCCATCTTCCCAAGGATCATGCAAAACAGTAACTTTACTGCTCCAAGAAATAGATTGCAGCTAGCCCTCATTACCTGCTATCCCATAAATATTTCTCTGAAGGAACTCTCAGGATTATCCTTAGTAACTGGCTGTGTGATTTCCTTGCATGGGTAGTCACTGAGGCCACCTCAGTGGTCCCCTTAGAGTAGCATTTCCCAATCTTAGCAATTTCCAGGTTTGTGGACTTCAGATCCCAGAATTCCACTGCCAACATGACTTTGATGATAATTCAGGGAATTGGAGTCCACATATTGAAGTTGGTATGGTTGGGAAACACTGCCTAAAGAATGAACGTAGTGTGATCAGGGTTAGATAACAAACTTATATAAATAAGGGAGCATGGATCCTCTTGGACCACCCCTTACCATCTCTTTGATGGCATTTTGATCTTACTTACTGCAGCACCCTGGTGAGCTTAGTAAACTGCTAGCATATGTTCTCCCAAATTGCATAACCTCCCTTCTTCCACAAAAATGTCCTGTTTTGATTCTGTAAGCTGCCTTGCTGTCTGGAACAAGGCTAGTCTAAACATGCTTTCAAAATGATAATTAAATGTAATCAAAATATTCTCTAAATAAATGAATTGCAGATCCCTTTTATTGACCCAGGTAAGTATGTTAGGCTTTTGAAAGGCTTTCAGCACCACTCATTTAAAGGACATAATGTGATTTTCTCTAGTTTGCTACTGGGGGGGGGTAGAGGGGCAGACTCATCTGATAGCTGTTTGCAGGCAGGAAATTCTGTCCCCCCACTCCCCACCCCAAATAATTTTAGAGTGTCAACTATTGGAGGCTGGATTCACAAGAGATAACCAGGCATGGCAGTGTGCCCAATTCCAACAAAAGAAGGATGCTCTAAAGCCAACTAAAACCATAGCAGCCGTTAAGGGAACTTCAATGCAGAGCATTTTAAAGTTAATTGGTTTTGCAATTAAAAGATGCACAGAACATGCGATGCAATTAATTTTACATAAACTTGGTCAGGAATTGAATATAAAGGCAGTTGGTAACTTCTCTAAATGAAGCAGATGTTTCCTACCCATGCAACAAACTTTTCTTTTTTTTTCTATTTTTGCATCTGGTGTGGGAGACCTACAGCTTCAAACATACAGAATACTCTGCTAGGATGTTATGAAAGATTTTTATTATTATTATTATTATTTTAAAATGTTTCCACAATGGATCTTATGCACCTGAGGTGATCTTGGGGGAAAAATGGAAAGGCTCAAGAATGTGGCAAGATGCCTCTTCTATGGCACTGCATTTGGAAGTGTCAGTTAATATAGTTAATTGTTAATCTGTTGGAACATAGTTTTCTGTTGATAAGTATAGGCAGTCATTTCAGTATTATTGGTTAATTAGCTTTTCCCAGTGTTCAGGGCCTGGGGGAAAAAAGAGAGGTTTCTATTCAATAAGCTTGTGACTGACTCATTTATTTGCCATCTCTTCATGTTTTTTAACTGATATAAGGCAGTTGGTATTCCAGATCTGATATTTGGTATTCCAACTCCCGTTGGCCTCAACTAGGGTGGCAGGTAGCCTCAAAAGATGGAATACCTGAGTAGTTCCTCATCTCTAACAGCGTCCATTCATTTTATTTGCAATAGCAATAGAAATAGCACTTATATAACACTTCATAGTGTTTGAAACAGCCCTCTCTAAGCAGTTTATGGAGTCAGCATATTGCTCCCAGCAACCTAGGTCCTCATTTTACCAACCTCTGAAAGATGGAAGGCTGAGTCAACTCCTGGCTGTGGGCAGAGTTAGCCTGCAATACTGCATTCTTTGCCACCACGGCTTCGATTTGCAAATCGCACTTTCCTTAAAGAAGCCTAACTAAGACCACACCTGGAATACTGCAGCCAATTTTGGTCACCATATCACAAAAAAAAGTTGTTGAGAGTTTAGAAAAAATTCAGAGAAGAGCAACTAAGATTATCAAAGGCCTGGGGGCTAAAACGTATGAAGACCAGCTGCGGGACTTGGGTTTGGCTAGTCTAAAGAAAAGAAGAAATAGGGGAGACGTGATAGCAGTGTTTCAGTATTTGAGGGGCTGCCACAAGGCAGAAGGGGTCAGGTTATTCACCAGAGCACCAGAGGGAAGGACGAGAAACAACGGTTGAAAACTGATCAAGAGGAGAAGCAACCTGGATTTAAGGAGAAACTTCCTGACAGTGAGGACAATCAACCAGTGGAACAGCTTGTCTCCAGAAATCGTGGGAGCTCCATCACTGGAGATCTTTAAGAAGAGACTAGACAATCACCTGTCTGAGATGGTGTAGGTTCTCCTGCTTAAGCGGGGGGCTGGACTAGAAGACCTCCAAGGTCCCTTCCAGCTCTATTCTATTCTAAACCATGAGATCCATTCATGCAGATCCAGTCCTCTGCAAAACCCAAGTGGAAGTATACAAGTAGTCGTTCATCTGTTTGTGTGTGTGTGTGTGTGTGTGTGTGTGTGTGTGCCTGTCTGTCTGTCTGTCTGTCTGTCTGTCTGTCTGTCTGTCTGTCTGTGTATGTATGTATCCCTCTATATCCCTCTATCTCTATATTGGGATCACTGTTTTCCAGAACCTAAGGTTCTAGGGATTTTTTTTTTAAAAAAAAGTAGATTCTATTTATATGACCTCTTCCTACCCCAAGTTTTGAGAATGGAGATACTGCTTAACGACTCCACAGCAGTTATTCAATGAATGGATAGCTCCTGGTTGATGTAAAAATGTATTAACGGAGGACAAAGTCTTTCCCTGAGGCTGCACTTCCCAAAGAGTGAAAGCAAGGTCATGAGAGGATCAGTTCTGAACAATCCTGCCTCAAACTCACAGACGGCAATTCCAATTCAAATAAAATGTACTGTTCTGCTAATTCTGCCTACCACCACCACCACAAAGTAAAATATCCTCTTCTGCCAATCCCCCCTCCCAGTATTATTTAGCCAGACGTTTTATGTGAAGAATGCAATGGGCTTCAACACAGCATCCCTGCATTGTGTTTAGCAGCAGGCTGTTAACGAAGAGTAGTTTGAAATGCAAGCATAAGCTGATGGGCACGGCTCATTAATCAGGCAATAAAATTCAGATTTCAATAGAAAAAAAGGCAGCAATCTGATTTTGCTGTAAAGGGACTTCAGCCTGTATTCCCTCCTAGGAAGGAATAGCAGCTCACTGCTAGAATATATGCTTGGCACACTGATATGCTCAGGTTTACCCCACAGATTTTCACGGGGGGGGGGGGGGAGGAAAAAAATTAACTGAAATCCTGAAGAATGCCTTGAACTCTTGAGATAAATGGTCTTCCAGCAGAGTCTTTGTGAGCAATTGAGTGAATATGAATGCAGTGGTTTGTTTTCTTTCATCCTCCAAAACTAATTGATTCAGGGGTATACTTTTTCAGTGTCACGTCAGTTGTAATGTATAGGGCTTGAACGCTGCAAGAGCCTCCAAGCAAAGAACCCCATCAAACAAGAATAATTTTGTCAAGTGCAAGAAATCAGAAGATCCAGGCAGTTCAAATGGGTATAAAAATTTATCGCAAGCTTAAGCTTCCTATAAGAATCTGAACTACTAACAGCCAAAGCAAATTGGTGGTAGATAAGAGTCAATGGAATTCAAGGTGAGCTGGATTTAGATCTTTTGTGGGCACATAGGGACTTGGGACTGATGATGTGCTTGACCTATCCATCAGGCTCAGCCTGATCATTTCCTACAAGTTTTGGATAAGAGTGCCAGTATTCATCGGCATCTCGCTTGTGGTGTGCCTAGTTTGGAATTTTATGTGTTTGCCTTACACTGAAGTTTCATTTATGATTTGGGGGTGATTCAGCCACAAGGTACAAATACATATAATTCTACTGCATAAATGACTACATTTCAGAAATCATCTGCACACTACAATTATTTATGTTTATCTCTTGTGACTGAATTATAAACAACTCACTTTTATGAAGCTATCACAGTTCCAACAGCAGAAGCAGAACCAACCCCATAGTCTGAAAGAAGTAAAATAAGTCATGCCTACTACAGGTAGTCCTTGACTTACAACAGTTCATTTACTGACCGAAGTTACAACAGCAGTGAAAAAAGTGACTTATGACCACTTTTCATGCTTTTAACTGTTGCAGCATCCCCAGGGTCATGTGATAAAAATTCAGATGCTTGGCAACTGGTTCATATTTAGGACAGTTGCAATGTCCTGGGGTCATGTGATCCCCTTTTTTTGACCTTCTGACAAGCAAAGTCAAAGGGGAAGCCAGATTCATTTAACAACCAAGTGATTCACTTAACAGCTGTGGCAAGAAAGGTTGTAAAATGGGGCAAAATTCACTTAACTGTCTCACTTAGCAATAGAAATTCTGGATATAGAAATTGTGGTCGTAAGTGTAGGACAGCCTGTATAAATGCATTACATATGAGTGTGTATGCTTGGCAACTGACTCATAATT
Source organism: Vipera berus (assembly GCF_964194415.1). Taxonomy (NCBI): domain Eukaryota; kingdom Metazoa; phylum Chordata; class Lepidosauria; order Squamata; family Viperidae; genus Vipera; species Vipera berus. The sequence continues at coordinate 10,940,183 of NC_138212.1, read as the reverse complement.
ATGACGGTTGTAGTATCCTGGGGTCATATGATCACCTTTTGTGACCTTCTGTCAAGCAAAGTCAATAAAGAAGCCAGAATCACTTCATAACCATATTACTAACTTAACTGCAGTAATTCACTTAACAAATGTGGCAAGAAAGGTCATAAAATGGGGCAAAATTCACTTAGCAACTGTCTTACGTAAGGTAAAGGTAAAGGTAAAGGTAAAGGTAAAGGTAAAGGTAAAGGTAAAGGTAAAGGTTCCCCTGCACGTGTGTGATAGTCGTTTCCAACTCTAGGGGCCGGTGCTCATCTCCGTTTCAAAGCCAAACAGCCAGCGCTTGTCCGAGGACATCTCTGTGGTCATGTGGCCGGCATGACTAGACGCCAAAGGCGCACGGAACGCTGTTACCTTCCCACCGGAGTGGTCCCTATTTTTCTACTTGCATTTTTACGTGCTTTCGAACTGCTAGGTTGGCAGAAGCTGGGACGAGTAACAGGCGCTCACTCTGCTATGCGGCACTTGGGATTCGACCCGCCAAACTGCCGACCTTCTGATCGACAAGCTCAGTGTCCTAACCCACTGAGCCACCACGTCCCTTTGACTTACGTAGCAACATAAATTTTGGACTCAATGGTCATAAGTCGAGGATTACCTGTACATATGAAAAAGTGCCTACTACATGAGAATGGAATCAGTCCTAAAACACCAATGCTAGCATATCAACATTTATATCCCAGACAAATAAAATTCAATTGTCTGTAAAGCAAAGCAAAGTTCAGCTTCTTAGAAAGTCAAGTAAGGGAAGGCAAATTATCGACCAGCACCTTGGACAGCTCTGCAGAGTTCACTCTTGCATGAAAAATCCTAACTTAGGCTTTCAACAATCTGGGTAGTTAGTTCAGTCTCCAGTGGATGGAGCCTATTCCAAGTAAAGGATATGTAGCTCTAATGGAAGAGCTGAGTTTTTGATCAAAATATAAAACACAAAGAAAAATGTAAGGGTGGAAAAAGAGAAGAGGGAAAGGTATAGGTGGGAAAGGAGGAAAGAAAGAAAACCATTAACTTCCTACTCTTTTTAGTGCAGTAGGATAAGATAATAACAGCCTCAACTTTTTACTTTTACATAACATATTTCTAGTCATTTCTATAACAACAAACCTATCTAATCAGCAAAATCCAAGGTCCAGGTTTCATATTGTTCCACTTCAAGCACAAAGTCTAGAAGTAGTTTCCAAGTGGAAACAAAGTTAGCAGTATCAATAAAGGGGAATGTTTGTAGTTCAGGGTTGAAATGAGGGGTCCTTGGTGCTCTCTGAGCTCAGTTGTTTTCTTGCAGACTAGCATTGATGGTGTGACATAGTTTGGGTGATGAAACGTCTGCAAGAAAACAACCAAGTAGAGAAAGTACCAAGGAGCTCTCGAAGTTAACTGTATTCTTTTCTTTGATTAAGACCAGGGGTTTTCAAACCTGGCCCTTTTATGACTTGTGGACTTCAACTCCCAGAATTCCTCAGCCAGGCACGCTGGCTGAGGAATTCTGGGAGTTGAAGTCCACAAGTCATAAAAGGGCCAAGTTTGAAGACCCCTGATTAAGACAGACAATTTAGCCATCTCTGATAATTCCATCAGGTTTTTTCCAGCCAGTCATCCATTGTGGGAATTAAGGAAGACCAGAGTTCTTTTGGGATTCCCAAATTAGAGTGCTTGAAGAAGATCTTGAAGGTAGAAGATGGAAGTAAGAAGAGCTGATAGAGTTTTCCAGAAAAGTGATTTGTTATTGATGGAGAACCCCACTCCCCTTCTTCTATCATCTCACCCCCAAAATTCTGGATGGTTTGAGATAGGCACATTAATTTTGGAAAGATTCTAGTTCATCTCTTTTTGATATCTACTCATTGGCTCATTGACTTATCTTTCTTGGTATCTTTCACTTTCTCATTCAAACATGCATATTGGGGAAATGAATATGAAATGAGATTTTGGCACAGAATCTTTTTTAAAAAGATAATACATTTATTCCAAACAAGAAATTGATTAGAAAAATTGGAAATGATCTGAATCCAGCATAGACAGGATTCTATATGCCATTTTACCCTAGTTGAGACACATTTCAGGACTGTGTTCCCTTCAGCAAAAATCGGAATGGAGAGAGAGCGCCACTAGGAAGAAAGAAAAATTAGATCATCTTTATTCACTGCTAGATTATCCCCTACATTTCTCCAATGCAGGTAGTTCTCAACTTACAACAGTTCATTTAGTGACCATTCAAAGCTACAATGGCACTAAGGAAAGTTACTTATGACCATTTTCACACTTATGGCCATTGCAGTATCACATTGGTCACATGATCAAAATTCAGATACTTGGCAACTGACTCACATTTATGACAGTTGCAGTGTCCCTGGGTCATGTAATCTCCTTTTGTGACTTTCTGACAAGCAAAGTCACTTAACAACTATATTGCTAACTTAACAACAGCATCAAGGACTACCTGTACCATGTGGGCACAAGTGAAATAGGCATAAACCAAAAATGAATAATATAAATAAAATAGTTAACATTGAGAGATAAACCAAGTTGCTATCAATAAGATTTGCATCAAAAAAAATCATTTGGTTTGCTATAAACTGAGTTTATAATGAAGAAATAACTCTGCTAACTAAAGTAAAAGGGCATCATGACACTTCCAGTTCTCCCTCCCAAAAAAGAGAAAGAGGGTGTATGAGAGAGAGAGAGAGAGAGAGAGAGAGAGAGAGAGAGAGAGAGAGAGAGAGAGAGAGAGAGAGAGAGAGAGAGAGAGAGAGTGTGAAAGGACATGATTGAATACTTGAATATCTCTTATACAAAAGTATCCAGTGGACTATAATTTTGCTATTGTCATCACATCATTGTACTGAGAGTTTGAATGTTCTGACTGAACAGAATGGTTTTGAAGACAAACAATCAAACATCCTGTTGTTGTGTCTCTGCCCTCCTTGGGCAACCTTCTGCAAACATTAAGAGAAAACATAGTAGCTGCAATTAAATCCTTGTATTTTCCATGCAGTCTCTTGAGTCATGGTAACCTGATCTAATCAGTTCCTTTCTCCCCAGGTTGTCACCTGCCACCCAGGAGCTCAGAATGACAGATAATATATTGGGAGACAATGCACCTGCCCTCATTAGAAAGACAAACAAGTCTTCTTCACTACCCACCTGGCTGTCACATTTTTTTTTACTATTGTGATATACTTCCATTTACCCATTTTATTATTCTAGAATCAATAAAGTGCTTGTGGGAGACAAGAAGGAACACAGAAAGAGATTGTTTTGTTGACTTTTTTCTGAAAAACAGGCAGTTGTACTGTTTTATTAGAAAGAAAACCTTCATGACAGAACTGTGAAAGAGTTATAGATTAAAAGAGTTTGGCGTCATTGGGGCTGTGCAAATGTTGAGGGTGAAGAGTTGAATCAGATCAGATGAATGGTCCAATCTGATTGGACCAAATAGGAGTCAATTTGCTGAGCCCCAAGAAAGTGATTTACTCTGACTTCTGTGGGGTCCTCTGAGCTTGGTGACTGTCTTGCAGACATTTCATTACCAAACTAGGTAGCATCATCAGTAGCTCAGTTCAACACTGAGCTACAAATATTCTCTTTCATTGGTACTCCAACTTCTGCTTGCACTTCATGAACTAGAACATACCAAATCTATCCTCCAATTAAAGTTCTCCAGTAGAAGAGAACTTGGAATCATTTCTTGCACAATTAGTAGAGAGTTATTTTTTTGGATAAATAAAAGGCCATGAAGTCATCAAAGAAGTAAAGTATCTGCAGTCAGAGATACTAATATTGTTTAGCTCTGAATTTCATTTATACTGTTGACTGTGGTTAGCCATTACTCTTCTCCAGTTTCCATCTGGATGCTTGTGCTCTAGCTCTGAATCTGTGGCCGATTTTTCAAGCTACTTCTGATTCCTCAAAATTGGCTTGTTCAACAAGTTGAGGAAAATATGACAAAGCCATGTTCTTGATTCCCCCGATGAAAGTACACTCAAAACAAGATACTCATCACAATGCTTCCAAAAAGACTCTTCTCAGGAATTCCCCTCTCCCAAGGAAGACTTATAAATATATTCATGTTTCATGCATATGCAAAGAATGGAGAACCTATCATCCTTCAGATGTAACCAAAGTGCAACACCAATTTGCATGTCTAATGGAAAGGGCTGCTGAGAACTGAAACTGGGCAAAATCTGGAAGACTCCTCCTTAACCCTTTGTTAGCTACACCATGCAAGGGGATGACCTTCATTTGTCTTCCTTTTATCTTAGAATGATTGTTTTAAAGTCTTCTTGACAGGTCTTAGATAGGATGAATTAAGTTCTCTGTTGGTGTGCATAGTAATTGAACCAGGGCTTACATTTCCTACAGCTAGGGTGAAAAATATTGTTCAAGTGCAGCAATTTATGCATGATAGCTGCTCAATCTTAATGCATTTGAGTACTCACAGTTAATTGCTTTTACCTAAGTAGGATATAATTGGAATATGTGCATGCAGGCACACATACAAGCACAGCCACCTATACTCTTGATGATACATTGGTCTTACTCTGGAACACATTCTATGCTTTTTCAGTTATTGTTCCAAGGAAAGCAGCCACTAAGTTCCTTTGTTGTTTTAAACAAACACCTGAGAAGCAAAAAATCAATGGAATGCCATAAATTTGCAAAGGGCATGGTATCAGGAGGCAGAAATCAAAATATAACATGAAACCATTGGTTCTGGGGCCCTCCAAGTTCTGGGGCCATGCTTTAGGTGAGTGCAGACAAACTGGTAAAGCAGAGGTGAGAAATTCCCAGAAATGGTTAAACTTCAACTCCCATCAGCTATGGTTAATGTTCTGAATTATGAAACATGTGGAGTTCTAATAAAGAGAGGCTGTTAGATTGAGTCATATGCCGCAGGTGAGACGCCCTGTGTGGTGTGGAAAGTAGAGTTATATGCCAGGCAATTTGTCCTGAGATGCCTAAGCTACTCAGTCAGTGTGATCAACATCATCTCTTTGCAGATATTGGAGAAGATTACACTGCCCTATCATTTATCATTTATCTTTTGTATACTAATCTGAAGGGGAATGCTCTTTGCTTCAGCTACCCAATTGTCTTGAGCCCTTCGTGTGGTTCTGTTAAGAATTGTGGCTGAAAAGGAAGAGATGGAGAAAAGCCACATGTTTCCTCCCCTACATGTTTTAGTAAAATGTGTCTATGTTATCAGGCAATGGGTTTAATTGAAAGCCAGTATGTGCTTGTTTGTTTGCATTGTCACCCAATATGCACCCTGTCTGGAGCACCGGATTGGAAGGAAGCAATGTTTTTATTTCAAACAGAAGCACTGTATGCAATTAGTCCTTTCCTGTCTGAAGTGTAATAAAGTCTGCTGGTTAATTATATGCAACTTTCAGCTAGTTCCTTTGGCTGCAGCATTCCAGTGTCAGAAAGACTAATAACTACAGAGACATCCTACACTCCACCCATCTCATTTCCCCCACTTAGATATATTATTTTTACTTCCTAGCATTTTCCTCTAAGTGCAGAGTTTGCTTTTTTTCCCCTAATCAACCAAGTGTTGATCCATCAGTTGTGACAGGAATTCATCAAGTGGCTTGTTGCTTGAGTTTGACATTACAGGCTGAGAGTGAGGGATTGGCTCAAAGTCAGCCAGCTGGCTTCTATGCCTAAGGTAGGACTAGAACTCAGAGTCTTCTGGTTTCTAGCCTGGTGCCTTAACCAGAGCTGTCCAACCTTGACAACTTTAAGAACTGTGGACTTCAACTTCTAGAATTTCCCCAGCTGGCTGTGGTGGCTTAAGAATTCTAGGAGTTGACATCCTCAGGTCTTAAAGTCGCCAAGATTGGACAGCCTGCACTAGACCAAATTGGATTTTTATATACATATACATAAATTTCTATACATGCATAGGGTTATTTGTGTAATGGTTTGACACACACTAATGGTTGTCTGTGAGTGTCCTGTTTTATTGTGCAGTCTGCTTTACAACCTTCATAATTGTCTATGTTCGCCTTCAATCTCAAACTGGGGTTCTTCCAAAGAAGGATGGGGGGTCCCAATTATGGAATGAGGTGAGCCCTTTGCTGAGCATATGATACTATCATTGGGCTCACACTATTGTGGTAAATCATGAATTATCTTTGTGTCTGGCATGCTGTAATAACTACAGAGTGAGGACATTTATCTCAAGCTGCAGTTGACCATGCTGTGGAGTGAGTAAATTGTTGCTTTGCATTTCAAGGAGCAGCCTGTTCTCTAATTGAAGGAGATGGATGATTTGACTCAGGTTCCAGTTCTTGGGCTCTAATCACTACATCATGAGTAGCAGTTTATGGATCAGGCATATGGAAAGCACTGATGAAAATGTCCTCATGGTAGACAGAGAAATGCTGGTTATTGAATATCTTCTTCTGATGGTATCTAGCAGGCCAGATTCCCAGGAGGGAAGGAGGTGCATTCCACAGGAGTAAGAGACAATTCAGATAGTTTGTGTGAGAGAAAGAGGGTGAAGACAGTCCCTCCCTAACAATTCCCAGAATATATGCCTCATCTAGGTTACTTCAGTTTGGCAAGATTCTGTCTATAGGTGTGGAACAATAAAGTAATCTGCTTAGAAGAATCAGTAAGTGTCATACTATCTTCTTAGAGCTTGATACTTCTATTTTTAAGGAGGTCTAATGGGTGTGTATTCAGGCATAATACAGAATAGGGGGGAGGAAACCATTATTGGCTGGAACTGATGGCTATCTGTAGATCAGCTATCAGCCAAGAATGGTAAATGCATACTGATCATTGGTTGTTAGCAAGGTCGATGGACCCACACAGCTTTGAATATGCCTATGCTCATCAGGTTGCAATGTTCACAGACTGTCAAAACAATCCTGCTTATCTTCAGATGTCTTTTAATGTGTTCTAATGAGAATTTCATCTGAACACACTAGGAGTGTGATGGCTCACATGGTTAGGATGCTGGATTGGAGATTAGCAAACCTATGTTTGAGACCCAACTGCTGCTGTGTAGTGGAGTGAGCTCCCGTCATTTGCAGCAGGTCCTTGACAGGGACATGAAAGGAGCTCCCATAGGCATTGCCCAGGCAACAGTGATGTCACCGGCTAATCTTTTCAACCCAGAAGCACCTTAAACAGTACCTCCAACGCTAATGGGATGGGGGGAATTGAACAAGCCCATTCATGTAATAACTTCCTTTTGCAGATCAAGTGGAAGAGACGGTTTAAGGTATTTACAAAGGGACAGAGAAACATCCAAAAAGAAACAATTCCACAATTTTGAAAGTAAAACAGCCTCAGAAGATCAAAACTGAAGAACCCCTTGCAAATATAGAAGAAAAATAGGCACTGTGGCTAGCTTAAACGTGAGATGTGAAATAGGCGTTAAATCAATTTTATAAGACACTTTGCATGGACACTTCAGTCCTACATATGGCCTATCAACCTAAGTTCAAAATATCTGCCCCATTGTTAGATATTCAACAGTAAGCAGACAAATTTCAAAATGTCCCTTTTCAAAAATAAGCTGCTACTTAACCATGGAAATGCTTCTACCCTACCCCAAGTATAAAATGCTGCCCAAAGGAGCAGCCTGAATTGGATCCGAATGGATAATATTGCTATTGTAATGCAACTGCTAAAATCAGAGGTTATAAGCCTGCCCTCCCCTTTGTGATGGATTCCATTCAATGTCATTGCTGTGAGCTGATTTAAAAGCAGAAATAGCAGAAGGCCCTTTATTGTGGAATTTCCTGGCTCTTGCAAATGACTTTCACTCGGAACATTAATGCCACCTCAAAGCAGCATTTTTCTCTGCAATTTGGTAAATGTCAATTTACTTCTGCATTTCCAGCACCACACACTCTTTCTTATCTATAAGTAAGTGTCTCAAGCATAAATAGTGAGATCCTGTGCATACATGAGGGAAGTACGCCAACTAGTGGCTAATCCAGGGGGACAAAATTCAAACCAGAATATACTTAGGTGTGGAATAGAAAGAAATAAAAAAAGAAAGTGTTCAAGAGATTCTTTCCAATGCAATGCTGTAAAACAAAAACAATACAAAGCAAAAAATTAGAGGCATGTCCAGCTGTTCAAATGAGGTTTTCAGCAATTGAATTGAGCATCCAGGACTTTTGAGGGGTGTTGTCAATGCTCTTAATGGCAGCACTGCATGATCAGCCATTTTCTTGATGTTGCTTTTAAATAAATATGCTATATTTCTATACTACCATACTTCCCACTTACGGCAGCATACGCTTAAAAGCAGGAACACACTGCAATCCGTCAAAATTTCAGTGTGAAAAGGCAACCGATGAAACCACAAAAATCATATCAACCATAACATTCAAACTAATATAAATACGTTCTGATATAACGAGGCACTCAGCAAACAGATGTCAGTCCTCAAAAGCCCCAAACAGTTCTGTTTTCAGGTTTCCCTGAAGCACAGGAACAATGCCATCTGGACTTTAGGGCTGCAGGCTGTTCAAAAGGGTGCATGGAGCCCCAAAAATGAAAATCTTCTATTTTATAAATAATAATAATAATAAAGTTGGAAGGGACCTTGGAGGTCATCTAGTCCAACCCCATGCTCAGACGGAAAACCCTATATACCATTTCAGACATTTCTCTCACTCTCCTTCCACTCTCCTTCCTCCATGTGGAGGAAAAATCTGCACCATGCTTAACTCAAACAAGTACACTGAATGGTAGGATCCATTTGAAGTTGATGATCCTGCAGGGTTCTGGGTGCTAATCAATACACAACAATTTGAATTGTAGCATGGATGAACTTTGGGGCTGAATGGCCTTAACTTGGTTACCCTGATAATAATAATAATAATAATAATAATAATAATAATAATAATAATAATAATAATAATAATAATAATAAAGTTGGAAGGGACCTTGGAGGTCATCTAGTCCAACCCCCTGCTCAGGCAGGAAACCTTATACCATTTCAGGCAAATGGCTGTCCAGTCTCTTCTTAAAAACCTCCAGTAGATGTTCCACTACTTGTGGCTGGTGTCTTTGAAGTGTTTTATGGGTGTACTTTTCCAAAGGCCAGGCCACCTTACTAACTGGGCTCTCGTATTTGAACCTGGCCAGCTGATGTTTGATTGGTTCATGTCATGAGTATCCAAGAGAGTTGTTTCCTGATTGGCTCCTTGTTTCAGTGGACCTTACTGCCTGGCTTCTCATATTTGAACCTGGCCAGCTGATTGGTTCAGGCCATGAATATCCCAGAAAAGCAGTTCCTAATTGGCTCCTTGATTTTAAGTAGACCTATAAACCTTGGGCCACTTTAAATTCTTCTCTGTTATCTATTGGCAACCAAAGCAGTGATGACAACAAAAATACTACCTGTAGTCCTAATTTAGAGGCCACAATCAGGATCTGCAATTTAGTCATTAAGTGAAATGGCCATTAAAAATGAAACCGTGCTTATGATTTTACTTCAGCTTTCCTTTGCTTTGAAGACTTACGGAGACTGTAAACGTGAGGATTGTTCACAAAATTTCATCACTGCTGTGACTATAGTCACTAAGTGAGGCAGATGCTAAATGAAAACTACCTGTATATGCAAATTACAAGTTCCTTATTATTTCCAAAATGTTTCTATTGCTCCAATCAAACCTAGCTATTATAACATTAATGGTTCCATCCTAGCCATCTTTTCTTAAGGTTAAACCTAACCCTCTTTTCTCAGTCTCTCTTCATCAGACTAAAGTCAAAATGTTCCCAATCTGAGTTACTCACCCAGCAGCTGATCCAAGCATATCTGGAGGTCATGAGTTCCCAACTCTGCTATGCTTTATGATCTACATTTTCTTTACATAGCATCTATAATCTTCCTTTGAAAAATATCTGAAAAAAAACTTTGCAGGTTAAGCAAAGCTGTGTTAACAGAAGAAGCAGGAAATGTTATAAAGCTGTCAGATTTGATCCTATCAGTGTCAATTATCCTTCCAAAGCACCTAATAAAAAAGAAGAGTAATGAACATTTGGTGTGAAATAAGCATTCTCTTTACATTTAATCAGCCAGTTATGTAAATTAAATATGAATTGATTTAAAGGGCATTAACTGGATTGAAAAAAGGTACATCTGAGCACCCAGATAACTAGCCCTGAATAACATAGGCAATAAGTGGGAAATCTTATTAAATATAATAACCTTGAAATGAACATTTAGTAAGTTCCACCCACTCAGGTCCTTCTTCTCCCTTTAGTTGGATAAACTTTCTATTCTGAGTTACACAACAAATAATATTTACCTGCGAAATCCATAAGCTACTTCAACTAAATAATGTCATCTTTGCCTGATACAGAATTAATCATTTTGATTCTTCTCCTTTTCAAAGAGTGCAGGCAACATTTTAAGTATGTTATTTTTATCATCTTATATTTATCCCCCATTTTATCCATTCAGCAATCTTTTACTTTCATCTCTTCAAGTTTTAAATGATAAGTTGCTCAGGGTGAAAAAAAACTTTCTTTCTTCTTTCTTTCTTTCTTTCTTTCTTTCTTTCTTTCTTTCTTTCTTTCTTTCTTTCTTTCTTTCTTTCTTTCCTTCCTTCCTTCCTTCCTTCCTCCCTCCCTCCCTTCCTTCCTTCCTTCCTTTCTAATATACTATACTACACTAGCCTACCCTTTCTCGTCTGGGCAATAGCAATAGCAATAGAATTTAGGTTTATACAGTATACCACCCTTTAGTGCTTTACAGCACTCACTGAACGGTTTACAATGTCAGTATATTGCCCCCAACAATCTGGGTTCTCATTTTACTGACCTTGGAAGGATGGAAGGCTGAGTCAACCTTGAGCTGGTCAAGATCGAACTCCAGACTGGGCAGAGTTTCCCTGCAATACTGCACTTCAACCACTGCACCACCAGTAGTTGGTCATGGGTGACTTCCACATTATTACACTGCATATGTCTGCAGCACTGCACATGTAATAATATATTCCAGATACAAGTTGAGTCAACTCTTTTTGGTTTGAAACATTTCACTGGTTATCCAAATATGTTCTTCAGACTGAGCAAATTAGTTAAGGTGCTCCCATATCTGTCCTATGGGGAGGTTTCATTTCTTACCTAATTTAAATAGGCTCATTAGGTGAGTAGGCAGACAATCATTAAGAGTTGCTTCTAAATCCTTTTTCCTAGGTGGGTCATTAAGTGTGACCTCCCTGGTGAACCTTTGAAGTGGTCTTGATCCTCACCAACATATCACTTATATGTATGTTATCCTTTGGATGAAATCTTTTTACTGCAGATGCCTGTATTTTTAGCATCTGAGCAGTTTGAACAAAATAAAATTGGTCCTGTTCAGATTATTTGAACCAAATCACCTTGGACAACCCAAATGAATAGTTAAATTAAATTGGAGCAAGTCGAGAGTTTGAATCAAATCAACAATTCAGATCAGACTGTATCTGATTTGCACAGGCCTAATTAACAGAGCTGGTATTAAGAGAAATGCATGGCTCAAACAGTCAAGTTATATTTTCTGATATATCATCTCCGACCATCAAACATTTTTGGTGGATACCTGTTGATGACTACTCTGCTCCTAAATTTCCTTAAACAACTTTAAACTAGAGGCCATCTCCTGGCAGAGAATTATACAGTAGGTAACGATGCATTATGCAAAGAAAAATGTTTTCTTCTCAGTCCTGAATCAACTGGCAGACAATTTTATTCTAAGCTTTGTAAGAGAGAGAAAGGCCACCTCCCTTGACTTTGGATTACCAGATACAGAGCAATTTTGACTGTAGTTAAAGATCATTTCAGATTTATATGTTTAATTTCTAAATATTACATCACGTTGCTCAGGTTCCAATTTTACACAAATATACAATTTGTTAAAGGTTCTAAAAGGGCCTAGGACAGCTAGAATACAACTTGAGCACTTGTCTCTCATCACTGGTTTTATATAGATGTTGCATCCTGATGATTTCTACCACGTTCAGGTCTGTCTTTTTAAATCATTTAAATCATTACTGCTTTTTAAATAATCTCTCCTAACAGTAAACTCATTTTAAAATGCTTATTCCTGTATAACAGAAGTCAGGGAGTTACCAGTATGCCAATAAATACCTCTTTCAGCCCATCAACCTTCAAACTCTACACCTAACTTTATTTTTAATGAAGATGTGATATTAAAATATACAAATGTTTGTGTGTATACATACACACATATACACATCATGCATGCATGATAGAAACAAATACAGATATGTCAGTGCAGCGTAGTAGTTAATATACCAGTCCTCCCTTGTGTATGGTTGCTGGCTGGGTAACTTTGAGAGTTGTGCTGGCGAAATGGTTAGAGTGGAGTATTGCAGGCTAATTCTGCCCACTGCCAGGAGTTCAATCCAAACTGGCTCAAGGTTGACTCAGCCTTCCATCTTTCCAAGGTCAGTAAAATGAGGGCCCAGATTGTTGGGGACAATATGTGACTCTGTAAACCACATAGAGAGGGCTGTAAAGCACTATGAAGTGGTATATAAGTCTAAGTGCTATTGCTGTTTGGGCCAATTACTCTCTCTCATTAGGAAGTCAAAAAATATCTCCCTACCAGCCTACACTGGGCCATGGTGGTAGATACAGTCCATAACCTTCAATAGAGATGCCTTCATCCTGTACTGGATTGGTTTGGACTGACAGTAATAATACACTGTGTGTATGTATGTTTGTGTGTGTATGCACAGAAAAACCCATTATTACACATGCACAAAACTACATACAGTCATATTTTGCAGTGTTCAGCCTTGGGGAGGTGCAAGAAAGCTACTTAAAACTGAGTTACTCCAGGGAAGAGTGAACTCTGCCTTTGCCAGTGTCATCTTATATGATTTTGATATTAATTTTAATTTAACTTTAATATACTGGAAGCATTTTATTGCTGTGCTTTATAACTGCCAACTATCAAAAGTTGCAAGATGAGGCAGAAAGGGAATATAAACAGATATAAAGTGAGAAATTGTGGGACCTGTTGGAGCCTAAACAGAGTGGCAGGAGACAATATTACTGGTTGCTACCTGATAAGATAAAATAAAATAAATAAATACCTGACCAGCTTCATTGACCATTTCGTGAATGCTCATTTTATGAGGAATCACCCCACATGATCTGAACATCAGAAAGACACTCGCTGACTCTAAAAATTGCCCATCTCTTCTATCACACTCTACAAACTAAAAGGGGCATCAGATCAGCACACTTAAGAGAACCTCAAGGATTGGAGAATTTTATATATTTTATATATTAAATAAATATAAAATGAGAAATAGAATGCCAGGAAAAGAAAACCATAGAGAATATCCCCTCAAAAGAAAGAAAGGGAGAACTGAGTATGTTTAGTAGGCACAAAATGAAATGTTATTCATCTTTTCGCAGGGAATCTAGACAAATCTAGAAAGTGGAATGGAACATCAGACGTGGCAAGTTCAACCAAAACATGAAAAGGAACAATATTTCTCAGCGCTCCAGCTAGTAAGTGTATTAGTTTGGGCTGTCTTACCCAACTTAGTAGACATGGTCAGGAATGTACATAATTATTTGTTTGGCATCTTCTAATATCCTAACACATCCTTCTAACATAGCAAAGTGCAGTAGAAAAGTCTGAGGTTGTTGACAGCTTTGCTCTAAACTTGTCTGTATGTTTTATCTGTCTTCTGTGCCACTCTTAACATAGCGTGAAGCATTGATTTTATACCTAGTCTACATGGCACCAGTATATTAGAAAATATATGTCTGGCTGTCAACTTCAAAAGCAGATGAAATTGGCCCCAGTCTAGGAGCATCATCAATTTTTTCCGAATTAGAAACATCAATATTAGTTCAATTTATTTGCTCAAAAACACACAAACCAGGAGAAAAGTGAGGGAGTTGACTTTTTGAAGTAACTGTGATGGAGTATCAAAAGGCAAAAATTGCCATCTGATGCATATTGCTATAAGGTACATTTTATCTTTCAAAAATCTAATGAGTTGCACCAAAAAGCAAATCTTGGTCGTTCACCCTTTAAAAGCTGACTTATAAATAGAACACGGGTTTGCAATAATATTGCCTCCAAACACACCGAGAAAGAGACATGTGCTGTCAGGCTTCGCTTCATTTTAAAACCAATGAAAAATGAAACAAATGCATCACCATTCATTTCCAATTCATTTCAAGAGACTCTATTGAAATTCAAGAATGAGAGGAAAAATCCCTGCCATTCATTTCTCATAAGAGGGATTTCTGGATGAGAGACATTGCATTTTATGGCTGAGTAAAAGAAGGCTTGTTGTATAACATTGACCAGTACAAAAAGTTCTTCTTCATGTTGTGAATAGATCAAGAGAGAAAAGAAGTGTCTAAAACCCTCTGAATTATAGGGATTAATGGATTTTTGGAGAGCTTCGGATTGGCCAGTGTTGGTGGCCAGATGCTGAGCTGTTAAGATGCTGAAATTCAATTCTAACAGAATTAAAGAGGTGGAGGGGACCTTGGAGGTCTTCTAGTCCAATCCCTTGCTCAGGCAGGCATCCCTATACTATTTCAGAGAAATGGTTGCCAATCTCTTCTTAAAAACCTCCACTTTTGGAGCACCCACAATTTCTGGAGGCAAGTCCTTCCACTGATTAATTGTTCTAATTCTCAGGAAATTTATTTATTTATTTATTTATTTTAATTCCATTTATATCCCGCCCTTCTCCAAAGACTCAGGGCGGCTTACAAGCTTAGCAGTAGCCTTCATTCTATGTATATGCCTGCTTATTAGGGCTTTCGCCCCCCCCCCCAAGCGGCATTATTACAAAGTCAGCTTAATTGCCCCCAACAATCTGGGTCCTCATTTTACCTACCTCGGAAGGATGGAAGGCTGAGTCAACCTTGAGCCTGGTGGGATGCGAACCTGCACTAATTGCAGGCAGCTGGTGTTACTTAAGGAGGCATTAGCCCACTGCTCCACCAAGGAGCAATTTCCACCAATTTCTCCTTATTTCTAGGTTGCTTCTCTCCTTGATTAGTTTCCACCCATTGTTTCTTGTCCTGCTTTCAGTTACTTTGGAGAATAGGTTGATCCACCCACCCCCCTCTTCTTTGTGGCAGCCCCTCAAGTATTGGAACACTGCTATCATGTTGCCCCTTCATCCTTTTTTACACTCATGATGACACTGAATGACCACATAGATAGTCTATACCACAGCATGTCTTCAGCATGGTGTTCTAGAGTGATGCATTCATCATTGGTGTAAATTCTAACAAAAGTTTTGGAGGCTTTGAAACTAATCTATCCATTGCGTAGGAAATGAAATCTTCAGAGTATCCCAGGAATGACAAAACAAGAAAACTGTTCAATTGTAACAAAAAAGCAATGAGATGGTATCACCTATAAAATTAGGGCCCTTTATCCAGTGTGTCCAAAACTAGGCATGTTTCATGCACAGTCACAGCATTATTTCAATGGAAAATGTCAGAACCAAAGGGCATGTTGAATTTTTTTTTTTCGTCGTAATCAGTGTTGAAATAAAAACAATGAGGGGTGACAAATAAATGAAATGGTAATGCAGGAAATACAGAATGAAGGATGTGACTGTAATAAATATAAAATGAATAAAATAAGAAAGCCTGTTTGGGCTCTGGCAGTCACATTTGTTTCAAGCACAACATTAATGTTTCAGGAATCTGGAAGCTGATTTTTTTAAAAATTCATATACTTGAGAGAGATAATTAAAATGTCCCAGATATAATATAGACTGGCACATTATATCATGACCTAGCTGATGATATGTACTTCCTTTCTTCCCTGTTATTTATTTATTGCATTATTTTGTAATTTCACCTTTGTACTCAACCAACCATTTTAGGCACATTATGAATTAGGCAATGGAATGATGGTTTTATTACTCTCGTGACAGTCCTATGATTGATTTAAGGAAGGGAGTGAAGAAATGTTTAGGCAAATAGTGCTCCTCTGCCATGCTATATTTTGTGGGTTTTGTCATTAACTGGGATTAATTATACGCCATTTACTGATCTCATTACAACCCCCTAGGAGAACATGGTCTCTATATTTTAATGGCACCTGTAATCTGTGACTTATGGTAGCGTTCCCAGAGTTTGATGTTTTGGTTTCTTCAATATTTTGATTTTTTTTATAGCCCTTCCTTCTCTATTAACTTTCTGTTATAGCTTCACTAATCTGTGACAAAGGAATAAAACGGGCAATCAATCAAATTGGAAAAGACTTAGAAAGGACAAAACAGGCTTTTATAATTCTAGTAAGATGGCATAATTAGATCCCAGAGGCTTAGAAAGCAGTTCACCTTACAGGTAAATTGTGTAGACTTTCAAACAAAACTTCCTCTAAACACATTGGATGACAACCCACAAACTCGGTTTCAACCCAGGAACAAAGAGGAATGACATGGGTTGAAAGTTGCACATTATTTCCTTTTTAGTACAAAAGGGCTGAAAGTGAGGGCTTTTGAACTATATTGTACAGTGGACCCTGATCCTCAGTCCCCAAATGCAGTGGGAGTACAATTATTATAATCTCTGCAGACAGTATAGCCAATCAGCAATTGTTGAACTTGTCATCGGAGTCCTAGTGGACAATCACTTAAATATGAGCCAGGGGTGTGCTGCAGCTGCCAAAAAAGCCAACACAGTGCTAGGCTGCATTAACAGAGGAATAGAATCAAGATCACGTGAAGTACTAATACCACTTTACAATGCCTTGGTAAGGCCACACCTGGAATACTGCATCCAGTTTTGGTCACCACGATGTAAAAAAGATGTCGAGACTCTAGAAAGAGTACAGAGAAGAGCAACAAAGATGATTGGGAGACTGGAGGCTAAAACATATAGGGAAGGCTTGCTGGAATTGGGTATGTGTAGTTTAATGAAGAGGTGAGGGGTGACATGATAGCAGTGATCCAATATCAAGGTGGACTAGATGACCTCCAAGGTCCCTTCCAACTTATTATTATTATTATTATTATTATTATTATTATTATTATTATTATTATTATTATTATTATTATTATCTTGCAACCTCTACGTAACTAAATAATTTGGAGAGCCCATAGTATAGTTGTTAAACTTTTATACCCATGCTGGAGACATGCGATTTGTTCAAGTTATTCAGTTGTTTCCAACTCTATGAACAAGGATGGTTGGTCAGTAGTTTATATTTTGAGTACTTGCAAATTTGTTTGTGTCATCAATGATAATATGGAGCTACCTTCTCTTTTGATTGAGTTAGATCATTCCAAGCTAATAATATTTATGTGTTAGTTTCATTATTAATGCTTCTAATGACCAGCCCGCTTTTAGTAATCTAGGACTGAATGTAGGTTCTTGCAATCAGAAGTACCTGCAGCAAATTCATTTAAGTATATAGATCATCGTATATTTACATGAAAGGGACGTGGTGGCTCAGTGGGTTAGGACGCTGAGCTTGTCGATCAGAAGGTCGGCAGTTTGGCGGGTCGAATCCCAAGTGCCGCGTAACAGAGTGAGCGCCTGTTACTCGTCCCAGCTTCTGCCAACCTAGCAGTTCGAAAGCACGTAAAAATGCAAGTAGAAAAATAGGGACCACTCCGGTGGGAAGGTAACAGCGTTCCGTGCGCCTTTGGCGTCTAGTCATGCCGGCCACATGACCACGGAGACGTCCTCGGACAAGCGCTGGCTCTTCGGCTTTGAAACGGAGATGAGCACCGGCCCCTAGAGATGGAAACGACTAGCACGCGTGTGCGGGGGAACCTTTACCTTTACTTTATATTTACATAGATTACTTACATGAATATATAGATATTCAGAAATATCTAACTTCATTTATCTCTCATGCTTATTTTATTTTGGATAGTCTGGGAAAGCATTATTGTATGCCGAGTCTAATTAAATTGTTTGTGGTAGTAGAGGGCGAAATGTTACAGGTTCTCATAATGCATTCTGATTTTATTTGGTTTTTTTTCCTAGTTCAATCTAATTTGCCAGGTGTTTACACTTAAACAAAAGCCATGCTTTTTTCATTTATTTTTAGCTCATCTTCTGTTTGAAGCTCTCCTGCAGGTATGTAAGCATATGAACTTTTTTACTGGCATAGTAACCTTAAAATGTCTAAGGACAGTAGGCAGAAAAATGTTTTCAATTGGGAAAATATTTTCACTCGCTTTGCAACCTATTTTTTTGGCCTGGAAAATTTGGGGAGAAGGAAGGGTCAATTGGATGCAAGACTGGGAAATATATCTGCATTGAGCTGTTGATTATCTTCAATCTGTGCAACTTGGTATCAAAAGGAGATGTCTAGGGCTAGTTGTATTGTTAGAAAGAATAGCAATAGCACCTAGACTTATATGCCACTTTGTTGTGCTTTACAGCCCTTTCTAAGTAGTTTATAGATTCAGCATATGGGCCCCAACAATCTGGGTCCTCATTTTACTGACCTCAGAAAGATGGAAAGCTGAACAACCTTGAACCAGTCAGGATCAAACTCCTGCCAATGTGAATGCAGAGTTAGCCAGCAATATTACATTCTAACCACTGCACCACCACAGATTTTGTATGCCATGAAAGTAAAGCACATTACAGTATTTAATTTATTATTGTCTTTTCTATCATCAGGAATGGAAGAAAGTCCATACAGAATTTTAGTTAGCTTTGGATAAGCAGGACGCCACAACTTGTTGCTGGGTTAATTAAGCAGACCATTTCCATCTTTCTGCCCCAACATCTGTGGCTGGTCCGACAACCTGCTGTATGACTTCAGCCTGCTTGTCTCAGAATTATCAGCTCACCTTTGGCCTGAAAATTAAGTTTCGTTTCACCCTGTTTAGAACAAACGGTGAGTCACTGCAGCTGTCAAAGCTTTTCCATGCATAAATCTCCAGCAGATTAAACATAGCTGACATTTGGCTTAGAATATTAAATGCTCAAGAATGTCATGTACAAGCAGCTGAATGAATGGCGGTGTGAAGATAAAAATGAAGAAGTCAGAGAGTTGAAAGAGAAAGAGAGGCCATTTGGTGAGTAATAAATGACAAAGATAATGCATGGAAGTTGAATAACTTTGATGAGTCTTCCCAGCCGTCTTTCCCCAACAATGATTGTATAGATGGCCAAGGATTCTGACTTTGAATTTACCAGCCAAGAAGATTGCTTTGCCTAACTTGAGGTTCTCAGGGGAAAAGATGAGTGTCCATCAGTTTGAGTATTCAAAGACATAAAGGAAAACAAGTAGCCTTAACAAAATTTACAGAAGTATAACAGAATAACAGAGTTGGAAGGGACCTTGGAGGTCTTCTTGTCCAGAGGTCCCCAACCTTTTGGGCACCAGGGACCAGTTACGTGGAGAGAGGTTTTTCCATGGACCAGAAGGGGCGTGGTTTTGTGTGCTGCCTGCTTTGCTTGGGGCTTTGCTTGTTTGTGTGGACCAGTTGCTGGCATGCCACGGCCTGGTACAGGTCCACGGACAGGGGATTGGGGACCCCTGTTCTAGTCCAACCCCCTACTCAGGCAGGAAACCCTATACCATTTCAGGCAAATGGTTGTCCGATTCCTTCTTAAAAACTTCCATTGTTGGAGCACTCACAGTTTCTGGAGGCAAATCATTCCACTGATTGTGACAACAGTGTTGAGGTTACCGTGTTACGAAGTATTTCTATCATCTTATTTGAGCATGATAGAAAACAAAGAAGGAAAAGGAAGAAAACAGATCATAAATAAATCGCATTAACAAAAGTATAAAATTCACACCAATTACCAGAGAAATGGAACTGAAGCTATTGAACTACGTCAGAATTCTAAGCAGGAATCACTGCTCTACAATCCCCGAGTGATTTAAGAGTAGAGATAGGCCCAACAATATAAATCTTCTCCATTTTATTAGCCATTTTAATAAGGCAGTATTTCAGTTCAGTTCATTATGGATTTTTAAGTAATCTTTTGTTTTTTTAAAAAATACAGTCATACACAACTTTCCCTCACATAGTGAGCTTTGATTGAAATTCTCTCCTAAGAATGTTATACTTGATGAGGTAAATTCAGGAGCATCCACAGAGAGAAACATGTAAAATGGAGACAGGGCTTGGATAGCAGAGTTACAGCTGCCATCTTGAATTCTGTTGCCTCCCTAATGCCTCAATGTGGATTCCCTGGGTAATTTTTTTTTTAATTCTCCTGTGGAAATTTAATTTTCTCTTTGTAGACCACCACTCTTTTCTTTAAACGTTATAGAAATGGTTTGCTTCTCTTCAGCTTCATTTCTCCCATAAAAGTTGTGCATATCTGGATTTTTGACTACTTGATCCTAGTTCAAGTAACTCATAGAATTCATTTTGGCAACTAATCGAAAATCTGTTCTTGTAAAAATCCGTGGCAGATTTTGCCTTCCTCGGCTAGCAATATTTTAGAAATGAGGGAGGAGACTGACAGGTGCTTTTTGCTTCATTTCATCTTTACACAGTAATTTGCTCGCTGCGGTTATTTTCATAAGAAAGTAATAACAGTGTGGCCTGAATTCATCTCATACCCATATCTCATCATTTCCTCCCAAGTGTAGACACAAATGCAAAACAAGCTTTTTCTGAATATTCAAACGGATGCTTGCTAACATGTTTTTCATTTATTCCAAAGGAGAAATAAGTCTGAGTGAACAGCATTATAGTCTAATGGGAGTTTCTCAGAGAAATATGGCATATTTAGACCTGCACCTAGGTCATCCCCATCATCAGGATGGCTTTGTTTTTGTAGCAGTTGTTGTTGATCTCCAGCAACACGATTCATGCTTTGCTAAGGAGGGTGTTTGCAAATGGCTTTCAGCACTTTATTGCAGATACTACAGTATATGCATCGTTTTATGGCCTCTGGCATGAATAATGTGAAAGAACCACAAATATAGTTGTCATGGTAACAATTTCAAGCTGATAGAAAGATTTGGCAGAGAGGTGAACAGTGTCCCAAGAACAGGTCACTCTTAACATCAAAATCTTTCCTCTCTGATTCCAAGAAATATATCTGCTTGCAATAATATATCCACTTCCTTCAATGCCATTGAACTCCATGAGATTTGTTTGGAAGGACACAGAGAAGATGGTGCTGTTAGATTCAGAAATGCCTGGTCCGTCTTTGATCTTTCTATTCCTGTGATCTAATTATCTTAAGCCACACTGTCTTTGCTCTAAAGATGGGTGAATCTAATTATTTTTGGCCCTTACCACCTTTGCAACACTTTTGTACCTGGTTCCGTCCCAGTTCTTCATGAAACTTCTATTTTAAAGACAAGGTGCATAAAGTGGATAACATCTGTCTGATGGAGGAATTGTATGGGTTACTTCCTGCACTTGAACTCTGCTTGTTGGTTAATGCAAGAAATCTGAATGCAATCAGCATAATATTGAAAAGGCTCCAACAGCACCAGAAAACTGACTTTCCCTTACATCTGATTCATGAATTTGTTTTTAATCTTTGAAGTTAATGTCCAGTGTTTCTTAACCTTGGTAACTTTAAGAAGTTGGACTTCAGCTCCCAGAATTCCTCAGCCAGCCTGCTGGCAGGGGAATTCTGGGCATTAAAGTCCACAGGTCGTAAAGTTGTTAAGGTTGAGAAACACTACTATAAACAAGAATGGATGGGGAAGATGAAAATGCTGAAAGAAGAAAGTCATGCATCTTTGAAATACAACCACATTGCCACATTGTAGAAAAGTTGGTGTGTTTATTCAGAGTAGATTGCTTCAAGTCTTCTGCTCTCTCTTCTTATCAACCTCAACTTTAAACCAGATGTGGACTGGACAAAAGGAGGCTCAAAATAGGAGTGGTTAAGGATGCCTAATACACACCTGTGCCACTTCACAGCAAGATCAAAGGCAGAAATTAAAGAAGAAATTCAAAACAGTATTTCAGAAGCAATTTTAGATGGATTCGACCATTTCTGTCAAGGACTCTAGATCCACTTTTTGGGATGGATGAAAACAAGCAAAACTCAAAACCTGTTCAGTTGGGTACATATTTTTTTCAAATGTAAAGATTTTTCAGAGTTGTTTTTTTTAAGTGAACATGATTTTTAGTATAATGGAATAGGATGTTCTATCTCTGTAGAGTCATCATGGTAAGTTAAGTGGCCCTTGACCTTTAGTTATTTCTGTACCAAATGAAAGCTGCTTCCTTCTTCTTTTTCCCTCTGCTAATATTGTTAGGCATATGGTGATAGCCTACATAGTTGGGTTGAAAATATATAAACTATGATGTTGTGACTTTAAGATGTTAATTGGCCAATGGGTGTGTAAGTGTTCTCATGGCCATAAGAGGGAGCTAGGAATGTAGCTTCTTTCTCTCTGAATTCACTGCTCTCTCTACTATTACTGTTTTGCTGTACTGTTGGTTTACTACTGTGATAAACCTAAACTGTGTATTGACCTCTGGACCGGTAAGAAGACTTTGTATTTGGAATACTCATTGGACTGTTACTATTGTGTATGACCTGGACTGTTAACTTTTGACTGTGCATTTTTGTTTTTACACCACCTCAAAAGTAAAATACTTTCTGATTTCACAACTCAGTGTACTCTTGTGGTTACTGTGTGCCTCTTACTGCTCTCAGTACCCTTCCTTGTCTGTGCAACTCCTTGGTAGCACAAGGAGACCTCTGCACAACAATTCCTAACAAATATTATTGGTAGTGTTACTCTGCCTGGCTAGTATATCATATAATAAAGCAGCTTCAGGGGTTGGTGACAAGTCTCATAACTTATTCATGATTCATGTAGCCATTCATGGTTGAAAACCTGAGAAAAGGCCATCAAGCAACAGGAATGTGTATTTATTCAATGCTAAACTGATCCGAGGCAATGAATAACATGCCAGAAAGAAGATCAGCAAGACATTGCTGTCTGTGCAGGTCTTTGAGAAGCTTGCAAGACACAAACAAGAATAGCCATATAATAGAAGCCCTTAATCAGATAGACACTGGCAAGCATTTTTATTAGTTTCCTATCCCCTATGAGAATTGCTCATAACAAAACTGGTTTCTGATGTGACTAGTCTATTTTATTTATCTGTTAAGGGATTGCTATATATGCAAAGTCCTTCTCATGTAAAAGGATGAGTGGGAAAGGGACTTATTCACCATTTTACTGATGAGTTACTTGGCCATATGGATGTTTGGAATGAACTCACAAGACTGTTTTTTTTAAAAAAAAATGTGGAAAAGACCTTGGGAGGCAGAGCAAAAAAGATGCTGCCTAGAGAATGGTCAGATAAGAGAGGGCATAGTTCACAGGAAAAATGTGGGTGGAACAAGAAGCTAAGAAAATTCCCTCCCTAGTTTCTCAGATTCTAAAGAAGATCACTGGAAATTTGTAGATTTAGACTGATTGTGAATGCAGCCTTATTATAAAGTAGAAGTGTCTGATCTGCTTCTTCTACTAGCTGGAAGACTTCTAACTCTGAACAACTTACCACAAAGTAGAATTAGTTCTGACTGTGTTTCCTGCCTGGTCTACCTGGGAAAGCTGACCCTTTTTAAGTTTCTTAAATGCATAGGTTTTGATAGAATCAATTGTAGAATAACCATCAAATTAGGAGTGGAGAGATTTTGAGATTGTAGAATCTCTTTCCCAATTAGTGGAAAGTAAGGATGTGCGGTGGACTTGTGGATCCAGACACCAAGTGGTGGCTTAGAAAAAAAAATCAATGGTATATGTTGACCTTCAAAGTCCATAACAATATTGGACTAACCCTTTCATTGAATGTAAACTAGCACTAATAAGTTAAGAATTGGTGTGTTTTGAATGCTTCATAGTCAAAACATTTTGCATATCGCATCCCATAGGACATCTTTCTGGGATTGGGGGTAGGTTGGCATTTGGGGAGGGGCTCTTCATAATACCACTGATCTGATCCAGCAAATTCTTCTCATTGATCCCTGACTTTGTAATTGGCATAATTCTGTCAGACATAAATTGGAGTTCCTGATTTCCATAGCAAATACAACCCAATAATGCCACATAATTCTAGATTATGGATAAGACTTTTTCCCAATGAAAAGGATGTTCAGTTAAAATTAGAACATTGTCAACCAGCATTTCAGATTAATATTAGAAGCTCTTTTCTTTCTGCTTCTCAAATGTCAAGCAGATCTTTTCTAACTTCTCTTAAGAAGATATGGGGGATTAACAGATTATTTTATCCTATTAAAACTAGCTTTGAGAGTATCAGAGTAAGAGGCACATTTTGAAAGGTGTTAATTTTGACACATCTCCTCCTTCATTGCTATTTGTTCTGCCTCTCCCTCTCTTCTGGTTCCCACATCTGGGAGTGAAATCTTTTGAACATTGAGTTCTGACTTCTTTCACCAAGAAAAGCCCAGCATTAACATTAAATGGCATTTTTGAAGTTTAAACAAATTTCCAATTCGGTTTGTTGATGTTTGCTTGTATGACACTTGTTTTATTTTATTTATTGGACTGGTTGCTCAATGGATGACTTTTCAGCCAAAGGTGTTCCAAGCACATTAATAATTTAAACGCAGAAGCAAAAATGGAACCTTATAAAATGAAAACAAACATCGACACCACACTTTGATTGAATGAAAGTGTAAAAAAAGAATTATGATATGACCAGAGGTGTGCATGGTTTAACAATCACAACATCAAACATAGAACATAGAATGCACTGAAATCTCTTAATAGTGTTTGAAAACGTAATAAAAATGAAGAATGTAGGAATCCTGTTTTAGTTTTTCTTCGTGAGCTACTTTTGTTAATAGAAAGGTGAGATTCTCCTACTCCATCCCCAAGTCCTCAGATTGGCTTGGGGAGATTGGAAACCCATATGAAACAAATCTGGAAGGACGTGGGTAGATGGAGGAGAACAGATCATTGTTCCATTGATTCCATTGGTGGAAGCAGCTTCCTTACCAAATCCAAAATGGATTTAATCTAGTGTGAATTGATTAGACTTTCAGTGGTGTCATTTCACAAAGAAAATCACAATTATAAAATATTAACAGACTTTTCCATATAAAGAACTTTTGATGCCTCTCCAAAGCCTTCCAAACTTCTGAGATTTGAAGTTATTTGTCTTTCTATAACAAAACTGCCTGTGAAATCTTCAGGTAGTATGAAAAATTCATCATTCTGGAGTCAGGACATTTTGGTGTTTCCCAGTATTTTCCATGTTTCTTTCAGAAAATGCCTACAGGCCAGACAAGATGTACACCCTGAAGTAATGGCTTCACTTTATCGCACAGTTACATTAACAGAATCTTGCAAGTCTGGAAATATATTCCTCCCCTGTAACATTTACATTCCAAAAAACTAGGGGGGTTCCCTACTGAGATGTTTGACGTGCCCCCCCCCCCGATCCTTCTGTAAGCTAAGCTGCTTCTTATCCAACCATTGCCCTGGCTGCACTTCTTCTCCATGTCCCATATATCATTAGAGTGACTGTGCAGCCAATTAAGAGAGTAGTTCAGTAAAGTTTTTCAAATTCTGATGAAATAGGATGACAGCCAGTTTGGTGTAATGGTTAAGGCATCAGGCTAGAAACCAGGATACTGTGAGTTCTAGTCCCACACGAATGAAGGCAAATATACGTGTCCCAGGATCATACCACAGGATCCAATCTGGGGCATTCACCAGGACAAAAGGTTTACTCTTCTGAGCTTTTGAACTTGTGCTGGAGCCCATCCTCAGGGAATGTCTCTCTACCAGAATGTCTGCTTTGGGCTATTCTGTGAGTCATGTTTATGTGGAGCTTGGTTGGGTATGGCTTCCTATTTGTTGATTGGTGTACTGATGGCCGGCTGTTGGCTGTTGTTTCCTTGTGCTGCCAAGCTCTCGGCTCCTAAGTACCTGATAAGCTGGTGGTAAATCACCACTCCTGTTAACTGACAAAGGGCCTGTTTCCCAGGCTTCAATCATTTCACTGGCTATCTTTGTACTGCCCAACCGACAATCTTAGTAGCTGCGAAATTGAATATATGTCCTTCTTCATTGCAATGTGAGGAAACCAATGAGTTCGGGTCTCTTCATCTGACCACTCGCTTGTGTTCTTGCAATCTGGTGGTTAGTTTCCTCCCCGTAGTCACAAGGGCAATTCATTGCAGTTCTAGTCCTGCCTTAGGCATGAAGTCAGGGGGTATCCTTGGGCCAATCCCTCTCTTGGCCCTAGGAAAAAGGCAATGGCAAACTACTTCAGAAAACCTGCCAAGAAAACTTCAGGGATTAGTTCAGGCAGTTGCCAGGAATCAACACTAACTCAAAGTCTCTCTCTCCCCCACCCCAACCTAAAAAGAAAAAAAAATGATATCCCAGACATACTTCTGTAAGATTTATTTGGTAAAAAATATTATTTGACACCTGGAACAGCCAGACTAACAAGTTTTGGGGAAAAATGAATCTTGGCAAAAGCCAACATTTTCTACCCTCTGAAATGTAGCTTTTGCCTATGACCGCTCTCTCTTATGAGACCTCATTTTAGAAGGTTCTTCCAAGGAAGATATAATTGGGAGCAATTTAATTATATATTGATTTTTATACTCTCTCAATTACTCTTCATATAAACTCTTCAGCCTTGTGTATTTAGCTAGTTAACCATATTTATATGCCACATTAATCCCTAAGGCCTCTGGATGACTTACAAGGAGGAAAGTAGAAACAGACGGTATAGTATAAATTGCCCAGATAAATTCCTTGAAAACAAATAGGTGTCGCTGATGCAAAAGATGGAGCACAGCTTAGAAAGAGAGAGGAATGAGGAACAATTGAAATGGAGATCTTTTATAAGGATTGACAAGGAACTGTGGAGTGAGAAATTCTAGGGCACTGTTTTGCTACCAGGGGTTTGTAGGGATCATATAATGGTTTTTAATTAAGTATTGTGCGCTACCCAGAGTCATTTTCATGTGACATGAGTGGCTATAGAAATTAGATACATAGGAGAGAGAATAGAGTGGAATGGAATGGAATGGAATGGAATGGAATGGAATGGAATGGAATGGAATGGAATGGAATGGAATGGAATACTTTGTTTGGCCAAGCATGATTAGACACACAAGGAATTTGTCTCTGGTATATAAAACTCTCAGTGCATAAGCTCTCAGTGATACAAATATATTAGATTAGAGCTGTTTTATTATTAAGAAACATTGTGCTTTTTTAGAGGTCCCAGGGTGCTATAAACTAATCCCCCACCCAAACCAGGTTTATTCACTATTCCTGTTTGAAAGAACAGCACTGCCGGTCAATGAGAACAGTTGATTTAATGCCTGGCTTTCTGAAGATCTGCCTGTATCTTTGCAACTCTATTTGTGTATTCAGATTGGCATGAGAGGCCCTTTTCAACATCCTCCACTTTCAGATGGCCCTCTAGCCCTTCGGGGAATAGCATTCAGTCCCTCCCTTTTCACTCTTGGGCAAAGAGTTAAGGCTTTCCTTTTCTGATAG
Organism: Vipera berus; assembly: GCF_964194415.1. Lineage (NCBI taxonomy): Eukaryota > Metazoa > Chordata > Lepidosauria > Squamata > Viperidae > Vipera > Vipera berus. The sequence goes on along the minus strand of NC_138212.1, from coordinate 10,912,696 downwards.
GTAGTTTCATTCATTTGAATCATAACTTGAAGTTTTTAGTTCATGGCGGTGTAATCAAAGCCAGACTTTTTAGAACATGCATCAATACTGCACACTTTACAAAGGCACACGGCGCAGTTGCTCTGCTGCAATCTCCATCCTGCCTGTTTCAACCACCCACCCACTTATCCACACCCCACACCCACCTCATGGATGCCAAGAAATAGGCAGAAAAATGGGATATGTATCCAAATAGAAGCATAGGATTAGCAGGAGCTGTGACATCTGAAGTCTATCTATGGATTTGTTTGAGTGGCTAGATCAGTAAAATAAAAGTGAGCTGAGGGATACTTATTCTTTATGTAATATTTTAAGATCCATCTCCCTCTTTGGATTTGCTTTCAAATCAAAGCTAAAGTCAAGAAGGATTAAAGAGCATGTTTGTGTCTTTGTTGAGGAAAATAATAAGAGGGAGAAACAATTATCAAAGAAGGAAGAATATTTCACATCACGGCTATCAAGGGATTATTGGAAAAAAAAGGAATTAAAAATAGCACTCTTTTTTTAAAATTGAAGAGAAAATAACTTGACAGCATTCTCCATGTTTTTAAAGGCCTTTCTCTTTAAACTGAAATAATTAGTTTAGATCTGGTATGCCAAAGAAATGAATTGCTGAAAAAGGCAGTTATATGAAGTGAAATCCTGTTCAGATAATTCTGATTCACTCAATCTTGATTACCACATCTCTTTCATTTTTTTTCTTTGCGAGAAGATAGCAGGACCCTCCTTCACAAAGTCTCCTAAGGATACAGCCAATTAACTAATTAATTAATTAATTATTCTACCTGTGTAATTATCACTTTCACCTGAGTGTTTTGGCATAAATAGGGAGATGAGATCAGGAATCACAGTTTTTGGCTCCACCCATAATTCCATCCAAGAACCCAGAGTGGGATGGAACCCTTTAAGTGGCTTACTTGATTGATCGTTGCTGCATGGGGGCAGAGTGTACTGCTTTTTGTTGCCTGTATATTGGGTTTTTATCTTTGTAAGCCATGCAGAGTCACTGAGAATGAATGGGCAGCCATACAAATAAAGTCTGACTATGGAGAACTTTGGAAAAATAAAAACATTATCCTCTACATTGCTAGTAGGTATGCGCAAAATAGAAGGCATAGTGACATGCTTGTTATGACCTCAAACTTTCTCATGGAAGAGGAGAAAAACAAAAACTCTGGCTTTGCATGGAGAATCCTAGAGCAAGATGAAATTATCCTCCATGCATCTTTCCTCTGTGACTCAGAAGTTTCAACAAAGAAGGACACCAGATAAAACTTTTCCAGCACCATTCCAACTTATAAGAGCCCTGGTTGCACAGTGGTCAAAATGCAGTATTGCAGGCAAACTTTGCCCACAACCTGGAGTTCAATCCTGAAGTGGCTGAAGGTTGACTCAGCCTTCCAGCCTTCCGAGGTTGGTAAAATGAGGCCTATATTTTTTATTTTGGGGGGGGGGGTGTTGATATGTTGACATTTGTAAATCACTCAGAGAATGTAAAATGCTATTGGGTGATACATAAATCCAAAAACGCTATTCCTGTGTTATGTTATCATACCGCTGTCAACTGTCTAGTTGGTGAATCCAGAAAAAGAAACTCCTGGGTCATTATTTTACCAAGAGTATAAAACTTTACTGCATAAACTACATTGGCACAGAAGACGTGAAACAGCTCTGGATTTCCTGTGCAAAAGCAAGCATAGTTAATTCCCCCTTTCCCTACAGGCCACCCACAGTCCATTACTGCAACGCTCTCTACATGGGGCTGCCCTTGAGGACCACTCGGAGGCTTCAGCTGGTGCAGAATGCGGCCGTGCGAGTTGTGATTGGGGTTTCCCGATACTCCCATGTAACACCTCTACTCCGCGAGCTGCATTGGCTTCCGTTTGCCCTCCGGGTGAGATTCAAGGTGCTGGTGATGACCTATAAAGCCCTAAATGGCTTGGGTCCGGGATATCTGAGGGAACACCTGCTGCCGGCATCAAGTTCCCTTCGTCCAGTGCGCTCCCACAGGGAGGGTCTTCTCAGGGTGCCACCGGTAAGAGATTGCTGGCGGACGACACCCAGGGATAGGGCCTTCTCAGTGGGGGCGCCTGCCCTTTGGAACCAGCTGCCAGTGGAGCTGAGGACTGCCCCCGACCTCCGTTCATTCCGCCGGGACCTGAAGACCTGGCTCTTCGAGCTCTCTGGCCCAGGCTGAGGATTAATTTTATTTTAACTGGGGTTTTATTTGTGCAGGGACAAATATAATTTTTTTTAATTTTGTTTTTAACTTTTGTATCTTGGTTTTTTAATCACCCTGTAAACCGCCCTGAGTCCTTCGGGAAAGGGCGGTATATAAATGTAATAAAATAAAATAAATAAATAAATTAGGTCCACCAATAACTTCTGTTCATTTTGTTAGGGGAACCAGCTAGCCATACTGGGATGACTGCTCAGTGTGTCCTTGAGATGGAAGCAATGTCTTATGAGAACTGACAGATTATTGGAAGCCATCGCCCCCATCCTTGCATTCCATTCCACCCCCTCTGCCTTTTATTGTCAAACTGCAAGAGAAGCAAGATGTAGGTGAAAATGCGAGTCAATCTTGACAACGGCTTCTTCTGACTCCAGTTGGGGAATGGAATGGAACGGAACGGAACGGAACGGAACAGAACAGAAAAGTAGAATAGCATAATAAAGCTGGAAGAGACCCTGGACGGCTTCTAGTCCAACTTACTATACTATAATGGTTGCCTTGCAACCATTCATTTAGCAACTGTCTGAAGTTACAATGTTGAAAAACAATGACTTACAATCAATCCTCACACTTACAACCATTGCAGTATCCTTACAGTCATGTCATAAATCATGCACAGTGGGAAAGATTTTATTTATTTATTTATTTATTTGTTTGTTTGTTTGTTTGTTTGTTTGTTTGTTTGTTTGTTTTATATACCGCCCTTCTCCCGGAGGACTCAGGGCGGTGTACAGAGCAATAAAGTAAGAATACAATAAAGCAATAAAGTGAGAAAATTTTAAAACCCAAATCCATCAGGCCAGGCTGGCTTGTTGGAATAGATAAGTTTTTAGATCACGCCGGAAGGAGCGAAGGTCGGGGGCCATCCGGAGTTCAGCTGGTAAGCGGTTCCAGAGGATTGGCGCACCCACCGAGAATACTCTCCCCCTGGGGGTCACCAGCCGACATTCTCTGACCGGTGGCACCCTGAGGAGGCCCTCTCTGTGGGAGCGCACAGGACGGAGGGATGTTGACGCTGGCAGTAGATGCTCCTGTAGGTAATCCGGACCCACGCCATGTAAGGCTTTGACATAGATTTCAGTAGCATCCATAGGAGCTCATACATGAGCATGCAGGAGACATCACATCTGCACATACAAAATGGGAAAGATTTATATCATAATCCTGCAATGCTTTTCACATTAATCTGCGCACACACACGCGCACACACACACACACACAAAGACACAGGGATGCTGCTGATATAGTTTATGGTATTAGTTGATCACTGTAGCATAGGTGAAAACCTTTGCATTTTATCAGATGAAATACGAATGGCACCAGAGGGAAGGCACAAGATTCTTCATGCTGGTTATCCGGGTAAGACCCATTATTGTGCTTTGTATATAGTCACTGTCTTTCCCAAATAATTTTGGCATTAAATAAAGACAAGCGTTCAGTAGAGCAGAAGAGTCATAAAGAGTTGGGAGATGAAGATTCATTGAATGCTCATGTTTTTGCAACCCTTTACAAGTGCTCCAAAATATTTATTTCCCCTCCTCTGAGTCCTTGATCTACTTTTCCACAAATGTTGCTATCGAAATATAGTCACATCACTCATATTAATTCTAACCTCTTTTTCTGGGTAAAATTAAAATAAAATAAGTGAGTTCCTCTCCAGTCTAGGAAGGACCACATGGAAACCTTGTATTGCTCTAAGCAAGGAAAAAGGGGTGAAATAAATAATGAATGCTGAATCATGAAATATTTAATGCATTGTTCTTCAGCAGCCATTGAGTTGTATCACCATTTGAAACAAATTTGAGTGCTGCTTTCTGAATGGTCCCTTATGGCTTCAGCCTTCCAGTTAATCAGATGGTAAAAACAGGCATGGATCTGGTCTGCTAGCCAAACCGAAAGTCTATCTCTTTCTGTGTGTGTATTTAATACTTTGAGGTCATTTTTAGAACATGTTCTTCAGAGTATGCAAGGAATAGGAGCAGTGTACATTAATAATGTACCGGTTTCTTCTCTCCTGCACACTTTGTCTTTTCAGATTTGTGGGTAACATAACAGATTGGATTCTACCACTTCTCTGAGTTAATCTTGGGTTGATGTGATGCAGACTTTCAAATGGGCTGAACCAGAAACAAGCAATTAAAAGCCAGAATCTAGGAAACTGTAAATGTTGGACCAGTCTATAATTATATTTATTTTATTTTTATTTTAATTCCATTTATATCCTGCCCTTCTCCGAAGACTCAGGGCGGCTTACAAGCTTAGCAGTAGCCTTCATTCTATGTATATGCCTGCTTATTAGGGCTTTCACACACACCCCAAGCGGCATTATTACAAAGTCAGCTTATTGCCCCCAACAATCTGGGTCCTCATTTTACCTACCTCGGAAGGATGGAAGGCTGAGTCAACCTTGAGCCTGGTGGGATGCGAACCTGCACTAATTGCAGGCAGCTGGTGTTACTTAAGGAGGCATTAGCCCACTGCTCCACCAAGGCTCTCTTATATTTATTTGTTTGTTTATATCCCACCTTTATTATTTTTATAAATAAATCAAGGCACTGAACATATCCAACACACCTACCCAGCTGGCTTTCGTGACTAAGGCATGACTTGAACTCATGTTCTCCCACTTTCTAGCCTGGTGTTTTAACCACTAGACCAAACTGGCTCTCCATGAAGAGATGAAGAGCAAGTCTAAACATATCCCACACATGGATATGTGGGTATCTTACCTTACATGGGCAAAGGGAAAATGTAGAAGTCAACCAGAATAGGTAAGGATGCAGAGACATACCTGAGATCAGGTAGCCCATATTATTTAAGCGCAACCGATAAGGAACAAGAAGCATTGCCTATTTTTATTCTGCACAGAAAGATCAAAAAGCCAGCTTTGGGTCAATTAAATCTATCCAGTGGGTGATGTTTGTTTTTCTGCCCTTTCAGTTCTTTTGTTTGTATTCTTTTATTTTTGTATTCATTTTTATCATTTTAATTGTAATGTTTAATAAAATTATTATCCAAAAAAAGAAAGAAAAGTTACCATCTACACAATGTTGTCCACAGGGAGAATCAAAAAGGCAAGTTGGCTGTCAAGTCATGGCAATCAAATCCCCATCTCTTTAAACATACTGTGATACATATAACAATAATAACAATAACAACAACAACAACGATGATGATGATGAAGTTGGAAGGGACCTTGGAGGTCATCTAGTCCAACCCTCTGCTCAGGCAGGAAACCCTATACCATTTCAGACAAATGGCTGTCCAATCTCTTCTTAAAAACCTGAGCTTTTAATACATTGCAGCAGAGTGAATGGACTATCAGTATTTCAAAAATGAAGACAAGTAAGAAGCGTGGTGGCGCAGTGGTTAGAATGCAGTACTGCAAGCTGACTCTGCCAACAGCCATGATTAGATCCTGCCTGGCTCAAAGTTGACTCAGCCTTCCATTATTCCAAGGACAGTACAATGAAGACCCAGATTGTTGGGGGCAATAGGCTGACTTTGTAAACAATTTACAGCGGGCTGTAAAGAACTACGAAGCAGTATATAAGTCTAATTGCTATTACTATTGCTAACTATCATTCCCTCACTAAGCTCAACTCACAAAATAATGTTTAAAATACAAAACTGCTCCCCAAAGATCTTACAAAGTAAATAAAGTTTTTAAAAAATTAAAAGCTACTTTGATTAAATTTAAGCCAGGGAATAAAACAGGTAATTCCCAATTCTGCAACTATGTAACTGAGATTAGGCTAGCCACTAAATTGAATTATAGTTATTATTCTGCCCCATCCTGACAGATGGCTCTCTAAATGATGACAGATTTCTATGCTATTAATAACTTTAGTTTGTATGTGTTTGCTTTTGTGCTTTCCGTAACAACACATACTCAAGCCATGTTAGCTGCATAGAGCAATTTAGCTGATCTTGGTGATACGACTAACATCTGTTTCCTCTGCAATCATACTGCATTGAATTCAAAACAAAATAGCAGTGGGAGAAAGATCTATAAACTGTGTTTATCCCATATGCTTTTGAAAGTGAGTTCACCCTCTCCACAGGGAATGGATTCAGAATTCAGAAAAAGATATTGGACAGAATATTTTGCAAAGCATCACATTCCTATGTTTGCCATATAACATGTGACTATATTCGATATCAAAGGGACACGGTGGCTCAGTGGGTTAGGACGCTGAGCTTGTTGATCAGAAGATTGGCAGTTTGGCAGGTCAAATCCCGAGTGCCACGTAACAGAGTGAGCGCCTGTTACTCGTCCCAGCTTCTGCCAACCTAGCAGTTCGAAAGCACATAAAAATGCAAGTAGAAAAATAGGGACCACTCCGGTGGGAAGGTAACAGCGTTCCGTGCACCTTTGGCATCTAGTCATGCCGACCACATGACCACGGAGACGTCCTCGGACAAGCACTGGCTCTTCAGCTTTGAAACGGAGATGAGCACTGGCCCCTAGAGTCGGAAACGACTAGCACGCATGTGCGGGGGAACCTTTACCTTTACCTATATTCGATATTCTCGGTTCCTCCTACTTCTTGGCCTCAATACTGAAAAGTCCAGGAAAGGAATAATGAATATCCTAGCCTTAAAGGGGATAGAAAAGCACTCTAAAATGGGTTTGTTTGCTTTAATATACAAACTTCCAATCATTCCCTCATGCATACTGCTTCCCATTCTACTTCATAAGCATCATTGATTCAATTCCGGAGTTACTTTAGAGTTACAGGCTTTATTGATTGATTTTACTTGTAATGGTCCTCGTCTTTGTAAGTGATGATGCATAAAATATTGGTTTTAAACTTCCTCTTATGGTACATTGATTTAGTGTGATGAAATGTGGATATAAGGCTTTAAGCTAAGTAGTTCTTGCTGCACAAGGGATGATGGAGGGAGGGGGAGGGGAAAAGCAGAACAATGACTTGGGGGTAAAAACTGATTGGATCAAAACCAGAGGAGTTTGCAGAGAAAAAGAGAGAGATAATTTAAGTCCCTAAGTTCCAAGCAAGGAATATAATAGCAGCAACATACTCCTGGAAAAATGCAAATAGGAGAGTTTGCAATGAACTGAGCTTGTCCTAAAATACTGAAGATGATGTGTGTGAATGTTTGGCACCTGAGGACAGAAAGCACATCAGAAATTATACAAAGCCCCAGGAGGAGAGGAGACACTAGAAGTAATCCATATATCTATAAGTGTCTGCAGAAGGGGGCAAGGAAGAACAATTGAACTCACATGTGTTGTGACAACATTGCACAAATGACATGAATTATATAATGTACGGCCTTCATGTAATCATGCCAAGACTCCTATTCCAGAATCCATGCCATCTGCATGAGAATGCTAGGTCACACATGAGCTCAGCACAATGTCTACTGGCCCCTATAATAATATCTGTTTGGGTGTCTTTGTTTGGGTATCTTCTGGGATGGGAGGAGATACATAGATCCAAAAGGTCTCTTTGCTGCTAACTAGCTGCCACTTAGATTTTTGCAGCCCAGTATGCCTGTAGGAGCCTAAATTTCAAGCCTTGTTTTTTTTTTTAGGAAAATGTGTTCTCACAAAGTGAATAACATGTTGTTGAAACAGCATGCAATCAGTAATGACCAGGTTTATGTTGGAACTTTGAGACCTTCCAGTTGTGCAACTGTCATTTTCTACCCATTCTCACTACCCATTCCCCCCCCCTCAGCTGGAGTTGAAAAGAATTATGAAAAATGACAATACAAAGATGACAGTAGCATGATGAGAGATGACATCATTGCACAGAGTTTCAAGACAGTCTTTCCCACTTTCCCCTTGTTCTGTTCATTTCTCAGGTTTGAAGACCAAACCAGCTATAAAGACAGAATTCCTAGAGAGGTTCTAATTTTTACAGGGTAAGTCTAGAGTTTTGTCTCAGTCTCAGGAGAATTAAGAGTTACTGAACCCCAAGTCAGCCATTGCCACAGCACAGCTGACTGGGGAAATTTAACTTAATATTAAAAAAAGACTGAATCTCCTTGGGACAAAATATAATCCCTGGGGATTAATTGTTAGAGTCAATTAGCTCCTTTTTCATGTTTCCTTAGCATATTAAACCTGACCATTAAATGGGTTGTGGGAACCAAGCCTAAAACAGCTTCAGATTTTCTCCCAGACAGGAAATAATCATGAAGCAATGCCAGTAAAGAAGGAATTGGGTTAGCAAAGAAACGTCTGGCATATTTTCTCTTCTCCGAATCCCTTTTCTCAATCTCCTGTTATAGACATTATAATTCTACTGCCGATGCCAGTAACAACAGAAGAAAAGTTTTATGGGGCCTTGGTCACTGCCCAAGTAAAGTTTATTTATTATTTATGTATTGTGTTTCTTTCAAACATTTCTATGACATCTTTCTGCCTTGAACTACCCAAGGCAACAATGCGGCAATTAAAATTCACAATGAGGGAACACAATCCAAAAAAACCACAATGCCCTTGTGTAATGTGCAAAAACTAGCTCAGCAACAAGGAAAGATTCTTAAAACGGTGAGCCAAGTATTAGAGAACATTTCTCTAAAAAGTAAGTACATCCAGCCCTAGAAGACATCACACTATACCAACACAATGAAAGAAGCACCAGCATAAATCTGAAGAATGAAAAGAGTAATAAAGAAAGGCAGACGCAAACAATAAGATGAAAGTCAAGGATCTGTTACTGCAGGAAAAAAGCCAGTTAAAAAAAAATACCACAGTTTCATTACATGGCACAATGACATTCATAAAGGTGAACAGATTTTGTTCTCTCCATTCCCTTCCTTTATTTATCTGTATGTTTAATCTCCTTGACATTCTATTACTCCTGAACTCTGAGGTTATTTGTTCTTTTTTGTTGTTATGACTGAGCATTTTGGTCAGTTTCAGAGCACTAGATAAAAGGGACCCTTAACATTTGAGGCAAATTTCAGTTGGGTGTTCTCCAAAACCCACAGTTTTCTAATTTTTTTTTTACTCCCACCCACAGATCCCCACAGCTAGAAAATAGTAAATATTGTCTGTGGCCCACAGGCATTAGATAGTAGCCATCAAGTTGATGGGGCTTGGAAATTTCCCAAAATGCAATATGAAACAGAAAAGATTTCCAGAGCTCAAAGGGACTTCCACTGTGCAGCCATAGAATGCAGTACTGCAAGCTAACTCACTGCTTACTCCAGGAATCCTGACTGGCTCAAGGTTGACTCATCCTTCATCCTTCCGAGGTCAGTAAATCTGAGTCTAGTAAAAAGTCTCAACAAAAGATGAAAAATAATAGTGGAAATAAAACTGGACTATTTACAAAGTCTGCTGAATTAAAATCTTCCTGTTTCCATTGTGCATTTAGATTTTCCAGAACTAAATGAGTATGAAGATGGTTAGATTGTTGGGAGTAATATGCTGATCACTTAGAGATGGCTGTAAAGCATTATGGTGGTATATAAATCTAAGTGCTACTGCAATTGCTATCTGCCTAAAGTTAAGATTCTATTCCCTTTGATGTAAATATATATTGAGATTTTTTAAAAAAAAATTGCTCAAAACTATATTTTATCTCCCGGTGACGTTGCCAACTTCTTGGAAACTGCTTTTGGAAAATATATTCACTCAAAGGAATTGGAAGGATTATATAGGAAGCCGGCCAGCAAAGATTAAGAGTTGTCATTTTGTAAGAAGGGTGCCAAGCAAATGATGGAGCTCAAATAAGGAAAATATCATAACAATGAAATTCCCCATACATTTTGTTGCGGTGAAAATGATAATCTTTCTGCCAGTGAAAGGAAAAAGAAAGTAATTGCTTCATACTCATTTAGCTCTGGAAATCTAAATGCACAATGGAAACAGGAAGATTTTAATTCTGCAGACTACGTAAATAGTCCAATTTTATTTCCACTATTATTTTTCATCTTTTGCTGAGACTTTTCACTAGACTCAGGGATCCTGAGAATACAATTTAATTAACAGGATTCCATTAAAAAAGTACAGCCACCATTTTCATGTGTCCTTTAATTGAAATAGAATGTGTTCTCATTTAATTTTTGTATTTCTTTATACTACATCATAATGATATCCATTGTGCTGTTCTCTGACTAGTGTTGTGAATTATGAACAACAACATGTTGTTATTCTTGACTACAGGTAGACCTGGACTTACGACAGCAGTTGAAAATTTCTGTTGCTAAGTAAGACAGTTGAGTGAATTTTGCCCCATTTTACGACCTTTCTTGCCACAGTTGTGAGGTGAAACACTGCAGTTGTTAAGTTAGTAAAACGGTTTTGTTTTTTTTTAATTCCATTTATATCCCGCCCTTCTCCGAAGACTCAGGGCGGCTTACAAGCTTAGCAGTAGCCTTCATTCTATATATATGCCTGCTTATTAGGGCTTTCACACACCCCTCCAAGCGGCATTATAATAAAGTCAGCTTAATTGCCCCCAACAATCTGGGTCCTCATTTTACCTACCTCGGAAGGATGAAAGGCTGAGTCAACCTTGAGCCTGGTGGGATGCGAACCTGCACTAATTGCAGGCAGCTGGTGTTACTTAAGGAGGCATTAGCCCACTGCTCTACCAAGGCTCTCCACCAAGGTTGTTAAGTGAATCTGGCTTCCCCATTGACTTTACTTGTCAGAAGATCACAGAAGCTGATCCCATGACCTCAAGGCATGGAAACCATCATAAATATGAGTCAGTTGCCAAGCATCTGAATTTTGATCATGTGACCATGGGGATGCCGCAATGGTTGTAAGTATGAAAAACGGTCACAAGTCATTTTTTTCAGTGTCATTGTAACTTTGAATAGTTACAAAATGGAGCTGTTATAAATCAAGGACTACCTGTATTTTAGGACTTTTATAAATGTTTATCAAAGAAAGCCGTTGTCATGTCTCTCAATTTTAACATCTGATGCAGTTCTGTTACTATACTAGAGTCTTCATTAATTGTATTAGTTGCTGTCTTATTCCCTCTATACTGTGCTTAGTTTTAGGGACATGATTAATACATTTACTATTACTGCTACTTACTACCAATATTAATACTTGAAGGAACAGTCAAGTTTTTAGAAGCTTACCTAGCACTGTATCTAGCTGACATTCTTCCTTTCATTTTCTTGTATAAAAACAGCCCTTATTGCCTGTAATATCCATGGGATTAACCAAGAGGAGACAAAGGACAACATTTATATTTGTGTCAGACGTCATGACATCATTGTATAAACATACTGTTTCTGCAATAAGATCTGATCCATGTGTTGTAGTATTGATAGCTTTACAACTTGTAACAGATGCCACCGATCGTGGCTTGTTTCATTAACTCCAAGGATACTCCTCCTCCTTTTTTCAGCTACCTTTGCTTTTCATCTCTTTCAGTTGGGTAGAGATTTGAGTGGTTGCTCAAAACCAAACCAGGAAATGGCAACACATAGATTTACAGGACACCCTGAGCTGGACAGGCTGCCAATTTTCTAGCTGTAATGGCATTTTCATATTTTGCATTAAAATAAACCATGACTGTTTCTTGGCACGTACCATGCATGGGTAGTCCTTGACTTTCAACAGTTCGTTTAGTGACCATTCAAAGTTACAACAGCACTGAAAAAAGTAATTTAGGGCAGCTTTTCACACTTACGTCTATTGCAGCATCTCCATGGTGATGTGATCAAAATTCAGATACTTGGCCACTAACTCATATTTATGATGGTTGCAGTGATCACATGTGATCACCTGTTCTGTCCCAGCCTACATGAGTCCTTGTTATGCTCACAAGGAGAAACCCCTCTTCCAAGAAACAGGCAGGAAACTGCAAGAAAAAACAACCCCTTTTATTATTCACAGATCTGAGTCAATGTCCAAGGCAAACAAACACAGTCCACAGAAACTCGATCCTCAACACGAACAGTTGCCTTCAGCAACCAGCACCTCCCACACCTTCCCTTTTATTATTCAGCCAAGGCGTGGCTTCCTAATGCCTTCTCCTTTGCCTTTGGAGCTGCCCCATTGCATTCCTCTGTCCTGATCACTTCTCTTTCCTGCGCATTCGTGCATCCTAGATATCTCCCAGCTGTGATTCATCACTGTCTAACTCAGACTCCCAGCACAGCTGTGTCTCAGCCTGAGCGTGAGTAGAGGGGCCAGGCTCCTCATCCGACTATAAGTCTTGGAGATCATCAGAGCCTCCCTCTGACTCTGATGTCAATCCAGGCCCCTCCTCCTCATCTGCTTCCTCAGCTGCCACTGGCTGGCAAGGAATCCCAACACTACCTTTTGCAACCTTCTGACAAGCAGTCAATGGGGAACCCAGATTCACTTAACAACTGGGTTACTAATTTAACGCCTGCAGTGATTTACTTAACCTCTGTGGCAAGGAAGGTCATAAAATGGGGCAAAACTCATTTAACAACTGTCTTAGCTTAGCAAAAGAAATTTTGGGCTGAACTGTTATTCATTCATCAAGGACTACCAGCACTCATATTCATATGTGTGCTTTACGGTTCTCACGATAAGTTAGTGAGATGTTCGAGTGTCGGCTTGCCATAAATTAACTTAGATGGCTCTAGTGAATAGATCATACACAGATGACCCAAATAGCCCCTCCCTTTTTTTGTAGGAGTCCTAAATCTTATTTATATGCACTTAATACAGCCAGCAAAGCATTCAGTGATTTAGCAAATGCATCCACAACAGACTGAAGAATCATACTTTACTTTTTCTTTCTCCTAAATCAATAGAAATGTACAAGCGAGAGATGAAAACAAATTAGGATCACTCCGGTAGCTTGCAGGAAAAAAAGAGAGAGAACAAGGAAATGAATCAATAAACCTCAGTTCTTTTGAAGATCATCTTTGGCCTTGGTCAATAAATGTACAGTGTTACATTGTAGATCATGGAGACTTAAAGAAGACTAGGACTCAGTCAGCACACGCATTTGCACATGGAACATCAGTAGAGCAACAGCTATTGGTTGAGTGTTTCAGGGGGATTATTCCTTCTCAACAGAACAGTATAGTAAAGGTAGTCCTAGACTTACCACCACAATTGAGCCCCAAATTTCTGTTGCTAAGTGGGACATTTGTTGTAAAATGGTGTTTTGCTCCCTTTTACAACTTTTCTTGTCACAGTTCTTAAGTGATTCACCGCAGGTGTTAAGTTAGTAACCAAGTTGTTGAGTGACTCTCGCTTCCCCATTGGCATTGCTTGTCAGAAGGTTGCAAAAGGGGATTTACAAGACCTCAGGATGTCAACGCTGCTAACATCGGATGTTTTTGCATTGACCACAGATGGAGATGCCGCAATTTTCCTCTTTTGCTTTTAGAGTTAGATGATGCTGGGGGGAGGAATGTACATGAGAGTCTAGCTAGACATAATAATACTGAACCTAGTGTGAGAACCAAGGTTATTGAAATAAGAGATGATAAAGAATTGGCGGGCTGCAGAGCTGGAGGGGAAGCCCGTGTTTCAAACTAATTGACAAATGTGATTTATGACTAATTGAAGGAAGGAATTGTGCTTTAATGCTATGTGCTCAGGGGAGGGGAACTCAGGTTTTGGCTTTGATTGTGTTAGTGCCAATGCTATGCTACTCAAATAAAGATTCTTTAAGGTAAACAATGCCTCAAATTTCTTTGAAGAGTTTCATCTCTCGGAACCATGACACAGGATACTGCAACCATCATAAATAGGAGTCAGTTGCCAAGGGTCTGAATTCTGATCATGTGACCATAGGAACCTCCATCACCTGAGGTTTTCAAGAACAGATTGGACAGCCACTTGTCAGAAATGGTATTGGGTCTCCTGTTTGAGCAGGGGGTTGGACTAGAAGACCTCCAAGGTCCCTTCCAACTCTGTTATTCTGCTCTCACTCCAGTAAGCTTTTTTAAACGCAGAACAGGAACGAAATAAAGGAATGAACATGCATAGCAACACAAACAAGCATTTCAGAGAAGAAAGCAACAGATTTGTGAACCATCTTCTGCCCTTCAGTTCTTCCCCCAAATCAGAGGTCATCAGAAATGACACAGAAATTCATATCATGGTGATGATCAGTTCTCTTTTGATTTGTTCTTTGTTGATTTCTGGGTTTATATATCCAATTTAGGTTAGCTTCTTAGAGCTAATGTCTCAAAATCTCCCTGAATGACAACATTTGACTGAATAATTTATTATTCTGACCTGATCCAGCATCACCACAGCCAGGCTGGAAGGTTCTTCTCACCTCTGAAACCCAAAAATATTCTCTCAGTGAGCCCCCTTTATTTAAGCGGAGTCATCCTGTCTCGTGGGGATCATCTCAAGCAGTAGCTCCAGAGCTCCATAGCAACCATCAGCCTTTTTCCATGCCTTTGAAAATGTGCTACACTTTACAAGAAAATCATTTGCACCAAGGAAGACATGCTCAAAGTTCAACTGTAAATGAACTGTTTCAAAATAGGCAGCATTGATTTTTTTTTTAGCATGCAATATGGAGTACAAAGGGGACTCTATCTAATGCCATGCAGAGAATCCCATGAGTATTTTTTTAACCAATTCTCATTCAGTTACACAAAAGACTGTTTGCTTTTGAAATGACTTTTAATGGAGGAGGGCATTTCAAGGAAGTGCTGGAGGTGAAATGTGGTGCTCTAGCATTGCATCAGTTTTAAGGTGGCCTACAAGTCTCCCTGAATGTACTGATAGAAGAGAATATTTGTAGCTCAGTGTTGAACAGTGAGGTTCTTGGTGGTTTTTTGAGCTTTGAGCTTGGTGGTTTTCTTGCAGATGTCTCCTTACCACACTACGTAACGTCATCAGTGCTAGAGCACCTAGTTTGGTAATGAAACATCTGCAAATAAACAACCAAGCTCAGAGAGCCCCAAGGACCCCACATCCCAAAATGTTTTCCCTTTCAACACACAATTGTCTCTCTGCCGGCCAAATGGATGAGTGGCTTGCTACTCTTCTACTCACTTCTATGGGAACTTCTCTTATGGTTTTTTTTTTCAATGGGCAAAGACAAGGCAGTAAAGACAAGTTACAGCATGAGAAAGTTACGGAACTGAAAGAAAGAAATATGGAGTTTCAGTGCAAGAGAAATTAAATCAGGAAATTAAAAATACTGACCGACAACTGCCCTACGTATCCCGAGAACCTGCTGAGAGAGACAAAAGACTCAGCCAGGGGTTTTATTCAAATGTCCTCACAAAAGTTGGGCCTATCCTCCATGTGATATTTGTGAAAGCAGCAATGCAAAAAGTTTGACCGTTTGTCTTCACAGTCACAGAAAAATTCACAGTCAAAGTTGTGGAGAATTAAAGTTGCTGGTAATTAAAACAGCTGTTCTCTTGTGTGGGTAGGTGTGCCAATGTATGTGCGCACTTTCAAGTCAGCCTGGGCTCCTAGCAGCTGCCTGGACAAGTCCCTGTGGTTTTCTTGGCAACATTTTCAGAAGTGACTTGTCATTGCATCTTCTGCCTTAGGCAGGACTAGAACTCCCCATAGCGCCTCTCTACACCAAACTGGCTCTCTGTTTGCTAGAGTTTTCGTTTTCAGTGATGGGACATCACAGAAGGAATATAGGTTGCTGTGGAATCAATAAAGAGGCAAGCTTATTGCTTTGATTCCTTCCTATTCGGCTGAGGAGAGACAAAAAAAGAAGAAGTTAATCAGCTCAGTGTCTTTGGAGATTCTCAGTCATCCAGGTCATAGTTGTCTCAAAGGGGTGTTTTTTTTCTTCAAAAGGTGTGTGGGGAAATAGAAGGATTGTATTTCTTCCCATTTTCCAAACCTTCCTAACAAAATCCTGTGAATTGTGCACATCACATCAACAGTTCACTTCAACAATTCCCAAGACTTTGTCAGCAAGGTTTGGAAAATGGGAAGAAATACAATCCTTCCATTTTCCGCCAACCATCAGAACTGATGAAGCTTCTTGGCTGAGAAGGGAAATGTATTCTTCTTCGTCAAGGAAAAAACAGTCCAGTTGCCTTTTGAAGAAAGAAAAAAAAAAGCATCTTTGAATTAACAAGCTCCAGCAACTGGTGATGCCTTATAAGCCTCTTATATTCATCCTGGTATATTTTTGCACTTGAAATCCATAACACAGCGTAACTGGTTATGTACTCATATATCATCTTGCATTGTACATAGCATCTTATCCTTTACAACCCACTGTAATTCTATTATGTTTACATTTTTTCCCAATTCACAGATTTAGTTGGGTTCCAATGGGTTCCATAAATGTTTGCATAAAAACTTCTGTTCTGAATATTCTGTGGATAGTAATGTGAGGGTACTTCCTGTTTATTTGAAGCAATAACTTACTGTGGATTATTATAATTCTAGAGTAACAGCTAAGGAGCTTGGGTGGGGGGACTATTAAATCTTGAATTTCATTAGCTTACAGACAAATTACTGTTATCATAATGAGCTGATAGTCTTAAAGTTAAGGTGATCACAGTGGGCTATTTAAATGATTCAAAAGTTTTTTTGGGGGAAATAACAACATAGGAGTCTTCATCCATTTTATAAGAAAGAAATTCTTTAAAATCTCAGCCTAATACGCTCTCACATATCACTGCAATCGTCAAAATTGGGGGTCCACAGACTTCTTCTGACTGTTAACCTTTGAGAAGAAGCCAACAATCTCCCAAAATAAATAAATAAAGCCAAGCCCAGACAAGATTATATTTAAATTAATGAAAATTAATTTTAATTCCAATTACGGTAATTGTTATTCTCATATAGAATAATTTATGCATTTATCAGTGTTTATAATTTAGCAAAGCTCTGGGGGATAAATCCAGACTTTGGAGGGTCACAAGCAGTGGACTCCTACCAAAGACTGTAGCAGAAATGACAAAAAGTGTCTGATGACATCAGGACATCAATGTTGTGACTTACATGCTTGCATCCAATGCTGGGACGATAATCCCATCTACGTGCTAGCTAAAATAGCATTATAATAAGCAATAAGTTGTCTGTCTGTTATCAGGCTTCTGAACTCAAAACGGAAAGAAAAGAAAGAGAGATAATTTTGCAGTCAAATGTGCTGTTCCACATGTTTTCCCAAAGAATCAATTTGTTCAAATAAATCCAATATTTCAAACAAACTTGGTTGACGTTCTCCGCCACTGAAAATGGATGGCAAGAAAGGAAAAACAGAATATAGCTAATACATTCTTGAAAGTAATTATCACCAGCTTTCTCTTTGTGAATTAGGATTCTTAGCAAGCATTTGACATCTTTGAACTCATGTATAAGCCTGCAGATTTATAAACTTAGCTGTTCATCCAGACAATTGCAGCTTCTTTCAACCAGTTTACTAAAGACACCTCTATTTCGATTTTGTCAAGATGATTGCTCTTTGACACTATTGATGAGATGAAAGAATGTTTCTGGCTTCTTCTTGCAAGAAACTGGAAACCTCTTTTGATGAGTTTGGGGGTTTTCCTTGCACTAAACAACCTGGTTTATTTTACAGAACCGACAACTAGAAAAACAGTTTGTGCCTCTTCTTAGTGGCAGCCCCTCAGACATTGGAACACTGCTATCATGTCACTCCTAGTCCTTCTTTTCATGAAATTGGACATGCCTAATTCCTGCATACAAAATTATTTTCCATAAGAGAACAATAACTGCATCTGACAGAAAATATCTGGGAAATAGCAGTATTCACCTTTCTTCTCCTCCCACCGATACTCCATGTGTAGTTAGAGGCATCCGCAGGATCTGATTCTTTTGTCAAAGTGAGGAAAACAGCATTGCATCATTGTAACACGTGGTCCAGCCATTCCATGAAGCATTTCCTAAAAGGACAGAGCTTGGATTACAATCTATTTGTTACTTTGCCTTTATTTCAGATGATGAAGTAGATATTTAAATAAAACTGATCCATGTTCTGATGGAAGCTAGCTTTCTTTCTTGCACTCTTAGATTTTAATTTTGGCTTGCATAATGAGTTTGCGTATAGAATGTGTACAATCTGTGTGCCTTTCATTTCCATTAGCTCTGATTGTATTACAGAACTTCATTCGTTCCATTCCAGTGGAAGCTCAGATGAAGCTCTGAACAGGGTGAAAAAGAGTCTTGAGGGGTTGTAGCATTGTAGGCATAAACTACCTGGGGCCACCAGGTATGAAAATGATGGTCAGGGCTGAAGCAATCTATCAATGGGACCATGTTCGAAACTTCCATTTAAAAATTCTACTTCCTGAGGATACAGCAGGATTCCAGACAAGTGAAGTGTGCTTTTTCCTGAGATTTGAGTTAATCCTAACCCTAATCCTGAGTTAATTCTTTGCAAAAAGTTTTTGAACTTACAGCTAAAGTTTTAACTGGCCTATACCTGTTGTAAAAATGAGTCATATGGATTTCTTGAGAATCTCTGCTTCAGAGCAGAGTTTACTGTGGTTCTTATTTATTTATTTATTTGCAATATGATTGGCCAGTTGCATTTTGAGCTTCAACTCAGTATCTGCTTGCTGACCTTTTTTCCTGGCTCAATCTTTTTCCTGTTATTCTCAGCAATATCCCATAACGATGACAATCACATTTTGAGAGTTGGCAAACCTGCCTTGACCTGATCACTGTTAAAGTATCCAAGTTCAGGATTTGATGTTGTCTTGTGTTCTCAACATTTCAAATCTATCTTATCTCTGTTTGGCCAGCAATGCTGATGAAGTCTGTTGGCAAAGGGACTAAATAGCACATATCCAGTCTTTCAGAAAAATAATGCATCAGTAACAAAAATACAGGGAACTAAACTCTTTTTTTCTTCTGCCTCCTAAAAAGCACAGTTGATGCTGAATATTTGCAAAATATTTGCAAAAAAATTGCTGATGTTTAGCTGATTAAATCTTTTTCATGGGACACAGTTATAGGCAATTCCACTGAAAATTCCGGAACTGGAAAAATAAAATCTACTAAGCCTAGGGCAAAATAGATTCAGCTCAAAAACTGAACTAATTCACATTTCTGGAACTAATTTCTAAAGCTATCCTTCAGGTTTTGTCCTTCTCTGAATTTTGAATACAGTGGTCAAAAAATAATATGCCAGCAATAGTGCTTTTGCAGCACAGAACTAAATATAATTAAAATCATGATATCTCCCAGGATTAACAGTAAGATCATCACTGTTTTAAAAAGGCTGGCCTTAAGTTCCAGGTTGGATCAGAGTTCAGCAGAGACCTTCCACGGCAAACTCAGCCTCAAGGAGTTAAATGAATCTAGGGATTTTTCTTTCTCCTAACTTTCTAAAGTGGGAATGAACTAAAATCAACTACAGGTAGCCCTTGACTTATGAACACAACCGGGACCAGAATTTCCATTGCTAAGCAAGGCTGTTAAATGAGTCACACCCAGTTTTATCACCTATTTTTTTGTCATGTTTGTTAAGTGAATCACTGCAGTTGTTAAGCAAATCATGTGGTTCCCCATTGACTTTGCTTGTCAAAAAGTGGCTGAGAAAGTCAAAAAGTGGCAATCACATGACCCCAGATGCGACAACCGTGGTAAATACCTATCACTTGCCAAGTGCCTGAATTTGGTCACATGACTGTGGGGATGTTGTGACAGTCATAAGTATGCAAGTCGTAACACCTTCTGTGTTACAAGTGCCAATATAACTCTATACAGACTCTATACAGTCTCTGTACAAATGGTTGTAAGTGAAAGACTGCCTATACAAACTCCTGTAGTTGAGTTGAAGGTTAATAGAATAAGATAATAATAATAAAGTTGGAAGGTACCTTAGAGGTCATCTAGTCCAACCCCCTGCTCAAGCAGGAAACCTTATACCATTTCAGACAAATGGCTGTCCAGTCTCTTCTTTAAAACTTCCAGTGTTGGAGCCTTCACAGCTTCTAGAGGCAGGTTGTTCCACTGTTTAATTTTTCTAACTGTCAGAAAATTTCTCCTTAGTTCTAGCTTGCTTCTCTCTTTGTTTAGTTTCCTCCGTGGCTTCTTGTCCTGCCTTCAGGTGCTTCTTTGTGGCAGCCCCTCAGATATTGGAATACTGCTATCGTGTCCCCCCTCGTCCTGCTTTTCATTAAACTAGACCACAGGTCTGCAAACTGTGGCTCCAGAGCCGCATGTGGCTCTTTCAGCCGTCTCCTGCGGCTCCCAGTCCTCTGCCATGTGCAGTCCAAAAAAAAAAAGTGGGACTAAAAAAGTTCAACCAATCAATTCAAATATGCAGGGTAGGTGCATATCTCACCTTGGCTCCACTCTTCAGTCAAACCCTGTTCTGCACATGCGTGCATGTACGCGCATGTGCACACATTTTTTGCGGCTCCCAGTTTTTCCTTTTGTGAGGGAACCGGTTCCGAGTGGCTCTTTCACTGTTTCAGGTTGCTGACCCCTGAACTAGACAAACCCATTTCCAGCAACCATTCCTTATATGTTTTAGCCTCCAGTCCTCTAATCATCTGTGTTGCTCATCTCTGTACTCTTTCTAGATTAATAGATCTGAATTCTTTCTATATTTCTGACACTTCTTTCTTCCTTTCCATCTTGCTCTCAGGAATAGGAAGATTCTTCTACTGATGTCAAGACAAACAGTATTTATTCCTTGCTTGGCCCAAACGAGGACCAAGTGCATCACAGAGCTGACAATTTGTATTTCAGAGTTATTCCTCCATCTGTCAGGATGTCAGTTCTAACAGTGAAATCACAGCCTAGCAGTGAAAATTGACAATAAGGTGGTCTTTAATCTTTGTAGATAATTCCTGTTGACATTGTGGAGCACAAATACATCTTTAAGTGGAGGTTTAATTGTCAAGGTCCTAAAGGCCATTTTGAACAAGTAAATCAATTCTCTGCTGGAAAAATAGGAAATATCATTGAATTTATATGGTGGTCTGTGACTGTAATAAAGATTGGATTTGATTCATTGAAATTATTGCTTGCTGGATTTGGAAGAAGAGAGAGAGAATATTGCAGAATTGTTTGTCCTTGTTATTTATTTTAAAAAAGAAAAATCTCAGTGTATTAATTAACATTAATTCCTGACCTACTTTTCTTTTAAAAGAGAAAGTTCACTGTTGTACCAAAAACCAAATTCATTCAATATATGCTACTCCACACTATGGTTAGAGAAAATAAATTTGTCCTCCTACATACTATACTGGAGTCAACATAAACAGTATGGAATTAGGTGAACTAAACTGGTAAAAGGCTGGGCGTACTATATATGAGTTTCAACGACCAGCAGAGGGCAACAAAGGGTTAGAATGTTCAGTAGTATTTGCTACCATCTAGTGATCTGTTAAAGTTTTGCAACCTAAATATCTTCTACTTCAAATATTCCAATTCCACTTTAAATAGTTTTGCCTGAGTAGTAGTTTTACCTTATGATAAAACAAATTGAAAAAACGAAAATTAATCAATTAGGACATACTTTGTTCATGTGTGCATTCACACATTCTAGTCATAAAGGGATCTTCCCAATGAGTTTATGGATTTGTCGTGAATCTTGATGGCATTCTTACCAAATTCACTTGTTACACAGCCTTAATTTTATTTAGGTCTTGCCAAATAGAGCATTTATAAATTCTTATTCTTATATTAGAGGACCCCAGTATTCACCAAGCTTTTAAACATGATGTCCTAAGAAATCCCAGCAGCTGAGATAGAAGGAGTATATGGTGTTTGAGACTGAGAACTGCTCCATCCATTCCCTACTGTGTTTTCCCTCTTGCACATGCCTTTCACAGTGGCAGCAGACTTCCACTGCCACTCATACTGTAGTCATCAGCCAGCCACTTGGTCTGGAGCAGGGGTAGGCAACCTTGGCTCTTTTAGGACATGTGGACTCCCAGAATTCCTGAACCAGTATGGCTCAGCTTGGAAACCTCTCTCTTTCCCCTCAGCATGGATGGCTCAGGAATTCTGGGAGTTGAAGTCCACGAGTCATAAAAGAGCCAAGGTTGCCTACCCCTGGTCTAGAGCAGCGTTTCTTAGTCTCAACAACTTTAAGATGCATGGACTTCAACTACCAGAATTCTCCTGCCAGCCAGCAGATCTAACCTAATAGTTTTCCCAGCCAGCAGAAATAGTAGATCTGTCCTAATAGTTTTCATTTCAGTTCCAACCTTATGTATGTTTGCCTCTCTGGGAAATAAAAGATATGTTAAGCAGATATACTTCCTGCCAGTGTGAAGGTTCTAGGGCAGGGGTGTCTAGCCTTGGCTGGCTAGGGAATTCAGGGTTGGGGGGGGTTAAGTCCACAAGTCTTAAAGTTGCCAAGGTTGGAAACCCCTACTCTAGGGCAACTTATTTTTCTGCCTGCTATAAATCTGCCAAAGAATGGAGAGCTGAAAAAAGTTCAGTTGCTAGGCATTTTTTAAAATTTACATCAACCCCTTGACTGCTCTTTAGAATATATGTCTTTGTCTAAACCAATCCAAATAGAGGACTCTTATAAGGGTTACAGATTTCAAAAAATGTTCAAAATGTATTTTGAAAGCATTGTGACTGTGTGTTGTCATACTCTGTGATTCAGATATTCATGTTCTAGTTAGACTGCCCACTCAAGTTTTTCAACCCTAACGAAAGACACACTAAAATGTAGCGAGTCCTTGGGAGTTTCATGGTCCTGCCTCTCAGATCATGCAGTCAACCAGGCTTCCATTATTATGGAATCTTAAAGGTAAAGGTAAAGGTTCCCCCGCACATGCATGCTAGTCATTTCCGACTCTAGGGACCGGTGCTCATCTCCGTTTCAAAGCCGAAGAGCCAGCGCTTGTCCGAGGACATCTCCGTGGGGCTTTTTTCTCAAATCTTGGTTAAACCAACTAGGGCTTAGTGTACTGTATGAACCC
Organism: Vipera berus; assembly: GCF_964194415.1. Lineage (NCBI taxonomy): Eukaryota > Metazoa > Chordata > Lepidosauria > Squamata > Viperidae > Vipera > Vipera berus. The sequence goes on along the minus strand of NC_138212.1, from coordinate 10,889,622 downwards.
AACACAGAGTTTATTGGCAGAACAATACACTGGTTTTCAAGTCTAAGTGGGAGTGTGTGGAGCGCTGAAAGCTTCAAGGAGTTTTGCTTCAGAATTGAAACTACAGATCAGGTAGACTTATGGTTCTGCTAATGCAGCCTTTGATTGGCTGCAAATATATTGTCCCTGTCTTTTATTTACTGCACTAAAATGGAGCTATAAATCCTATCATATAAACAGAGACTTCACTATGCCTTAAAGGTCAACAATAATATGGTAATTTCTTCTTAGATAAAGGTACTGATGGGGTTATTAACAATAAATTGGAAATTAAGGAACGGTACAGAAAAATACATAGAGTTGCAGGTAAAAGTGGCCAATGTTGATTCCTGAAAGTAAATTGTAATTTTTCCGTCACTATTCTAGCATTGCACTTAAACTTCTATCTGCCAGAATCACCTGGATTGGCAGAACAGCATAAAGGCAGGATGGTATTAAGAGGGCAGATAGAAAGCTGGTTTTATTATATATCACTTAAAAATTTAAAGGAAGTTACCAAACTTTGGCTGCACCTGGCCAATTTTCTCTGGCCTAGGAAATGAAGAGGAGACAGACCTGGTTAAAACTTGAATAACAGATCACAGGAAATAGCAGGATTGTGGTTTGGAAGTTTTTTTAAAAAAAACCAGACTGGACAAAGGCAAGCAGACCGCTGGTATTGCCCCCAAACTGCATGAACCTGTCCAGTTAGTCCCGGACTTTGACTTTAAAAAAAAAATTGGACCATCCTTAGCTCTATTTGGATTCCTTTGCCACCACATTTCCTTAAATCACTGTTTCTCAACCTTAGCAACTTGAAGAGGTGGGGACTTCAAGTTCCAGAATTCCCCTGCTGGAAAAGTTTCCTTGGGTATCAGGGGTTGTTTGGTGGAGATGATGATGATGATGATGATGATGATGATGATGATGATGATGATGATGATAATAATAATAATAATAATAATAATAATAATAATAATAATAATAATAATAATAACTCCAGCAAAGCTACAAAAAACTGCGCTACTCGGAACATCTTACATTTTAAGGAGATACCTGGTTGATACCTAGGATGCTGGCAGCAACCCGTGTCAACAATTAGTGCCAGTCAGTTTGAGTGTTCAGTTGACTGAGTTTCATGTTTTATGAATAAAAGTTTTATAATAATAATAATAATAATAATAATAATAATAATAATAATAATAATAATAATAGAATAGAAGGGACTTTGGAGGTCATCTAGTCCAACCCCCTGCTCAGACAGGAAACCCTATACCATTTCAGACAAATGGCTGGCCAGTCTCTTCTTAAAAACTTCCAGTGTTGGAGCATTCACCACCTCTGGAGGCAGGTTGTTCCACTGGTTAATTGTTTGTTTTAATCTTGTAAGCCATTCAGGGTCACTTAGATGAAACAGATGGCTATATCAATTATATCAACTTAAATTAATAAATAAAATAGAGCAATCAAAAAATAACTGGGCAACATAAACGCTCCCTTGATTATACCACTCATACAGCAGTGGGTTTTTCTGTAAATCGTATTCCATCACATCCTGGTTTTACGCCCATGAAAACATACTGGAGTGGCTTTAGAGAAGGACAGTGGTGTATCTGGGGCTACTCCGACAATGAGAAGTCCAGAAACAAAAAGTCTGAAGAGGGCAAATGATACTTAGAGAAGCCATGTTTTTGCAAGGAGATAAACATGTACATCCATCCACGGACATGTTAATTAGCTTCCTTGAGTAGCAGCTTTCTAATGAGCTCAGAAACAGAAGCGGATCACATGCAGCTTCGTTGTCCAATCTAAACGGCTATGACTGCAAGGATCAGTTGGTGACCAACCATCTTATGAAATTTTAATTAAAACTCTACTGGGGCTGAATAGTTTAGCACCGGGCCGTTGGAAATACGTCAACAGAAATGTGTAGACTTTTTAAAATATGAATAAACAAGATGCTATGATTTCAGTGGTCCTCCTACTTGATGAGCTGAGAAAATGAGGGGATAGATTAAAAGGGGGGGGGGAAACTCCTACAGTGTTAGCACCTGTTCCCACTGATGTCTTTCAGAAGCTGCATACGCATTCAAGAGGCCCATATTCTTAGCAACCGAAAGATGAAAGAACGATTTTAATAATAGGAAGGCAAAGTAAATTAAAGGAGCATATTCTAAAAGCTCAAGAACTGATGATAAATGCTGCACTTGGCTATATATTCTAGCATGAGGTAAAGAAATTATCCATAATTTTTCTCTAACAGGATGACAGAATTAGAATGGACCTTGGAGGTCATCTAGTCCAACCCCCTGCTCAGGCAGGAAAACCCTATACCACTTCAGACAAATGGCTGTCCAGTCTCTTCTTAAAAACCTCCAGTGTTGGAGCATTCACCGCTTCTGGAGGCAGGTTGTTCCACTGGTTAATTGTTCTAGCTGTCAGGAAGTTTCTCCTTAGCTCTAGGTTGCTTCTCTCCTGGATTAGTTTTCATCCGTTGCTTTTTGTTCTGCCTTCAGGTGCTTTGGAGGATGGGTTGTCACCCCCCCCTTCTTTGTGGCATCCCTTGAGATATTGGAAGGCTGCTATCATGTCACCCCTAGTCCTTCTTTTCATCAAACTAAAAGGTAAAGGTAAAGGTTCCCCCGCACATGTGTGCTAGTCGTTTCCAACTCTAGGGGCCAGTGCTCATCTTTGTTTCAAAGCCGAAGAGCCAGCGCTTGTCCGAGGACATCTCCGTGGTCATGTGGTCGGCATGACTAGACGCCAAAGGCGCATGGAGCGCTGTTACCTTCCCACCGTAGTGGTCCCTATTTTTCTACTTGCATTTTTACGTGCTTTCGAACTGCTAGGTTGGCAGAAGCTGGGATGAGTAACAGGCGCTCACTCTGTTACGCAGCACTCGGGATTCGACCTGCCAAACTGCCGACCTTCTGATCGACAAGCTCAGCGTCCTAACCCACTGACCCACCGCGTTCATCAAACTAGACGTACCCAATTCCTGCAAGCATTCTTCGTATGTCTTAGCCTCCAGTCCCCAGTCTATTAGTGTTTATTTGGTTTGGTTTCAAAGGAAAAGTCAATTTTGGAGCAATTCTCATTGTTGGAAATTGCAGTCTGGTTCCTTCTGTTGTTTCATGATCAGATATGAGTCTATGTGTATAAAAGTTGATCTACTGGCATTTGCAACATGATATTATGCTGCAAGTGTCATTCTTTTTGGGGATACATGCAATTTCATGTTACATATATAAGAGTGGCAAAGTTGCATCACAATGACATGATGCCACTTTCATCAAACTGACCCAGTCAGCTCCCCCTGTGCAGACTGCCAGTCCTGTGCAACCGTGTACAGATCCGTCTCTCTCCAACAGTCTACCATCTCCTCGGCTCATCCTATCTAAACTGATACCATTGTAAGGAACAGTTGATGGCTGATCTAGCTTTTTTCTCTTGTATAGGCTGCAGACTCCCTGCTTTCCCACACTTCCATCCCAAAGGAAGAAAGCAGAAGAAGCTTTCCTCAGCATCGGCACAACTAACAGTGCAGAAATAACGCTGCTGTCATGACCTTGAAAAATGGTTAGAGAATTTCACCTTCTTCTGGAGAGGTTGGAGAAATTGTCTAGCCCATAATTCTGCCCCCAAATCAGGTGGCTGCTTGTGCCTAGCTCTTGTAAGCTCTATTTATTTGTCTATATACCAATGTTGTTCAATCTTGGCAACTTTAAGACGTGTAGACTTCAACTCCCAGAATTCCCCAGCCAGCATGCTGAATTCTGGGAGTTGAAATCTATACGTCTTAAAGTTGCCAAGGATGAAAAACACTGATTTGTACTGATAGTTTGGCTATCAAAACACTCCTGTTCCACCAGGCTGACCTGGACTGACAGGCATTTTAATTAATTTATATTTAGAATCTTAATTTATTTTTAATTCTTTAATTTTAATTTATTGCACAGATGATTTCAATTTTATTTTTATCTTGATATCTGTACTTATTATATGTTTTGTTGTTAGCCGCCCTGAGTCCTTCGGGAGATAGGGCGGGATATAAATCCCATCAATAAATAAATAAATAAACAAACAAACAAACAAACAAACAAACAAACAAACAAACAAATAAATAAATAAATAAATAAATAAATAAATAAATAAATATTTAATTGCAGATGCTGGTGCAGTCCTAAGGGGCAACAAATGAAGTTTGTCACTATGTACATAGTGTCTGATACAGATACAAATTTTGTAGAGCAGGAGAAAAGTCCTCCTTACTGGCACAATGATGGTTTTGATTCTGATAAGGGCAGTTTGATTCTTAAACTGCCGCTATATGCAAAGGAAGCCTTTAAAAATATAATTATGAAATATCCTCTATAGAGAAGTCCAGCTGGTTAACATCTCTGTTAGGTCTTTGCCAAATTTAGACTTCTTTGAAATGTTTATGGGCTTCTCTCCTCCCTTGTTTAAAAAAATGAATCCTATCCAATTCCATCTGCTGTGAACTTCTACGTTACCCATTTTTTTTTCATTTTTAACCAAAGAAATATTACTAGGCAATGTTAGGTGTTGTTTCTTTGATAGTTTTATTTTATTGCTTCTTTTATTTGAAGGTTTAATTGCTGCGATGGCTTCATTTTGCTTTACATTTGATTTGGAAAGAGTGCTTGAAACTGAAAGCAAAGAATTAATCCTCAAAATCAGCAAATTACAAATGTTCACAGTCTTGCTGCCTTGACTTTAATTTTGATAACGTTCTGTTTTTTTCTTCTCATCCTATTCCATTGTGCAACCTGCTGTTTCTTTCCATTTCTTTCCTGTGGAAAAGAGGAGGGGGGAGGAGGAAAGGAACGAAGGAAGGAAGGAAGGAAGGAAGGAAGGAAGGAAGGAAGGAAGGAAGGAAGGAAGGAAGGAAGGAAGGAAGGAAGGAAGGAATTAGTAGCAAGTGTATATTCTGCTCCAGCATCCTTTTCCAGATATTATTGCAATCTTTTATCTGGTTTCTCTCTATTTATCTTCTATCAAGGATGTTCAGCTTGTAAGATCCGTGGGCTGACTAATTTTTACTTCCAAAACTAACAGGAAAAGAAAGAGTTTGAGGCTGGGATAAAAGGTAGCCTTGATTTTCCAAAGATAGCTATATTAATACAGTCAATATGATGATTCTCAGCACATTTCATAGCTTTGTCTATCTGACACCTTAAAGCAGGGGTCTTCAAACCTGGCAACTTTAAGACTTGTGGACTTCAACTCCCAGAATTTCCCTGGGATGCTATACTGGCTGGGGAATTCTGGGAGTTGGAGTCCAAAGTCTTAAAGTTGCCAAGTTTGGAGGCCCCTACTTTAAATATTACAATTGGTACTAAATTTTGGCGCAATCTAGTATTCACGTGGAAGACTTTGAGAGAAGAGGATTCATGCGTTCGTCTTCTCATTGGTAGCTCAGCCTGGCTTATATCATGTCAGGGTTCAACTGAATCCATTTTTCAGCTTTTGCCCCCTTTTCTATTTTGTAGATTTTTTTTCCAACCTTATTTTTCCCCAGTCTCAATTTCTGCTACATGCAACCCTCTAGCTTCACTATTTCTAGCTATCTGAAATTCTCCTTCCTCTCTTCTACAAATGTCAGCAAAGCCATCTAATTTCACTCTTCAGGCACTCCTGATGGACTTGTTTCCCATCTTGACCAGGAATCAAAAACTGCTTTAAAAACTGAAGCTAGCTCCTTCCTAGAGAGTTGTATTGCTTGATTGCTTTTTTTTCCAGGTCAGTGTTGACTTCTGGCAACTGGCTGGACAAGTCCCTGCAGTTTTTTAAGCAAGATTTTCAGAAGTGGTTCACCATTGCATCCTTCCGACGCATGCAAAGATGTTTAAACACTGCATTTTCTACGTTTGCCTTGGTAAGCCCTAATTTTCTATCTGGCATTTCTACATAACAAATAAATATTAAATACTGTCCATCTTGAATATATAATGGAAGGAGGAAGCCTGAGAGTTGACAAGGTTAATGCTGTATGGAATCAAACTATGGCTGAATCTGGATGTTCTGCTACGGATACCACGAAGCCTCCTCCCAGAAGGTAACAAGGAAAACAGGTTGTGAAGAGGATGTGTAGTGTCCCTTGCCCAGCACCTGGATCCCAGGTCAGCAGTGGGAGAAAGAAGACAGCAAAGGTCAGCTGGGGGAAGGGGGAAGGGGTAGGCAGCAATGGGGGAGGAGATGGGGGAGTCGAAGCAGAGGTGAGCACAGCAGGGCAGGGAGCCATCTTGTCTGCTAACAGAAGCTCACTGACCCCAGCTGGGAAGGAGATAGTGGGACAAAGTCAGATGTTTGCAGAGGGCAGGAGATGTGTGAAGACCTCACCTAATAACGGTGTGTTTCCCACCTGCCAACTCCAACTGGTGCTTCTGAAAATGCTGTCACTAAGTGGCACATATTTCACCCGATGACCGCATCACTTAGCAATGGAAATTTCGATCCCCATTAGGATTGTGAAATGAGGACTACCCAGACCCTATATTTCAACCTCCTTAATCTCGCACCTCAACAGAAAGTACGTTTACTTTTTATTTTTCAATCAACCATCTGGAATCTTGAAAGTAGATGCTCAGTTTTGACGTGAAGTAGGTCCCCTAACGATCCGATCATATTGTAACTGTGAAGGGTTCCAATAGATCTCAGTTTCTTTCCTAAAATGGGAAAATGCCATTTCAAAGCATAAAATAAGGAGAGGAGAAAGTGCCAAAATTTCCATCTGGGTTAAAATTATGCCTGCAGACAAATGCTTTCTTCCTGAATGTACAACAGTCTGGAGATTAGAGATTTCCTAAGGAAAGAGAGATAGCAAAGAGGGGTCACGTCCAATGCTCCTGGATATAAAAGTAGACAAGGCAGCCAACCAGCTCAGCAGAAACTCTGAAACTGAGAATTATTTTGCTTTGCTTTTATCCTCTGCTCCTCTTTCAGCACCTTTTTTTTCCCTCTTTCCATCATAGGAGGGAGGGAGAAAGAGAAAAATTCAGTCTGCCATCTTGCAGAGAACAGGCCCTGCCCAGGTGTCTCATTTTAAATCAGAAATTAACTGAAGCAGCACCAATCAATTTTCAAGGGCAATTTAAAATAAATTCAGAAAGACAGGGAGAGGAATGGCTGGAAGTGTTTATGGTGGATGGTTGCCAAGGCAGAAATTATTACAGCATAAGCTCTTTGTTTGTTCTTTTGTTTTTTGAGTATTTCAACATATAATTCAAAAAACAAATAGTTTTCCAAAACTGCCACTGGTGCAATTCCATTCCCATAAGTGATCCATTTTCATAAGTCTCTCATTGTTCAGAATGGACCCAGTTCCAGGATAGAGATCTATCCCAGTCACTGTTTGACATTGGTTAATGGCTCACCTGAAACACTGTGTTATGTTGTTGTTGTTGTTGTTGTTGTTGTTGTTGTTGTTGTTGTTCAGAAAGGACTGTTTAGACTGGAAACTAAATCACAATGAGTCTATAGGTGATCATTATACCATTTGTGGGAACATAGCAACTCTAGGGTAATTCCTCTCTTAACTCCACCCTCTGTCTCTGCCTGCTTTTTCTCCTACGTGTACCTGGTCACCAATCCATGTAAAGATTTATAGGTCAAATCAGCTCCCAGTACCCAGAAGCCTATTGGTAGCCATTACAGACCTTTGCAGACCAGTGTTATATTAGAATACTGTGTTACCTGGTACAAAGCAGATTGCTATATTTTGTACCAAATGCAGTTTCTGAGTAGCTTCATGCATAATACATTGCCGCATTCACTTTCAGAGGTGAGAAGGGCATAAGTTACTATCACCAGGATCTCTTTCCCTAGGATAGGCCACAACTGATGCACAAGCTAAAGCTAAGTAGAACCCCACATTTTTGTGAATTTTTTGGAATTTCTTTCATTTGAAGTCTCCCTGGAGAAACTAAGGCTATGTCAACACAACACAGGAACTAAAGTTCATTTTACAAGTAGCATATATCTAAACACAGTTGCCCAGTACAGGATAAAACTCATTTTGGTAACTCATCTTATTGGTATCTCTATTTTACATTTCTGGGCATTTTGCCATGGTGAGAGGGAGTTATTTGGGGCAGAGAGCACCCTCAGGAGCAGGAGAGACACTGAGGCTAGGACAGATCTAGACAATTTAGGGAAGCAAAGGTTAGGTGAATAACTTTACTATAGATCTTAGGCAAAAAGTATAATTATCCAAGTAATCCTTGACTTACAACCATTCATTTGGTGGCTGTTCAAAGTTACAACAGCACTGAAAAAGTGACTCCTTACCAGTTTTCACACTTACAGTCATTGCAGCATCCCCGTGGTCATGTGATCAAAATCTGGACAGTTGGCATCCCCAGGATCATGTGATCACTTTTTGCAACCTTCTGACAAGCCAAGTCAATGGGGGAAGCCATATTCATTTAACGATAGTGTTACTAACTTAACAACTGCAGCAAGGAAGGTCATAAAAGGGGACAACATTCACTTAACCACTGTCTTGCTTAGCAGCAGAATTTTGGGCTCAATTGTGGTCATAAGTCAAGGTTTAGTTTCCATCCATTGCTTCTTGTTCTGCCTCCAAAGCACCTGAAGGCAGGACAAAAAGCATTGGATAGAAGAGACTAATCAAGGAGAGAAGCAGCATAGAATTAAGGAGAAGTTTCCTGACATTGACAACAGTTAAGAAGTGGAGCGACTTGTCTTCAGAAGTTGCGGGTGCTCCATCATTCAAGGTTATTAAGAAGACATTGGACAACCATTTTTCTGAAATGGTATAGGGCTTCCTGCCTGAGCAGGGGGTTGGACTAGAAGACCTCCAAGGTCCCTTCCAACTCTTATATCCTGTATTCTGACCACCTCTTGTGAGCAGGCCCTGAAATAATGAAATCCATAAGAGCAATTGCAAACACATCCCAAAAGATCTGTCCAAGCAGTATAGTTTCTTTTATTATATTCTCACTTTTGAAAAAAAAATCTTTAATTTTCTATTGTCCTAACTGCGCTACAAATATTACTGTCCAGGCTGCAGTTCATAGAGGTCCCAGCAGAATTGATTGGATCCCCCCCAAAAGACAAAAACCCTCTTCCAAGGTCAAAAAGGAAGGCTTCTATCTCAGACTTCCATATTCTCTGTTAATCAAAGTAATTAAAAGAGAGTGTAAACCCCAGTTCCCCTTTAATCCTTCTTAACAATAAGAAACCCTGTTAAATCCTTAATGTGCCTGCTTTAATTATAACCTATCAAACAGTGAATCAATCTAAGTGGTAAACACAAAAAGCAGTATTCAGAGTCTAGAAAAGATCATACCTTTTAAAAATGCAAATTGAAGCATGAGTATAAAACCTATAATAACATTTGATTAATCTTTTCCTTTAAAAACATCCAGGCAAAGTATTAATTTTGCTGCCAAGGTGATGGGATGTGATCTGGACTGAAGGTAGCATATCTCCATCTCCCTCTCCCAACACCCCCCCACTCTTTTTTATGCAAATGAAGGACCAAAAAAATGTATCTCCTTAGTGATCAAGTCCCCCACTGCTAAGATGAAAGAATTTTGCCACAATCCAGCAATTTCACTCCATTTCACACTCAAAAAAATATCTCATCTTGCTTACTACTTTGCAAAGTGAATTCACCTTAGTTTTACTTATTATCTTCTAGAGATGAGAAGCTCTGGAAGGGGAAATTTCTGATTTCCCCCCCCCCTCTTCACTTTCCCCCCACACACTGGCTTCTCTTCTAAGGTTATATCCTAAATACACCCTTTTAAAAGCCTTTATATCACTTTGGTACCAAGAACTTTGTTCCCACTTAGTCTTGGAAGCTACTATGGGTCAGGCAGGCTTTTTCTCAGCTTAGCCCACTCCAAAAAATGTTGGTGGCAGGAAAAAAAAATGAAGGTATGGATTCTTTCTGTGCTGCCTTGAGATCCAGGAGAAACGATGCGCCATAGAATCAAAGTCAATAAATAACATTGGTATCTTGAAATGGTTAGGTACAGGATGAATGGACCTCGATAGCCATACAATGTCTCACTCCCCAGTCTTCAAGTCTTCTGCTGACTTGAAATGCGAGAATAAAGGGCCCAGCCCCAAGGCTCAAATTGTCCTACAAAAAGCCAGCTCCCTAGAGAAGGCTTTAATGCTGGTCAACGTGGAAGGAAAGAGAAGAAGACAATCAGTAGTCAGTTATAGTATCCAATGAGTGAATTGTTAGAAGACCTGAAAAACCAGGTGGCAGGGGCAAATAACCAGGAGCATTCATTTGAGTTCAAAGCACAGAAGAGTTTATTATTGCTACCTGTGAATATGAATTTAGTCAATTAACCATCAAAACTAAATTGGTGCTAGATAAGGGTCAATGGAATTCAGGGAAGGCTGGACTTGGTTCTTTTGTGGCAATGCAATGACTCCAAACTGATGACACATTTAACTCCGCTTTCCAGTTCAGCCTGTTCTACAGTTAAAGGGCAAGAGATTTAGAGTACAAGACCAAGTCCTGTTACTGTTGCTTAGTAAAGAGAGCAAACTACAGACACAGTGGGTGGGTCCCTACATAATAAAGAGGAGAATATCTATTTTTGTACTGTATTTCTATTGCAGGCAAACTCTGCCCACAGCCAGCAGTCTGATCCTGACAGGGCTCAAGGTTGACTCAGCCTCCCATCCTTCTGAGGTCAGTAAAATAAGAACCCAGATTGTTGTGGGCAATATGCTGACATTGTAAACCACCCAGGGAGTGTTGTAAAGCACTATGTGGTGGTATATAAGTCTAAGTACTATTGCTATTGTTATTTATGTGGTCATTAAGAATTCACACCACCCTGATGGCACATAATTCAAACAAATCAATTGGAGAAGGAGAAGAAGAAAATATTTTTGTCATGCAAGTGTATTAATTTCACATCTTCTCATTCTGGTTGAACTATGCAATGCTGTCAAGGTAATATTTATGAACTGGTCGTCTGAATTCTCTCACACTATTGATGTCATGAGAATCCAGACATTCAAACCTGGTTTCAGTCTGGCTCAAAATCCTCACATCAATGTGCTCCGATTCCCCTTAGTCCAAGAGGCACTTTACTTAGATCATCCTCTGGAGGTGTTCATAATTTGCCTTGCAATTCTTTTTGCTTCCTCCTGAGCAAAACAAAATATGTGGAACAAACCTCCTCACTTTATTTGCACACTGCGAAGGCTTTTTGGATAAGTAGGATAAAATGAGGAATAACAATCAACCTAAAGTCATCCCAGGACCTTCAACTTCCCAATTTCTAACTTAACCCTAATCATTAGCCACACTGGCTCTGTTAATGTACCATCCAACTGATTCTTTAAGGCCATTCTTATCACCTTCCTCTTGAGTCCTACTTCCCAACACATTGAGATTAATATTATAAGGTAAAGGTAAAGGTTCCCCCGCACATGCGTGCTAGTCATTTCAAACTCTAGGGGCTGGTGCTCATCTCCATTTCAAAGCCGAAGAGCAAGCACTTGTCCGAGGACGTCTCCGTGGTCATGTGGCCGGCATGACTAGATGCCAAAGGCGCACAGAACGCTGTTACCTTCCCACCGTAGTGGTCCCTATTTTTCTACTTGCATTTTTACGTGCTTTTGAACTGCTAGGTTGGCAGAAGCTGGGACGAATAACAGGCGCTCACTCTGTTATGCGGCACTCAGGATTCGACCCGCCAAACTGCCACCATCCGATCGACAAGCTCAGCATCCTAACCCACTGAGCCACTGCGTCCCTTATTAATATTATATTCATGTTTTAATTCAGCAGCTCACCTATAGAAAATTGAGTAAATCCATTGTTACAGTCCATAATGTGCTCCACTCAGTCACTCCAGTTACTTGTGTTCAATCTGAAATAATTTACTGCTTCATGGTAGCAGGTTTTAACTCAAAACCACCCTGAGGTGACTGGACAATTTCTGCTAATTTCATAACATGGGGTTCCTCTTAATTTCAAAGACACCATAACTTCTGAGGTGAATCAATATATAATTGATTGTATACTATGCAGGCCAAATATTGTATAAATTGCAGATTAGGAGGATTTTAAAAGTGTCTTAGTTAAGAGCTCTTTAAATATTGATATGGGTTTTTTGCCTCAGTATATCAATGATACATTTGAATCTCCCTGTCATAGACTTGATCACTTTTATTTTTAAACAGCTTCATACACCTATCCATTCCATGCCTGTAGTAGAATAAGAGCCTTATAGCCTCCTAGTAAATGTCATTACACGCCAGTTCCTGCTATTTGATCTCAGGATATTTCTTTTTCTTTTTTTTTAAAGAGAGACATTTCACATACAGTACATTTTGCTAATCTATTGCAAAGAGCAAAATTCACTGAGAGTTATTTCCAGTCATGAAGGTTTCCAGGTCTAGTTGGGGGGGGGAGAGGGGGAGGGTTGCTTATTATCATTGTTTTTGTTTTTGTTGTCATTATTATTGCTTTACAACAATGTGCGAAGAAAAGTAGAAATGTGGAGAAGGCGGGGGTCTCCTTTTGTAAACATATACAGGAATTAAAACTGCTATGTGTTGTGTTTAACAAGTGCTAATTAATTAGTGACACACTAATTCCGATTGTGATACAAACTTGTTTCTCATTAAAATGAATCATGTTAGATGTTACAGCTATTCAAATCCCTAAGGATATGTAGAAATACCTATATATGTCTCTGTGTGTGAGTGTGGGTGGGTGGGTGTAAATGGGAAAAGAAAAGAAGTAGTAATGGTTAAGATGCAACTGACATGTGTCAATTATATCTATCCATTACTACTTCTTTTCTTTTCCCATTTTTAAAAAAATGTTATACTTAGTTCATCTCATGTCTGCCTCACTTTGGAGATCAAGCTAACTACTTAGACAGCCATCAGCAAACTGGAAGACATAGTGGGACCATATTAGTGTAGATAACACATGAATGAAACAGTCCAGTGTCAACTCTATATGCCAGCTTTTTAAAACTCTAGGTTTCCCCACTAAATCATATTGTACTGGAGGGAAAGGGAGAAGGAGATGGGGAAAGAGGGAGAGAAGGGGGAAGGGGGAAGGGGGAAGGGGAGGAGAGGAGAGGAGAGGAGACGAGACGAGACGAGACGAGACGAGACGAGACGAGACGAGAGTATGTTAAAATATCCTGACAGATGACTGGGATATTTGAGAGACAATCTCACTACAATTATATTTATCCATTCCATCAGATCTGGCAGAAAGGTCATATTGTAGGTCCCATCTACGAAGGGATGTCATTTGATGGGACCCAGGAACTGAATCTTTTCTACTGCAATGACCATCTTTTTCTCTCTTTTTTTTTTGGAACATCATTCCTTCTGAGGTTAATTTGGCTCTCCCCATGTTGGCCATGTGGAAGAGCTTGAAGACATAGTTTGGTCATCTAGCTTGGGAATCTAGTCATGTAGGTGGAGTGCTTGTTAAATGGTTAGATTTCTAGAAAATGAATGATGCTCTTCCATAATGCTTTTTATGCCATAATAGTTTTTTTTTATTTTGAGTGTGTTTGCATGTGTGTGTCTTTGCATTGCTTTTTTGGTGTTCAGTTCTGTAAGGCACCCAGAATCGCAGGTGGGAGATAGATTGCTACATAAATTAATAAATGAATTTTTAAAAATCTTTAAATTTACAGTTCTTTCTCTCTCCTATTTTGCAAAGGAAGTATATTTTTCCAAACACTGCTATCAGTTGTGGGCTTATTGAAGTCACAAATGGTGTTAACACAATAAAGGAACTATAGTTCAACCAGGGAAATAAAACTGCCAGGTGGATATGAACTTAGTTGTGATGTGAGCCATCCTTGCATTTCACAAACATGACTAAGTTAGAAGAGATATCAATAACCAGAAAAGTACAAATAGAAGTGAAAGGATGAGAGGAAGGGCACATAGATGTGCAGACACTATGACAAAGGGGTTCCCTTCATTTACACATTTGGGGAAAGCAAGATGACCAGACCAAAATATATCCTCCTTATTTGGGCCATGATAAAAGTGCACTGTAATTGCATGTTGGATCTTGAGAGACTGGAAGAGATGATGCCTAGGGAACGATCAGATAAGAGAGGCTATAGCCCCTGCAGCTGCATAAGGGGAGGAAAAACAAACTTGACAAGGAACCTCTCTAACTTAGCAGATTGTAAAGGAAATTCTGGGAGATTTGTAGTTTCAGACTTGCAAGATTATGTTAATGTAGCTTTATAATAAAATAGAAATAGCTCATCTGGCCCATTTCCTCTAGTAGCTGGAAGAGACTTGTAGCTCTGAGCATCATGTGCTGGCAATGCTGCTCTAATTCTTCCAATAGTATCTGCTTCCTACTACTGGAGCCTCTTCAGGATACTAGTTCTATCCTAAAAGAAGACTAGAGTGATGTAAAATGCCCCACTGACATCATAGCAAAAACATCTAGATTTATATACTCCTGCTTTACAGCACTCTCTGGGTGGTTTATAATATCAGCATGTTGCCCACAACAATCTGGGTCCTCATTTTACCAACCTCGGAAAGATGGAAGACTGAGTCAACTTTGAGTCCCATCAGTATCAAACTCCAGACTGTGGGCAGAGTTAGCCTGCAATACTGCATTCTAACCACTATACCGTCATGCCTTGTCAAGGATGATCATGTCACTTCCAAGGTCCAAAGCACCTTGTTGAAACAACAGCAAACACCTTACTTTACTTGCGTCCTACCATTCTTATTTCCAGTCTCTCTACCCTCTATTTCCTATTTTTTTTAAAAAAAACATTGTATCAAAAAACCCTGATTGCAAATTTTTTCCACACCAAACTTCACCATTGGCCTCAATTCAGTTGCATCCCATCAAGTATTCTGCCTACATTTTTGAGCCGACCAAAGTCTTCTGAACCATGAGAAAGACTGCTCTCGAAAAGAGAATGGTGCCAATTCTGAAATCAGGCAAAATCAATTGAGATTCCCAGCCACAAAGAAAAATTCAGAGATGGAGAGTCTTGGATACATTCCAACTTCCACAGGAAGCGCAATGAATAGAAACCATGAATTCTCCATGAAATGTACCACAAAGGGCCCTGCAGCATCTTAAAAGATCAAATACATTCATCCTGGCATCAGCTTTTGTGACAACTCATTTTTGCTGTGGTAGGTTAGCATGGTTCCCTTTCTTGGAACTGCATTACATATGATTTTTTTTTCTACCTGAAGGGATTTTACTATGCATTCAGTGTTATACTGGACTCCAATTTTCTCTGATTTGCTGGATGTTGTTTCTATGGGTCATTGGAGAAGGTGCTGCATTAGCAAATCCGGATGTTTTTTCTACCCATCACCACCCCTTTTCATTCCCCAAACTCAGTGCTGAAAATGATCTCCCTTCTTCATTCTTGTCTTCAGCAAAGAAGAAAATAAGGAAGGAAGGAAGTTGGCATTGTAAGATGAGCTCGGGTACTTATTACCAGAAGATAATGCAATACGTGCCAGTTAGCCAATTTGCCTTTGCAATGAAGGAACGATCTGAATAGGCTGAGTTTAGCGTAAAGGAAGCTGATTACTTCAGCATGATATACTTTCCATTTGCAAAATCTTCACACACACCCTCCTCTAGCCGCCCAGCAATGTTTAAAAAGTCTTCCAAGGATGGGCAATGAGATCTTTCTGAAATAAAATTTGCAGAACTGGCTGCTGTTGTAAATAAATAGGAAGATTGGGAGGAGACAACTGCAACCCCTTAGGTATTACGGAAATTATCTCTATCCCTTTTCCCTAATTACTAGGGAATGGACCTATGGGATGACCTTTAAAGTAATCTGGTGGTATTTGAATTACCTGAAATGGGCGATACTCTACATTTCTGATGTTGGAACTGGTAAAATCTTCCAAACTTTAATTAACTGGGACATGGACTGTAAAACATTACTAAGATGCCTTGTATTTTACACACATTAAAATAAAAATGGAACTGAAATAGAATATCATCTATTTCTATGTGATCTATGTGTCTTAGCAGGCTAACCTACCTGTAACTTAACTTTTTTTTTCTTTAAAGACTTTACTACAGGTATATATTTTTTAAAACCAGATATGAATTACTAGAAGGAATGTCTTTTCTCTTATTCACTTGTCTAAGATCTTCAGCTAGACTCTTTTCTAAGTGTAATTAACTAGTTAAGACAGTGGTAATTAACTGCCAGAAAAATAGCATTTTAAGGTGATGTACCTGATGCTTCAAGCCTCTATTTTCCCAATAATGAAAGAGGTTTGATTGACATCTGCATTGTGATGGGTTTGGTAATGGATGAAGAGATGGGAGAGGGAGATATAGATAGAGAGGAGGAGGAGGAGGAGGAGGAGGAGGAGGAGGAGGAGGAGGAGGAGGAGGAGGCTGTTTTGAATTAACACTAATTTGATTTTAGGACATGGTACAGATTATAAGCAATACTTTCCTAACAATGCAAAAGGTATGGAGTAGGCACGTTATTCTTTTAGGCAAGAAAGAATGAATCCATTTTAGAAATGAATTTATAATCCCTAGGAAAGTTGTTTCAGATCCTCCTTCAGTGTCAGTGAACCCGTATTACTATCAAATGCATTCTAACCTTTATGTGCATCATGTACATTTCCCACCATTTGAATTATTTGAGTGGGGAAATCACTGCAGCCAAAAAAAGCCTCCAAATGATGAAAAGATACAATACGGGCCAGTAACACAATCTGAAGCAGTAGCGGTGGTGCTCTTCATCACCTCCAGCCCCTAAAGTCAGCTCACCATCTGCCATGAGGAGTTCAAAAGAAATCCTTCTGATCCTGCGGTGCAAGACAGAAAAATTAAAATAAAATGAACATTCCTTCACGAAATAAGATTTTGGTGCCACTTTGCTTAAAATACCATCTGACTACAACTGAGGCAGCCGCTGAAATGAAACTAAACTGTGAACTCCATTTGTACCTATTTTTATTAAAGCCCAATGTGATTTTTTTTCTAAAGCAGGTAACGATTTATTGACCTTCCATCCAATTTTGTGATCCTAACATTTGGCTATTCGTCACTTGAGTCAAGATACCTTTTTTGGAGAACTCCTTCCAGATTAATTCACAGCTTCTTGATTTCAGGCAAAGTGCTTCCCCATCACCACCAACCACCCTTTTGCACATATTTCTCAGCATATGCACTGGCAGAATTCCTACAGCCCCATTACCAAATCCTCATCAGAACATAGAGGTATAATTATATCCAGAATTTTGTTTTAATGTGCATCTTGATATTTTCCCTACATATGGGAGATAATTATCCACAATTACATTGTGCTTATCCTGTAGCATGTATAAACTTTACTCTCTCCGAATACAAATTCTTAGTGTGTAGCAAGCTATCTCAGTGTGTAGCAGTGAGGCAGCAAAATGTTTTTTTACATGTTCTCAGTCTATTATAAAGGAAGCATGGTGGCACAGTGGTTAGAATGCAATATTGCAGGCAAACTCTGCCCACAGCCAGGAATTCGATCCTGACCAGCTCAAGGTTGACTCATTCTTCATCCTTCTGAAGTGGGTAAAATGAGGAGCCAGATTGTTGGGGGGAATATACTGACTCTGTAAACTGCTTCAAGAGGGCTGTAAAGCACTATGAAGCAGTATACAAGTCTAACTGCTATTGCGATTGCTATCATGGAAGACTAGAAGTAGGAATTGACTTTGAGTTGCCCAACTTCTTCTGCTTCCTACAATGTCCTTAATTAGCAGCAGAAATCAACAACATCCAATGGGGCACTTGGTAAAGTCTCTCTTTTGAAGTCTTAAGGCTAGGCTGTTTCAGGGACTTTCCCAGGATTGTAGCACGTGTTTGTGCATGCATAGACAGGTCTTCTGCCAGGACTACCCCCAAAATAATGTGGCTGTGCAGGCCCATGCAAGCAGAGACAAGCCATGGAAGCTTTTAAAGCCAGAAGAAAGGGTTGCCTTGAAGAAGGCAATTTGAACTTGCACCAACCAGCTTCCTGATATGTCCTTTCTAATAGTTTGCAGAGCTCATTTAGGTAGCACCATTCTAGGTTGTTTCATTAGCACAAACTCTCCTAATGAGATGTTCCCATCTCAGATACTGGATGAAGGGTTGTACATTGGATGGATGGATGGATGGATGGATGGATGGATGGATGGATGGATGGATAGATAGATAGATAGATAGATAGATAGATAGATAGATAGATAGATAGACAGACAGACAGACAGACAGAACTGCTCCTGTTGATTGATAACAAAGCAATAACAATAATAATTGAAAAATAAAAACTGAAAACAATGCAGCAACAAATGAACACTGAATAGCTCTCAAATCCATGGATCTATGCAACACTATTAAATCATAACACAATTCATATTATAATACTCTGTATGTCTCTCTTCCTCTCTCCTCCTCCCTCCCTTCCCCCTCCTCCCAAGGCAAGTCGGCAAAGAAATTGACTTACTAGTTGTTCAAATATAGATGAATACTAGGGGGGAAAGAAATGGAGGAATGTTTAAATATGATGGCTTCCCTATTCAGCTTGTAGCAGTCAAGTCCACAGTTTGTAGAACCAACATCCTTTTCTCTTCCTCATCCTCTGATGGTACAGTAGTTTAAAAATTGACTTACGAATCTGTTTATATATCTTTTCAGTGCACTGGATTTTGATTTTTTTTCCCTTAGCAATTAGTGATGTTTACATTCTCCAGACCTAGGAATATGATTATGCAAATTTCCGCAAGGAAAGAGGATGAAAACTTTGAGAGCAAACAGGAAGAATAAGCAATGCAAATGATCAATTAGACATATCTCCCCTTTCATCTCTGCAGAATCAAGTATTTACTTCTTTCACCTTTCATTCATCAGTCCTATGCTGGAAGTGAATACTTATGGAGGATGAAGTGTGCAAGCTCTTATCAACAACTCCTATATCTCAATCTATGTATATTCAGCTTTTGATTGTATATGGTTTTTTCACTTACTCTCTCTCCATCAAAGATGGATGTGGCCCTCCAGGTGTTGTACCCCCCCCCTTAATTCCTATCAGCTTAACTAAAGAAGGAAAAACTATTCTGCTAAGATTGTTGGCTGAGCAGGTACAAAGGTATCCAGGGAAATTATTGAAGCCTGGGAAACTGGGCCTTTGTCCATCAACAGAAGTGCTGATTTACCACCAGCTTATCAGGTACTTAGGAGTCGAGGGCTTGGCAGCACAAGAAAACAACACCCCAATCAACCAATAGGAAGGCACCACATAAATATAACTCACAGAATAGCCCAAAGCACATATTCCAGTAGAGAGAAGTTCCTGAAGATGGGCTCCAGCACAAGTCCAAATGCATGGAAGACTAAATCTCTGGTCCCTGTGATCGACCCAGATTGGAACTTGCAAAAATGTCCTACCTAGCATTGCACAGAAATCTGGTTGTATGCAACTAGAATCATAACATTGGGCACTAGATTGCATAATCTATTATAGGAAAACCAACAAGTGGAGGGAGCCAGATCACAATAATTCACGGGTTTGATTTCTTTAGGCATAATATGTTATGTCAGCGCCACAATTGAGTTTTGTTTTCTTTCAACTCAGTCCTGAAGCAAGGAAGGGGTTTGTGTCGGGGGGGAGCTGGTTTGATTTGACAAGATTGAAGGGAATTTGACAGCCTTCGTTCTGCTGACAGAAACGATCAAATTATTGGGCAAAAGTGCAAGATTTTTTTTTCTTTTTGCCATGAGAGTGTTATGCATTTTTGGAATAGTGCATTTTATTTCTATCCTGCATTCTGTAGAAGTGGAATTTATTTGCTGCCCACTCTTACTGCTTTGCGTTGCTCCCCAACCCAAAATAGACATCCCACCCCCAAGTGATTCAGAAGAGGAAGACTATGGCAGGGGTGTCAAACTGCCGGCCTCCGGGCTGGATGCAACATGGAAAAAAGTCACAATACATCATGACATGTCATGTGACATTGCGAGTTTGACACCCCTGGTCTATGGAGATTCTCAAACATCCAGGCCATGGATTTCCCAAAGGTGCTTGTTTCCAAAAGGCAACTGGACTTCGTTTCTTTTTTTCTTTGAAAATGTTTTGCTTCTCACCCAAGAAAAGCTGAAGAAACTTCTTGCATGAAAAAAAACAAGAAAGCAATAGCAATAACACTTAGACTTATACATTGCTTCATAGTGCTTTACAGCTTTTTCTAGGCAATTTTCAGTCAGCATATTACCCCCAACAAAGTTGAGTCAACCTTGAGCCCTGTGAGGATCGAACTCCTGGCTGTGGGCAGAGTTTGCCTGAAATTATGCATTCTAGTCAGCTTTTGGGGGAAAAAGCACCTTTGGGACAAGAGTACAGGTAGCTGAGCTAACTCCATACCTTCTTTCATTGCTTTTCTTGTCACCCTCCAAAAGTTGAACATATAAAAAAAAAACACCCAGGGGACTTCCAAAAGAAATTCTCATCCACCTTGAAAATATTTTTTTAAAAAAGCCTTATTATTCTTGAAGGAAAAAACACCATTATTTTAAAAATTACATAGAGACAAGGAATGAAGTGAACTGAAGATAAATTGAACTGCATGTCCCTTTGAAGGCATAATCTTGCTCATTTAGTCAATTGGTCTACTCTTTCAGTACATCATTGTTTAAGAAGATTGTCTAATTCTCTTGCTGTCCTTACAGATTACCTGGTCTCCTCCAATCTTCCCTTGCCTTGCTTGCCATTAACAGGTGATGTACTTAACCTGGAAGACTTTCCTCTAATCTCTGTTAAGTTAGGCCTCCCTCTAGTAAAAACTCTTATGTCGATCCTTGTTTTATGTCAGACTGGGAATTTTGTGACCCTCCAAACTAGCTTTTCCCCCAAAGTAAGCATTCGCCAGATGTATGGAGGTCAGCTCCCAGAGTTTCCTAGTCCAAGTATATTTGAAGGATCACAGCTTTGACACTTCTGTGTTAATTTTTATGTGACTGGAGGCTTGAAAATAAATGCTAGGGCTGTGGTGGCGAACCTATGGCATGCGTGCCACAGGTGGCAGGCAGAGCCCTCTCTGTGGGCACATGTGCCATCGCCCCAGTCCTAGACCTTCAGATGGGTTTTATAAAATCCTTTCGCTTTAGGCCTCCGCCGCTGTGTGCAAAAAAAAAAAGGTTCAATCAATCAATCAATTTCAACTTCTCACGGAAAAAAAAGATCTTGCAAAGTTGGAATTGATTGATTGAATTTTTTAGTCCCACCCAGTCTGCCGTTACCACCTCAGCCATGCCCACCCAGTGGGCCACGCCCACCCAATGGGCCACACCCACCCAATGGGCCATGCCCACCTGGCACCCGACGATGCATAAGTGGGTTTTGTGTTGCAATTTGGGCACTCGGTCTATAAAAGGTTCGCCAGCACTGAGCTAGGGCTTTGCCGTGGTGAGAATTCTGCTACAAATGAAGTCCCATAGCAACCTCTTCTGTCTCTTTTATCATTATAGTAGTGATTTCCAATGCAGTAGCTGGTGTTTAACATACAAAACAAGGTCTCAGAATGTATGTTGAGCAATAATTAGCTAACTAACCATCTTTTTTGCTTAGTTTCAGCAGACTTAGTAATCAATGTAATAGGGAAGATACTGTAATGAAAGCATAATTGGATTCTGTACCACTTGTTATGCACAACTGAGTGCACTTATGGATAGGCACATGTACTCTAAACGTTTTGGGGAATATCATTTGCCAAGTATGCTCAGTCTCAGCAAAGGAAGAACACAAGAATAATTTATACGTGGAAAAAGAAAAGAAAGAATTACAACACAAGATTTTTTCAGGTGGAAAAAAAAATCTTCCTTCACCTCACATAGTAAGAATGGCCAGAAATATAGGTAGTCTTCAGCTTATGACCACAGGTCAGCCCAAAATTTCTGTTGCTAAGCGAGACATTTGTTAAGTGAATTTTGCCCCATTTTACGGCCTTCCTTGCCACAATTGTTAAGTGAACCACTGCGGTTATTAAGTTAGTGAACCTGACTTCTCCACTGACGATCAATATAGCTATAGAGCAGGGGTGTCAAACTGCCAGCCCATGGGCCGGATGTGTCATGCCAAAACCACGCCCACCCTATTGCCACCAATGGAAAAAAGACATGATATGTCACGACACATCACGTGATGTTGTGAGTTTGACACCCCCGCTATAGATGGACTGCAAGGGAGGGGCCATCTTGGCCTTCTTCCAGCCTACCAGACAGCCCAGGTTCCACTATTTCTTTGCCCATGGGAAACAGACCCTCATTTCAGCTACCCCAGACTTCATTCCATCGCAACATTGACCTTTATCCTTTAGGATGAGGGTCCCAGTCCCACTACAATGGATTTTCCCAGCCCAGGTTGTTAATAACAACAACAACAAAATTGGAAGGGACCTTGGAGGTCTTCTACTCCAACTTTCTGTGTTACAAGTGCCAATATAACTCTATACAGTCTATACAGTCTCTATACAAACGGTTGTAAGTGAAAGACCGGCTATACACATTCCTGTAGTTGAGCTGAAGGTTAATATAATAATACAATAATAATAATAAAGTTGGAAGGTACCTTAGAGGTCCTCTAGTCCAACCCCCTGCTTAGGCAGGAAACCCTACACCATTTCAGACAAATGGCTGTCCAGTCTCTTCTTAAAAACTTCCATTGTTGGAGCATTCACACCTTCTGGAGGAAGGTTGTTCCATTGGTTAATTGTACTTACTGTCAGGAAGTTTCTCCTTAGTTCTAGATTGCTTCTCTCTTTGGTTAGCTTCCATCCGTTGCCATTTGTACCCTCTGTTTTCATTATACTTAAGCCCAGTAGAGTATATTCCTGAAGAGTTCAGCCACACGGCAAAAAAAAAAGGCTACCGATCTTGACATCACATTCATTATTGCTTCATTGGGGAGAGAAGATTCATTGGGTTTTATTCCCTCCACAGCAAAGCCTCCATTCTCCCTTAATAAAACAGGTTAACTGTGCCAAGCAGGGACGCCACTGGGACTGACATAATTAATGTCTCTAATGTGAAGGTTTAGGGGTTCATTAGATTTAGAACTCAGGCAGGTTTTTAATCAAGCATGTTATGGAGAATCATTAACAACTAAACACAATTTGTAATAGAATATTTTTGCGGCACTACTTAGTCATTTGTTGGCTCAGAGCATTCTGGCCATATAAAGGATTTTGGCTTGAAAATGATCCGTCTTTAGTCGTTGTGATTTGAGGACTTCCTACAGATGCTTTCTAATACTTAAAAATCTACTTAGTTTCAAAGGTATCATTGGGAAGATTGGCTTTTGGATCCAACTGGATGGAGAGAGGAAAATCCTCTCTTTTTTTTTTAGATTAGTGAATTATTCAAGATCCATTTTTCCAGATTCTTTAGTTCCTTTCTGAACTGTATTCTGGAAATTGCTTTTCTTTTCTTATGAGGGCTACCCTATACAGACAAACTCACATATGTGCGTATATTGTATATTCTACCTCCCGTCAATGCTTCCTTCATTATTTCCTAATAGAAACATATTTTCTCATCAATGAATAAAATGTATCTACTGCCATCCTGATGCCTTGATATGGACTCATTATCGTCTCCATCTCTTGAAATGTTATAACTCCAATGTTCATAGAAGATTTCTTTGTTCTTCCAAAATTGCAAATTCCCCACTAAGGTTAAGTCATCCGCTAGATCTTCCTTATTCATATGTTCCTTTTAATATCTTTTTTTGGAAGATATTAGTCCAGGAATCAGTACAGTCTCAACTTCATTCCACGAAGCCCAAGGGGCTTATGAAGGTTTTATAAATTGTTACTGCCTTCTTGGTATTGTACCAAAGAATATGTCTTGATGAGGGTCAGCAAAGTTTCCAGGTAAATCTCCCTCAATTGTTCATGCTGTACTTGTATTGTAACTAGCCTAGGAACCTGACAATGTGCCAAACCTTTTCCAAGTTCACCTTTTGCCTTAATTGATGATATATTGTCATGTTCTAAGCAAAGTACGTGGGAAGAATTATGAAAGCAGAGCAATAGATATGCAGAGGGAAAACAGACCATGGATAGTTCCAGGTTGAGGCCATTGAGGATGGTAGATACACTCAAGGGCAGCAAACTTGTTCTTCAGCAGAGGGTTTAAATTAAAACTGGACCACTCAAGACTTCTAGCTGTGCTACCTACTAAGAAAATTAATGATGCTTTAAATGACAGAGAGTGGTATTTCAGGTACTGAAATATCAGGGGTTGAATTCTTCTAGATTGAAAACCAAGGAGGCAAGGAACAGTGATGAAGATGGATGAGATAATGGACCCAGGAGTTGTCTGTTCACAGATGTCTTGAGCAATGTGGCAATTATTTTCTGGGAGCAAATTTCTACGTGGCTTATTATTAGTATAAAATGAAGAAAATAAATCAAGAATTCCCATTTTTTTTTGTTTAGGGATTGTTTTGTAAATTGAATTCATGGGCACATCTATTTGGGAATTAATCCCATTATAGTTAGCTGGGTTTATGGAGTAGTTAGCACAGAGTGATCTGTCATTTTTGTCCACACACAGAACAACACACAATGACAAGAAAGGCTTTCTTTCTCAAAAGAAAGTGGGGGGGGAATGTAAATTATGCACAATATGGCATGTACTTAATTTGAATGTTTTTTCTAGTATTCATTATGTAACCATCCTTTTTCAAAATATAATTAATAGAGGCCAAATGTATTTCCAATTTTTGCAATTCATCCCCCACTCACCCCACCAGCATTTAATTTGTTCATAAACATGGTTTCCCACGGTTTGTCAGCCAGTCAATCCTTACACCATATAATCTTGCAATTCAAATTAAGTTTCTACAAGCTCTGCATGCAAAGCACTGACAAAATGTTTTAACTGTCTTGCTAAGCACATTGATTTGTGCTTTAAATTGTAAGCCGCCCTGAGTCTTCGGAGAAGGGCGGGATATAAATGAGATTTTTAAAAAAGAGCTAAATGAAGGAAGAAGATGCTATTTCAGAAAAGACGTTTCCCAACAGGTTTACTTTTTGAAAACTAACATCACATATGTTTTTTGTTCATGCAACATACCAACCACCAGGTCGGCATTTCCAACACATTTAGTCGACACAGATGGCATGAAATAAAGAGCAATAGCACTTAGACTTAGTCACCACTTCATAGTGATTTACAGCATCCTCTAAGCACTTTACAGAGTCAGCATATTTGCTCCCAACAAGCTGGGTCCTCATTTTACCAACCTCGGAAGGATGGAAGGCTGAGTCAACCTTGAGCCAGTCAGGATCGAACTTCAGGCTTGGACAGAGTTTGTTTGTAATACTGCATTCTAATCACTGTGCCGCCAGGGCTCCCATCCCGACATAATTTTATAGAAATGTTCTTATAAGGTTAACATAATCGAACATTGCTGATAGAGGCAAATTTAATTACCTATAGCTGAAAGGAAGCCCTAGTCGAGTCAATGGGATTTTCTTCTAAAGTATGATATTGCTTCAGACAGCCTGATAGCCTCCAAAGGAATGTGATTTGAATATCCCTCATCCCTGGCCAATGCGGTAACTGTCTGCATTGTCCACAGATTATAAACGTTGTCCCCTCTATCTACAGAGCATCTAATTGAAGAAAACTGGTTTTGACTGCAGTTCCTAACAGAAAATCAAAACATATATGAATAATAAACCACCCAGATTACAATTTATACCAATTTGCAACTTATTTGTAGAGGAAAGGAGTGACTAAGCTAGTTTCAGGCACGCTGGCTGAGGAATTCTGGGAGTTGAAGTCCACAAGTCATAAAAGGGCAAAGTTTGAAGACCCCCTCTTGTGGAAGGATAGGAGGCTGGAGGCAGATCTTATCCTGGAAGGTAAGAGGGGAGGAGCTTCAGCAGAGAAGGCTCCCCTGATAGTCAGAGTTCTTTGACCAATGGGATGTGAGGTAGACCTTCTCTGCTGGCACAATTTGCTTGGTCTTGTCCTAGTGGGACGAGGCAATTCATCAAGTAGCCTGGACCTATGCCATTAAGAGCTTCAAAGGTCATAACCAATACCTTAAACTGCACTCAGTAGCAATCCAGTAGCCAGTAAAGTTCAGGAAGCAGAGGTATAATATGAGTCATCTTAGGGGCCCCAAATACTGATTGTGCTGCTGCACTGTGCACCAGCTGAAGCTTCCAAGTGGATTTCAAGGGTAACCCCATGTACAGGGCATTGCAGTAGTCCAGATAAGAGATGACCAGGGCTTAAGTAACTGAGTACAGAGAGTCATGATCCAGGAAAGATGCACAATATATAAGAGGCTTTGCTCGTGTCTACCTCTTAACCATGAGTCTCTGATATATAGGCTGGAGTAAGAGAAAAATAATTGTCCCAAAGTCACCCAGTGAGCTTTCTCATCAAGTAGAAACTTAAACCTGAATGACATCCAGATGACTGCAAAGAATATAAATCCTTCCATTCCCCACCGTTCAGTCAGAACTGAAGAAGCTTCTTGAATGAGAAGCAAAACGTCTCCAAAGTAAAAACAAAGAAAGCTCAGTTGCCTTTTGAAAAGCAGCTTTGGGTTAAACCTGGATCCTTCTAGCTCAGTCAACATATTAACCATGTATTTCACTGGATGATTTACAACAGTATTATGCAATAACAATACAGTGACCAAAAAAGCAGATATGTGAATCTATATAGGAGAACAATAAAAAAGGGACATTATCCAACCATTCTTTCTCCAAGGAGTTCTTTTATTCATGCCTGCTTTCCTAAGCCGCCTTTCAATAATGTTAAAACCAAACCAAACCAAAAAAACCCCCCAACTTTAAAAAAGTTTTGTACAAGTGGCATTTCCCAAGATTCAGCTCTTCTAATTGCGGTCCAAATAATAATCTTAAGAGTACAATGTGACCGAGAAGACTGAACTACGAAATGTAAAGAGAACAAAAGAAAAATGTATGAAAGTTGATATCAATCAAATTGCAGTAATTAACAGAGGGCTTTCCATTTATATTCGTTCCCTAAGTGATGGGAGAGAGAAAAAAAAGGCTTTCAGCTGTCTTGTCAAAATATCCACTTCAGACTGGAGAGAAGAAACATTGTTGGGCTGAGAAATAACTGCTTGTGCTTTGAAAATTGTATTCCGTCAAATTTCCCCCTAGGTTTCTCCTCTTGGCTGGAGAGCATAATATATCCGGGGTCCTTCCAAAGAGAATGCATATGGACTAATTCTAATGCTTTTAGCAAGAGCAGGAGGTAAAGAACTTCTTATCAGCAAGAAGACAGTCCCTGCTAGCAGTCCTAAGATTGCAAAGCAAGCCATCAGCTACTACATTTATTTTATTTATTTATTTATTTATTTATTATTGGGACTTATATGCCACCCTATCTCCCGAAGGACTCAGGGCGGCTAACAACAATAAAATACAATAATACAAAAGTTAAAAAGAAATTAAATTAATAGCCCCAGTAGAATAAATTAAAATTAAGTTAAAAATTAAAAACATAATTAAAATCCCTGTCAGTCCAGGTCAGCCTGATGGAAAAGGAGTGTTTTGAGGCCGTGGCGAAAGGACCGGAGATCCAGGACCGGAGATCCGGGGCCATCCGAAGCTCAAGGGGGAGTTGGTTCCATAGGGCTGGAGCTCCCACAGAGAAGGCCCTCCCCCTGGGGGTCGCCAGCTGACATTGTCTAGCCGACGGCACCCTGAGGAGGCCCTCTCTGTGTGAGCGCACTGGGCGATGGGAAGTCATTCCTGGCAGCAGACGGTCCTGCAAGTATCCCGGGCCTAAGCCATGTAGGGCTTTAAAGGTAAGTACCAGCACCTTAAATCTACTACATGCTATGATTGCTTGGATAGCAGGGTAAAGAAGTTCTACGAGGCCTCCACCATCAAATGTTACTATCAGAAATATCCTTAGACTCTCATTCCTTTCCACCTTACTGCTCTTGATGGATTACAATGTCAGTTCTTTCTGAAATAAGAGCCCAACCTTTGCTGGGAGGAGACCATGTGTCTAGGGCAGGGGTAGGCAACCTTGGCTCTTTTATGACTCGTGGACTTCAACTCCCAGAATTCCTGCTGGCTGGGAAAACTATTAGGCTAGATCTGCTGGCTGGCAGGGGAATTCTGGGAGTTGAAATCCATGCATCTTGAAGTTGTTGAGATTAAGAAACACTGCTCTTTTATGACTTGTGGACTTCAACTCCCAGAATTCCTGAGCCAGCCATGCCGAGGGGAAAGGGAAAGGTTTCCAAGCTGAGCCATGCTGGCTCAGGAATTCTGGGAGTTTAAGTCCACGAATCATAAACCAAGGTTGCCTACCCCTGGTCTAGGGTAAGGAAATGTGGTCAAGGCCTGTGCAATTCACCTGTGACATGGATCCAGTTTGGTTTGATCATTCAACCTCATTTGGTTAAAAAAAAATCCAATTGGGTTCAGATGTACAAGGTGAATCAGCACATCAGCTCACTTTGATTCCGAAGTGTGTAAATGGATTGCAAAGCATCTGATTCAATGAACTGAGCTATCTTTCCAGTTCTGAAGTCAAGAGCAGAGCTAAATTGGTGCCCATCAGAAAAAGTGTTTTCTTAAAATGTTGGTGAATATGTGTAATCATGATGGGCTTGAAGCAATTCCATGATTCAAAACTAAAGTTTTGTGTTTGCTGCTCTATGGTACACAATACTGTGCATTCAAGGATGTGTTTATCCTGGAAGTCATTTAATCCAATTTTTTAAAAAAACTATTCTTCCATTCTCTCAATCACCTGCAAACATTCTCTCTTGGCTTGAACTTGGCTGTGTCTTTGTTGGGATCTGCTTGAGATTTACCAATTTAAATTCTGGTTAAAACAAAAGATTCTGTGATGAGTCATTAGCCCAGCTTGCACTTTGAGATAGTTACATCTCTTCCTTGAAAAAGTAAATAGATTCTGACCTCACTTATTATGCACTATCTCTTCTAGTTACATGGCCCTTAGGACCAGATAAAGTCTTGGTAGAGCTTAAGCAGTCTGAGAGCTTATATCCAAAAAGAAAGATCTACAATCTGCTTACCTTTGATCCCAAAGTTGCCTTTTTAAAAGGCAACTGGACTTTTGTTCTTCCTTGGAAGACATTTCGCTTCTGACCAAGAAGCTTTTTCAGTTCTTGAAGAAGCTTCCTGGAAGAGAAGAAGCTGAAGAAGCTTCTTGGATGAGAAGCGAAACGTCTTCAAGGAAAAACAAAGTCCAGTTACCTTTTGATAAACCATCTTTGGGACAACCATGACTTAGAAGACTGAGAATCTCCATGGATGCTTGTCCTTGATATTTTGTCCAAGTGTTATCATTTCCTGTGTTTTGTTTTCTTTTGGGGCATGTAAGCCCATTGATTTACTCTCACTTTGACCGCTGCTCTTAAATTTCCTTTGCACTGCAGGCAGAGTCCTTTATTAATCATTGTCACTGTAGCACTTATATTTGCCTCCTGCATTCATAAAGGTTGATCTTGAAACTTCATTTCTCTTCATTCACAATATAGAACACAAGCCCATTTCTGTGTCTTTCCCTTCACCTCTATGTAACAAGCCATCTGTTTCTTTCCCTGTTCTTCTGGTAGGATGGAATTCATTCTTTTTGAGCCCGCATTAAACAAACCTACTTTTTTTTTCCTCACTGACAATCTTGTTCTGGCATTTGTGAAACTTGGGACCATTTAGCATTTACCAGTAAGGGTAAACAGCCTCTTTTGAAACAAATCATTTGCCTTAGGCTAGAGCATATAAAATATTTCATGTAGAAGGAGGGTGAGAAAGTCTAGTGACTATTAATCAGCTCTTCATTCTGAATCAGGAGTCTTTCCCAGATCTTTTGACAGAAGTCCTTTAGCTCACAGGTGGGACCTCCGGTCTTGTGAGCTACAATTTCCACTAACTTCTACTGTCCTCAACACAGGAGAATATCAAGAGTTGTATCTCAGCAATATCTTGGAAGTGGTAGGTTCCCCAATGGCACTATTCCTTCCAAAGCATGGAAAGTCTGGATTAGTCTATATCTACTTGACATGAAGTTACACGTGGAGCACATACATATTATTCCATTATGACCATTTTCAAAGTGAATATCATTTTCTTATAAAAGATCCCCATAGTTATATTTCTGGCTACGTGGGTTTGAGCCCCTTTTTCCATAACATACTTTTTTATAACTTACTTTGTGGATTGCAGGCTAAAACATATGAAGAAGGGTTGCAGAAATTTGTTACGTCTAGTTTAATGAAAAGAAGGACTAGCAGTCTTCCAATATCTAAGGGGCTGCCACAAAGAGGGGAGTCAACCTATTCTCCAAAGCACCCAAAGAAAGAAGCAATGGATGGAAACTAATCAAGCAGAGAATCAACCCAGAACTATGGAGAAATTTCCTGACAGTAATTAATCAGTGGAACAGCTTGCAAATGTAAAGAAGTGGTAGTTGTTGTTTAGGAAGCCCACTAAGAACACAGGAATTTTTTTTTCTTTCAGCTGAGATGGATTAAACCATAGGGGGAACCATCCCCTGGCAGAGGATGCAAGATCTTCATAGTTAACTGGTGAGCTTCTATACAGCATCTAGCAGATGCTCAGGCTACTGTACTGAGATCTGAATTTAATTTGTTGAAAAACTGAAGGATCACAGTTATTTCCAGCATTGGGAGCCTGGAGTGGGGGTTTGCTTACGTGGAGGGCAAGTCTTCATTATTTTGCATGCAGCTGCCTCATTTCACTTGTGAGATTATTTATTTTGATACATAATTATGTGGGTTGATACGTTAGTCAGCCATTAATTAGTTCAAATTGAAGTGGAAATTAATTAAAAGAGCACACTTTGTCACTTGCAATCAGTCGGGATCCAGCTCAGTCCTGGGATGGGTGTGAAGAGGAAGACCGGCAATCCACAGTGGGGGCTCTCCGTGCCTCTCCCAAACAGATAGAAGGCTGCATTTGATTGGAGAAAATTTGGCAAGGCTTCACAAGAAGGGGAGTAGTTTAATGAGGGTCTTATTTCAGCAGGTGTTCAGCTGAAGCTGTGCTCTTGTGGTTGCAACAAAAGCTACAGCTTTAGTTAGGTTTGTTTAGTTTGGATTAATTTATTATGTATTTGCTTAATCATGGTTTAGGGCTAAAGGTTCCCTGCTAATTGAGCCACTTGTGATCTCTTTAATAAATCACAGTTCCAGCAAACTAAGATTGGCTTAGTGTGCTGGGTTGTATGAACTGTGAACTGTATCATTCCAGGATATACAAAGGAAAAAAAAATGGAATTTTCCACTGGATGTTATTTTTGTTTGTATTGGTTGATACACAACAATATAATACTGTATTTTGAGTTTTTTGAGACAACGAAAGATAGTTTTCTTCAGGAAGTTTCAAGATGGAAGGAAGGAACAAAAAGAAGGGGAGGGAGGGAGGGAGGGAGGGAGGAAGGAAGGAAGGAAGGAAGGAAGGAAGGAAGGAAGGAAGGAAGGAAGGAAGGAAGGAAGGGCATTCAGCCCAATAAATTGTGACTTTATGTAAAATATGCAAATTACATAATTTCTATCAGTTATGCAACTCAATTTGTCCCCCAAGCTTTACCTTCATGGATACCTATGGAAAAAAGGAAACAATCAATCATACTTCAAAGGAATGACAGATGAATGCATATAACTGAAATGAGTAAATAATCTAATGGTACAAATGAACAATGAAAGAAAAGTACAACCCATTGTTAGTCTCCATTAAGGGTACCTGACTTCCTCCTCCTGCATAGCACTTACCTACATGTTATATTCAGAACGCATTTCCCTTACTAATGGGACAAAATCCATTTCCTTCCAATTGCAACCTTAACATTTTTGATTGCATTCACAGCTTTAATTACACTGGTTTTCAGAAATGCTGGGTATCTGTAATTGCCAAGGACCAAGGAACAGTGCATTTATCAAATGCTAATCACTTGATTCTTCAAAGAGCTGCTGGGAACCCCAGAAATATACATTTTATATTGACTTCAGTGCCATAAAAGAACTGTTCCTGCTTGTGAACAGGGCCAAACCTTCCACTGTTAGAAAGAGTCATGTTTGTTTATTTCAATTTAATTCTTAATTGAACATAGAAAGAACAATAAAGCTAGGAGTTTGCACTGATTTAAGCAATCTTAATGGAACACACAGAGATAGACCGACATTCCTATTTCGACTGCTTGCATGTAATTCAGTGGCAAGTAGATTTCTTAGATATGTTACAGAACCAATTATATGAAACCGGAGTGTTAAAGCCCAGCATGATTGCATTAAACTATCTGAACAGAATATTGAAACATTTGGTATAGTACCAATAGATGAGTTGTCATCTTGGATAGCAACATAGCTAGGGCTCTGCTGGATCAGATGACTGTTCACCCAGCTTAGTGTGACATAGCCCTGGACCCTGTTGCTCACTGTCTTAATCACCATCCAGTTAATAATCATCCAAATGAATGTGCCCTGTCTACAGGCAAGGAATATGTCAGCGCTGCAACAATTGAGAAACTATAGCCATTTTACCTTTTGCTTTCCTTGTGCTTTTTTCCGTTATTTGGGATTCTCGGATATAAAAGCTTGAGTGTTTTCTGTTAGCCATAACATTGGCAGCTGGGTAAGAATCAAGGTCAATGTTAGATAAAGTTTTGGCGGGTTGAGAAGTTGGGAGGAGAACCCGCGTTTTAGAATAATTGGTGAATGTGATTAATGACAGCCTTTCTGGGATGGGAATTGCAACTTGTAACTTTGTATGGTGGGGAGGGAACTTTAGTCTTGGGTTCAACTATGTAAGTGCCAATACTTTGTTTCCAGAATAAAATGTTCTTTGAGGAATAAAGTTTTGCCTTGAAGTTCTTTTAATTTTTTTCATCTATCGGAAGAACCAAGACAGAATGCTGATTTATGAGGGACTCGGACCAAATAAAGTCCCTCTTCATGCATCAAACCTACAGACCAATAGGCAGATCATGTTGTTAGCGGAGCATCAAACAAATGTTCTTTGGATGCACAAGAGAGCAGACTATGGTGGCAGAAGAGCCCAGACTAAGACAGGAAATAACCTAGAATTATAGAATTATAATTGCAGGGGTTGGAACACAGGAAAGGAACACAGAGCAAGAATCCTCTAACTATAAATGCTTGTCCAACTTTTGATTGAAAACCTCCATTAATTCCACTCTTACTTAATACCTCCAGTGATGGAGCACCATAACCTCTGGAGACAAGCCGTTCCACTGATTAATTGTTCTAGTTGTCATGAAATTTCTCTATGTTGGATCTCTATTTAAAAGAAGAAACTGAATGAAATCAAACTTGGAAGATTAATTTTCCCCTCAGAGCCATGTTACACATTTCTTGAATACAAGAAGAAGGTCAATAAGGCAAGATAAAAATCAAATAAATAAATAATAGATTATAATTCATGGGGAATCCATCTTAAAAATGTATTAAAGCATTGGAATATAGGAATATTCCCATAGAATCAGGCCAAGACCTACCCTAGTCCTGCATTTCATTTCTTTTAATGACCAACTAAATGCCTGTGGGATGTGAGTCCATACCTACTCTATATTGCTCTTCTGCCGGTGTTTCCCTCAAGGTGGTATTTGGCTGCCAAAATGGAGGCAACCTTAACATTGAGACAAACGTCTCAGCCTTTTGAATTAAAAGCTTTCAAATTGCCACCATCCGTGGAACTGATTCTTCTTTTCCTGTGTCTCTTGGGGAAAGAACTCTACGATATGGTCAGAATGAGTTTTAAAAAGATGATAATATGCAAATCTGACATTTTGGAAGCTTGCAAGCATGCCAGGAATCCATGGTGTTGTTGATCTAAAGCAGTGTTATTGAAATGATGACAGGTTTTGGTAAACCTGCCAATATATTTGGACAGGATATGAAGTGATGGAAATACTTTAATTGACCCATTTTTCTCCTTTCTCTCCGTCTCTTGTTTCTTTCAGTTTGGGCAACCATTCTAGAAAATCTTTCCCAAGAGTCTGTTATTTGATTTGACTATCTTTAGGCAGATTTCCACATTCCTTTTTATTGAGATGTTGTGTTCATTCCTGTTTTTTGTGGTCTGTTGTCTCTGGAAATCCTTTATTTCAGAGTGAACTGACACTGTCAGGGTACAGTTAATCCATTTACCTCCCCAATAGTCTACTGGAGACCCAAGGATCACACAAAGTCATTTTTGGCAGATCCCATCCAGGCTACAAAATTTTGATACGAAAGCAAACAAGAACACCACCAATTTCATTGAACAGCGTTCCGTGCGCCTTTGGCGTCCAGTCATGCCGGCCACATGACCACGGAGACGTCCTTGGACAAGCTCTGGCTCTTCGGCTTTGAAATGGAGATGAGCACCGGCCCCTAGAGTCGGAAATGACTAGCACGCATGTGCGGGGGAACCTTTACCTTTACCTTACCTCTCCACAAAAAGACAAGGACACTGATGAAAAGCAAAAAAAAGTTACAAGATCAGAAGATAACCTTTTCAAAAAATTGTGGGGCTTCTGACAGCAAACTATTCAGCAGTTTCTGATTGTTGAAGGAAAAGTCTTCATCCTGATTTAGTCCAAGCCGGGAATAAACAACATGGCGACTGCTTTAGAAAGAAGGTTGCGGTTTATTGAAGAGGAGAGCCAGACAGGAAGATGGCTCTGGAAGAAAAGAGTGAGCACATGTAGTGAGTGGGTTTTATACCCTCTGGAGCCTTTTGTTTGGAATTGTTACTGTGGCATGAACTTTGACCTGAGTCTGAGTGTGCCTTTCTGGTATTCTGATGGTGGTGAGTTAATCCTATTATATCCCAAAGGTCATATCCTGCTTCCCTGGGGCTGGGGCTGATGACTCTTAGATTTTTGGTGTGAGGGGTTGTTGATTCTAGGGATCTTTCTTCCTAATCCCAGTTTCCTAACTCCAGTCTTTCTGACAAGATTATCACATCTGCATTTCTGCAGACTTGGTTTCTGTTTGGGACAGAGAGACTTGGGGGTGGGGTTGGTTTCTGCTTTTAAAATCCTTTAGGGAAATATATTCTGTCTTTTCAATATTTCCAAAAATATTTCTTTCTCTGGGGGGGTGACTTCCCACAAATAGGAAAAGTCTTCATCACCCCCAAAAGACAGGAAGGACATTGATGAAAAGCAAAGAAGTTACAAGATTAGAAGATACCCTTTTTTAAAAAAGTGTGGGGCTTCTGACAGCAAACTATTCAGCTGTTCCTGATTAATTGTTTCTATTTCCTTCCTTCCTTTGAGAAAATCCATTCTGTATCAATTCTGGTGTTTTGTTTAAAGTAGGAATGAGGGATTGAGTTGGTTCCGGGTCTAATGCAAACTTTATTGATGGCTGGGGAATTTTGGGAGTTGAAATCCACGCATCTTAAAGTGGCTGAGGTTGAGAAACTGCATTCTCACTGGCTCAAGTTTAACTCAGCCTTCCATCCATCCAAGGTCAGTAAATTGAGGACCCAGATTGTTGGGGCAACATGCTGCCTCTGTAAATTATTGGGAGAGGGCTGTAAAGCACTATGAAGTGGTATATAAGTCTAAGTGCTATTGCTATTAGAGTTTCCAGGGATGTCTATCTATGGAATAGCAGACTGAGCCCAGCATAATATATCCCAACTTTGTAATAAGAATCTTCTTTAGAAACAAGATTTTCCCATGAAGTTCCAACCAGTATCCATTCATAACAACTTTTGAAGGGTCTGGCTCTTCCATTCTGCATTCCCTCTTCTCATTTCCCAAAACAAAGTGTGTGTTTTTTTATTACTAGTATTCTGGACACTGAAGAGAGTCCTCTATGCGAGGATTGTTAAACTCCACCCAATAAGCATCTGGTGCAAGACCAAAAACATCATTCAGGAGTTATCTTATATATGCCAAGATGCCAACCATTTTTACAAGGCAGGAGAACACTTATCAGCAGCTGCTTTTGCTTCAGAAATGGATGAAGGAGGTTCCCAAAGATAATTTACTTCCTTCAAGTCATTTCTAAAGGTGCAAACAGGAAATGTAAAAAGGCTTGGTTGTCCTCAGAATGAACAAACTTACATGCTGAAATGTAAGAATTTATTTAACTGCCTTGTTAAAGTGCAATCATGTGTGTGTGTGTGTGTGTGTGTCTTTTCGAACATTAATTCCATATTTAAGATATTCCTTTTCCTTAGATTTCACTTTCAACTTTTCTCTTTAAAAAGATCCATTGCTTCTCCAAGTATTTCAACTTAATCTGATATATTATCCACAAACGAAAGGTGGGGGGAGGGGCGGAGAGAGAGACTTAAAAGGAATTTTGCATGGAATGCTGTTTCCACCTCCTGGTAGTCAGTGAAATTGCAATTTCGGCAATTTTAAAATATACCTTATATAGTATACTATAAAGACTAAATTGATATAATCCTAAATCATAATATCTGAATCTGAATCAAGCATCATTGTAGTTTGCAAAACATGGTCTGTGTCTTGGTGTGTGCTGAGAACTCAGGCAATGATGGGGTGCTGGTTTTTTATTATTATTATTATTGCATTGGGAGAACCAAGACAGGTCTTTAACAAGCCAAATCTACAGAGATTCTATGCAAATTACAGGAAAATATGCATTTGGTTTAAGGATTCTTGTGAAGTTACTTTTTCAACACCATTGTAAATGTGAGGGATTGCTAAGCAAGCAGTTACTAAACAAGGACTGACTGTAAGTGGCACGGTGTGGGCTGATGGTATGCTTGCTGTCCTATAGCCCACAATTGTCATATGTCCCAATCACTAAGACTAAACCAATAGAATTTCAGAGTTGAAAGCAGCTATTGGTGTCCTCAAATACACCTCCTCAAATAGACCTTAGCACAGACATGTCAAACACAAGGCCCGGGGGCCGGATCTGGCCCACGAAGTGGTTTCATGTGGCCCACAAAGCCATCCTGGAAACAGTGAGGGAACGGCCCCCACTGCCTTGGCCCTAGCCCAGAGACCCTCCTTCTGCCAGAGACCCTCAGATCTGTCCCACTCCTGCCCAGGCCCCCATAGGCACCCTTGATGCGTAGGTCATACACACTCTAGCCACACCTACCCAGTAGGCCACGCCCACCCTGGCCATACCCACCCGGCCCCTTGAGGGCAACCGCAATGCTGATGCGGCCCTCAATGAAATTGAGTTTGACACCCCTGCTTAGGCTTAGCACAAGAATCTAAATTATATCACTCCCATCCCCACCCCAATGTATATCAAATTAATGCCTGAAGACCTCCTACAAAAGTCTACCATTGAGTAAAATGGTATGCCATTTCTTAGAGGAGAACAGTATTTGATAGCCTGAAATGCTATTAGCTGAGCATATCAGATAAGTCAGCAGCCCCCATCTTTTTGGACACCAGGGACCAATTGTATGGAAGGCGTTTTTTCCACAGACCGGGGCGGGGGGAGTGTGGTTTCATGCACCGTCTGGATCCCAAACTTGTGGAGATATGGCTTTACTCACTAGCACAGCCCAGTTCCTGTGGTCCTTGGTTTGGGGACCCCTGGGTTAAGTCATATTATGATATCACAACATAGAACATGACCAAACAAAGAAGATTCCAAGATTTCCCTTTTGGTAGTCCTGGAGAATCTTTTCCAATTCCTTTTTCTTAGCATTTTAAGATGGAGAAGCACATGAAAATTATTCCTAAGCTCCATAATAAGGGAAGGAAGGAAGGAAGGAAGGAAGGAAGGAAGGAAGGAAGGAAGGAAGGAAGGAAGGAAGGAAGGAAGGAAGGAAAAATCTAAACGTGTACATGCCACATCCACTCAATTCCACTCTCTTGACCCTTTGGCCTCAAAGTTGCTCAGACTTAGGGTCTTTTTACAATATGTGAAGAATTAGGATCCTATGAAATGAGACCACATTAATCACAACAGCTTGTTGACAATGCTTTGGGAAGAGATTGCAAACCTTCTGTAAAGAGTCTTTGTTTTTTGTTTTGTTTTTTTTACAGCCAAATCCATTGTTTTGAAAACATTGCTCCTTTCCTGCTTTCAATCAAGCACTCTATTAATTAAACCTAACAAGGGAAGCATCTTGTGTGGTACCATAAAGATCCAAAGATTAATTGTCAGTTTATAAGGTTTGTGTGGATGGAAATCCACTCCAGGAAATGCGCAAAAGCATTGTGATTGCCCATTGGGCTTAAATGAAGCAAAACTCTGTTCAGAAACTTAAGAGGAGCCAGATGACTGCTCCCATCTGTCTGTCAAGCATTCCAGGTGCATTAGTATAAGATAATCTGAAGTACAGAAAAAAGGAAATAATCGTGGAGTTACGTGTGGAAGGCAGACTGAGGCGTGTGCTGGGTGATACAATTTGCCCAAGCGCTCCTTGAACAATCAAGGCTAAATAAATGCACTTCAATGGGATACCATGGTTATCACAATCATAGGCCTTAAGCTTTTCTTGAAAAGAGAAAATAATGGCTCCTAATAGCTAGAAGAGGCCAGTTTGTGGGAATGAATGTTTAGGAGGTGATATTTTGACTTAGAGACCTCCCTGCATGGTGCAGACAATCAGAAACTTAACTCCCCACTAATGGTAGAAAGAAAATAAAAGTGGTTTCATTTTTACAGTATTGTATTTTGAAAGGAATCAGCAAAAACTGCAGATCTTTCAAATGTGATCTAAATTTTAATCAAAAAAGAGAAGGACATAGATGGACATACGCCAAAAATTTGAGAGACTCAAATGATAGATAGATAGATAGATAGATAGATAGATAGATAGATAGATAGATAGATAGATAGATAGATAGATAGATGATAGATAGATAGATAGATAGATAGATAGATAGATAGATAGATAGATAGATAGATAGATAGATAGATAGATAGATAGATAGATAGATAGATAGATAGATGGATGGATGGATGGATGGATGGATGGATGGATGGATGGATGGATGGATGGATAGATAGATAGATAGACAGACAGACAGACAGACAGACAGACAGACAGACAGACAGACAGACAGACAGATACAGATAGCCTTTCATGGATTTTTTTTTACTCTGAGCACACTGGCACACATTAAAAATGAAATTTTGTTGCCCACTCTCAAAAAAATAATAATTCCAACTACAGAAAAGGTGGTAAGAATTTGGTTACCTTCAGGGGATACGTAAAAAGGGAGACAAAACCAGACACTTATATTACAGGGTAGGAATCCATACCAGGATTAACAGAGAAACAGCAACACAGGGATGTTGTTGGGAAAATATCTTCCCAAACATGATTGCCATATGCCTGGTCTCTCCATAAAGACAGTTGGACAGGGGGTCTTACCTCTGAATGCTAAAAAGATTTGGGGGAAAGCATTTTTTTCTCATCCCATGGAATTAGGATAGTTTATTTGCTTGATATTGCTCTGATGCATGACATGGATCTTCTTTCATATTGGGGTTTTTTATCTTCTTTATTATTCAAACCATGTTTACCTTGTTTTGCAGTCCCAACGGCTCTAAAAGTGGTGTATGAATATTGCAGATCTAAAAGACATGATATTGTCTGGTGCAAACAATCAGGACCACCAGTTAGGCTGCAGCATAGATTTAGTCAAGCCTCTAGACAAAAATCTGATCAACTGAAACTTCAACACTAAACTGGAGCCCAATAAGGGTCAATGGACTTCAGGAGGGATTGGACTGAGAGCGCTTGTGGGAATGCAATGACTCTTAAGCTGATGGTGCGTTTAACTCCACTCGCGCACTTGTGCCTGCTCCTCTCCTTCCGATATGCAGAGAAAAGGTATGAGAAAGAAGAAAGGAATAATTGTATCCCTACAACTTCTGCCTGAGTTAGCAGGCAGTTGGAAATTAGCAGGAAATCCTCAGGCTGGATGCTAATAGAAGGACATGTTTTCCCTAAACAGAAAAAGATTATTTCTCAGCACTAACCAATTAAACTTCAGGGTATATATCTTTGCCTAAGTACAAGTAAAATCCTTGCAATGTTATACAATATGATCGCATTGTTCTGGGTTTTTGCCAAAGATTTCCTTAAAATCACCAATGGGTGCCACTTATCTTTCCCTAGATTGCAGGATATATTAAAGCTGCAAAGACTGTACATAAAAGCCTGATTTTCAATCTGTAAATAGCTTGTAATTTGGGATAAAGCATGTTATTACCTACATCAAAGCTTCTGCTTAGTTGCCCGCTTGAGATATCAATTAAGGAAAATGTCTGGTGGAGGCACATGAAACAAATAGAAACTAAACTCATAACTCAGATCACCTGTAGTTTTCACAGACACCATCAATGAAACTATAATATGCTACTACATCTCCCACCATACCCCATGATCTCTGTTTTTGCTGTGGCCAAACAGAAAAGATTAGCATTTTCATCAATTGCTATAGCATCCCTTTTGCAGATTATGTGCCATCAAGTCAGTGTTCACATATAATTTCATCCTGGTTAGTTGTGCCTCTAGTGTTAGGTACAAAAGACTAGGTCCATACATGAAAGTTCAGTTAGGATGATTCATTGCTAAAAGTCTATGCACAGGATCTTCTCAATTAACTGCCAGCACCCAGTTAGAGTTATATAAGGGTCAACGGCACTCAACAACAGCTGGACTTAGTTCACTTGTGACTATGTATGAATTCTAGGCTAATCCCCCTTTTTACCCCACCCCCAAGTTCTGCCATTCCTGCTCCTGCATCAAATGAAAACTGTTCAGCCATCCATCTTGGCTCTCCAACATTAAAGTTCAAAAAATTTCTATCCTGCTATAGACAAGTAGATAGATGGATAAATATTTCTAATAGCTTCCATATTAAAAAAAAAAAAGATTGGGTTTCATAACATTCTTTACCAGACCATTTGTGGCAAGACTGATGCCGTACTCTTCTTTATCTGACTAAATCCTCATCACCATAGACTGCAGCACGAGAGCATAAAAAGTTTCTCTTCATGCTTTGTAAGCACCTTCCAGCTTTCATTTTCAAAGCATCCAAGGGTTTGTTTTTTTTAAAAAAAGATAGTTGTAAAATAAAGCTGGGCAAGAAAATGAAAAGGCACTTAGAAGCAGCCCAATTGTATTTCATCGTAGCAAACTATCCTGTTTGTTCTTTTCCCCCAACTACAAATACATATCAGAGGATTGATTTGTGGTGGTGATGTTGACTTTTATAGAATCCAAGGTTTTGTAGCTGTGGGTGTGAGTGAATATAAGAGAGGTCTGTCTAACCATTGTGACAACAAAGATGGGAACGTTTGCCTCAGAAGCGAATTTTGAAAATTCCACAAAAAGGCATATCTCAAATGAGCTGCATGAGTCAGGCAGTTTGGCCCAAAAGAAAAGACTGTAATTCCTGTCACAACAAAAGAACTTATTTCTGTTAGCAATAATACTTCATAAAGGAGCAAAGCATACAACGTGGAAAGACTGAAGACCCTAGAGATATTTTTCTGTGATTGGTCAATAATATTGACTTTGTTCTCTTTCTTCTAAAGAGAAAAGTGAAGAAAAAAAAATTTTTATCTGTTCAAACAAGTCCAATTCTTGGAGACTGACTGGACAAGGGCCTGAGAATTTCTCCGCAATGATTTTCATAAGTGGTTTGCCACTTTGCCTCCTGCCTAGGGCAGAGAGGGAAGATCTTGCCCAAGGTCACCCAGCTGGCTTTGAGCCTAAGGCAAGACTAGAACTCATGGTCTCCCAGTTTCTGCCCTGATGACTTAAACACTACACCAAAACTGACTCTGAAGGCGGGGGGGAAGAGGAAGCAAATTTAATAACTGGCTTTCAAGCAAAACGAAGCTGTCTCTCAATCAAAACTAGAAGAAAACCAATGCCCCATAAGCAACTTTGAGAAGGCAATTAAATTAGTTAAGTGGTGCTAAACAAATCTTTTTCTTCAAGCAGGGGTCCTCTTGATCTT
Source organism: Vipera berus (assembly GCF_964194415.1). Classification (NCBI taxonomy): domain Eukaryota; kingdom Metazoa; phylum Chordata; class Lepidosauria; order Squamata; family Viperidae; genus Vipera; species Vipera berus. Next base: position 10,847,621 of record NC_138212.1, on the reverse strand, counting down.
GCATTGAAACCGAGTCACATTTTCCAACCAGGCTGCTCGCCAGATGTGTTAGAATACGCTAAATCTACATTACACTTACAGTTGTGTGAGAAGCAGTAGGCATCATAGCCCAGCTTTCCTTGTGAGCACCAGGTGGAAGAAGGAAGGAAGGAAGGAAGGAAGGAAGGAAGGAAGGAAGGAAGGAAGGAAGGAAGGAAGGAAGGAAGGAAGGAAGGAAGGATGTTTTTCACACGTTTTAAGAAGGAGGGACAAATCTAACATAGTAGAAAGAGGCTGCCTCTTGCCTCCAAGATAAGCTAACATACAGATTAAATTTCCTTTAAATTGAACTTGGCCCCTAGTGGCTTCAGGGACATACCCTGCCATTTTCTTGGCAAGAGTAGAAAGACTTGCTAGTGACTTTTTCTGGGATGTATTCTGACTCCCCAACCCAGCCTACAGCCTGGAATTCCTGGATAATGTCCCATCCAATAACAAACCAGGCACAGCCCTGCTTAGTGTCTGAAGTCAGATAAAGTCAGCCATACTGCTGATCAAATACATAAGACTTTAAAAACAAATATGGAAGACAGCCATCTCTCTTGTGCCAAGAGCCCCCCTCAAGACAGGATTTTGCTAAGCAGTCCTTCACAGCCCAGCTCTGAAATCTTCCTTGATTTTCACTCTCATTCGAGCCATGCAACCATAGTCGCCTTGGTCTCATCACTTCCTGTCTTCTTCTGACTGGCAGCCATTCAAGCAAAGCTTGGGGCTTGCTGTTTGCAACGCGCCAGGCGTGTTGCTGCTTACAAATGTGATTTGCGCATCCTTTCATGTGCAACTGCCGCATTCTTGGCAACATGTTCTTTCATTGTGATTGTTAATAGGAAGACGTGAATACAATAGCGCTGCCTGACCCTTCCTGGGTCTGCCTGCAAATTGGTGGCTCAGATAAGGAAATTTCTACCAGGGACCTTAAACCATTTCCTCGTGTGTCTGGTTATATTTATTCATCCTGAGCTACCCTAAGCCAAACAAACATGCTAAAATAGCTCTCAGCAGGCTTGGTTTCAAAAATATCCACACGTGGCAAAGATGGTGATGGATGCAGACTAAAGAAGCATCCTGGGTAGAGAAATGTAAATAAAACATTGATTGGCAAGGCAAATACTTCCTAGCTTCACCGCACGTAGGATTAAAATTGGAAATGAGTCTAAGGCGTCCATTGCATCTTCCCGGGCTCTCCTTCCATTCAGGGTCTAGAGAGCCAACATTAAAATGCTGTCGGAAGCTAAAAGATGTCAAGCTGTCAAGAGAGAAAGAAGGGAATGGAGAAACAAGTCAGATGGTTGGACCTCACCTGAAGAAAGGTCTTTATAGTTGGTCCTCGACTTACGACCACAATTGAGCCCAACATTTCTGGGGCTAAGTAAGACGGTTGTTAAATGAATGTTGTGACCTTTCTTGCCACACTCACTGCAGCTTTTAAGTTAGCAACGTGGTTAAGTGAATCCGGCTTCCCCATTGACTTGGCTTGTCAGAAGGTTGCCAAGGGTGATCACACATGACTCAGGGACATTGCAACCGTCACAAATATGAATCAGTTGCCAAGGACCTGAATTTTGATCACGTGCCCATCGGAAGACTGTAATAACGGATGTGTGTGTGGGGGGGGGAAACGGTCGTAAGTCCCTTTTTTCAGTGTTGTAACTTCAAACGGTCACTAAATGATCTGTTGTAAGTCCAGGACTAACTGCAATGGAAAAGAAAGAAAAGAAAGATGAATGGGAAAATTCTGAAAGAATTATTTGAGAGAGTTGAACGGGGCTGAGGAAGCTCATCACCAACCCTCCTTTTCAATAAATAAATAAATAAATAAATAAATAAATAAATAAATAAATAAATAAATAAATAAATAAATAAATAAATAAATAAATAAACCCAAGTCAAAAGTAAGACAATATGAATGGTAAACTGTATCAAAACTGAAGAGACATTAGTCAGGCACGGAACACAAGGTCCACACATGAAGATTCAATTAAAATGATTTATTTCTAAAAGCCTCTGCAGAGGAAACTTCTCCACTATCAATCGTCCCTTGCTTAGAGTTACGTAACATCGCCAAAGAATTGAGGCCTTTGAACTACGGTCCTGGAGAAGACTCCTGCGAGTCCCTTGGACTGCAAGGCGATCAAACCAGTCAGTCCTAGAGGAGATCAACCCTGACTGCTCTTTAGAAGGCCAGATCCTGAAGCTAAAACTCAAATACTTTGGCCACCTAATGAGAAGGAAGGACTCACTGGAGAAGAGCCTAATGCTGGGAAAGATTGAGGGCAATAGAAGAAGGGGACGACAGAGAATGAGGTGGCTGGATGGAGTCACTGAAGCAGTAGGTGTGAGTTTAAATGGATTCCAGAAGATGGTAGAGGACAGGAAGGCCTGGAGGAACATTGTCCATAGGGTCGCGATGGGTCGGACACGACTTCGCAGCTAAGAACAACATCAGCAGCACTCAAGGGGAGATGGATTCAGTTCTCTTGTGGCTACATAGGGATTCTAGGCTGATCCCCCTTTTCACTCCGCCCCCAGGTTCTGCCATCCCTTCTCCTACATCAGGGGTTCCCAACTGGGGTTGCAAAATGATATTCCAGGGGGTGCGAAAACTTGGGTTTTCAAAAATTATAGTGTATATGCATCATTTGTTGCCATTATTTCGAACTTTTGTAAGAGGTGCGAGAATATATCAGAAGCGTTCTAGGGGTGCAGGTTATAGAAAAGGTTGGGAACCACTGTCCTACATCAAGGGAAATTGGATGGCAGAGAAGCAGAGAAGATCAAGTAGAATATAGTGAGTGAAAGGTGTAATTCAAGATTTTGAAAAAAGGCAAAAGGAAATATCTAAACTGGAAAAAGATAATTTCCTCAGATCTTTCTGCAGATGAAAAAGAGATGGCACTGTGTTTCATACTGAGCCCATAGATGCCAGCTTGATTTACAAGTGATCGACTGAAGTGTAATATTACAAAAGGAGCCGGCCCACTTTAATAATAGTCGAACTGATATAACAAGCGAATGAAGCTGGACTTTATATGTGTAATATGCAGTTGAGCCCTGGGCTTTGCAGAACAGAGATAGAAAGAGAAATGAAACCTCTTAATAAAACAAAACTAAGCACCAACCAGAGATTGCCAGAAATCAAGGGGCACTCTCCATACACATTTGGGAGTCCCAAGTACCTCAAGAAACCAAGAAGGTAATGTTCCCTGGACCTCTGATGGAGTATATTGCTTGTATGTTCCTGAGGCTCTCACATCCTTCGCTCTGATTCAGTGCAACTGGGAAAATTTTCTTTCAGCAGAGCAAGGAAACATGTTGAAAGATGCAAGAAGCAGAAAATGGAGACACGTATGATGCCCAGGTTCACATGCACACAAACGTACCAAAAAAACCCACCTTTATTGATTCCACGCAAATCACAGAAGGCTAAATAGTATTATTCTCAATTATTATCAATGTCAGGGGGGAAAAATCATTATGACAAAAAAGAAACAGGAAATTGAAGCCTGCTTATCTAAACTGGGGGGGGGGAGAAAGAGATAAATAGTACCAGCTTTAAGTACATTCCAAGAGTACCATCTAGTGGTTAGTGTGAAACAGAAGATATTGGTTGAGGAGGAAAGTGATCTGCAAAGCTTTTTGTAAAAGTAACCTGTAAACATTTGCTTGTTTGTTTGTTTGTTTATGTTAATGTTCTTGGGAAGAATTGTTTGCAAACCCAGTCTTGGTGATCTTGCAGAATGTGTTGCATTTTATTTTTCTATATCAGCAGAATTCTGGCTGGGTTTAAACGTTTTTCTTGCATGCAAAATTTATTGAAAGCAGGAAGGCTGGCATGAACGTGCCTCTGGGGATATAATGGTAAAAGAGAATGGAGTTGGGATGCTGTGGAAGGAGAAACAAAGGCAGCTAGGCCAGACTCAATAAATGGCCTGGCCTGGCTATCTAACCTCTTGATTTCTGGGGAAAATATTTTAATGAAGACAAGACAACAAATGAAAGGTCCACCTCTGAGGCCTTTAAAGGCAGCAATATCTAAGTGAAAAGACCTGAAGTAGTTGTTCTGCCAACTGTTTATTGGATGTGAAAAACAAATTAGGAGAAGATGGTCCTGGAGATATTCAGATCCTTTGTCAATGAAATGATAATCAGCTATCTGGTCCAGCCAAGTCACATCCTGGATCAGCTGTAGCTTTCAGGTAAGTCTTCAAGGACATCTTCATGCAGATATATTTGACTTGTCTTCTATTTTGTTGGTAAATTCCTTATGAAATAAAAACTAGCGCAGTCAATTTACATGATTTCTTCAGAAACCAGCACCCAGTGTATTGGTTGTCTTTCAAACTGCAAGTTCTGCATTATAGAGGGGCATTTATAACTTAGAAAATGCCTAATACTTGGTAAGAGATGCATATTCTCCAAGTATTTTAAATCAATGTCCTTTAGAATGCAGCATACAGTTAAATTCAACATTGCAACTTTATTACACCACCTTTATTTCTACTATAATTAATGCGGATCATGTAATTAAAAGATTAAGAATGTGTCTAGAATGAAGGGTGTACCTCTTTGCAGTTGGCTTCAGAAGCTGGTTTGAATCTTTTCATAAAGTCTAATTACATTGCCAAACATTGTTGCCTGTCTAATGTCTAATTAACATTGGAGCCAAGAGTGCAAGTTTTCATATTTTAAAGTGGTACAAGAAGAGAAAAGAGAATTAATTCATGTTTCTGTCTATTCAATTGACCCAAAACAAAGCAGAAAGTAGTTTTCTGACTGCTAATATATTCTAGCCATAGGGATGTAATAAAATAGCTGGAGTATCCATATATTGACACTGAATTTGGCTCACGAAATTATGATGTTGTATTCTGCTTGGGTCCTTAAAGGCTGTAAATATCCCTTGCCATATATATGAGAAGCTGGACAGATATTTATATTCATGACAGATTATCTAAATTGTATACATCACTAAGTCTCACTTTCCAACGAAAATCGCACAGATTTCAGCTCTGCTTTTATAACTTTCTCATAAGCAAATGCTTATGTCATCTTAGACTCATTTATTTCCATTGTTACTGGATTCATGTTCTACATAAGCATGAGACTAGGAGACAAAAATCCTGACCATAAAGTTGATAAAATGTTGATGTATTAATCTGTAGACTAGCAGATCCCCAAAACTACCATATTTTCCCCAAAATAAGACTGTGTTTTATATTAATTTTTGCTCCAAAAGATGCATTAGGGCTTATTTTCAGGTGACGTCTTATTTTGGGGGAAGTACGGTACTAAAATGCATCCGTCTGGCTGACGATCTTAACTGGGGCTTGGGGTAGGCTTATACTACAAGCATCCTAAAAAAATCATGCTAGGCCTTTTTTTCTGGTTAGGTCTTATTTTCAGGGGAATACAGTATATGGATGGAATGGGGGGGGGGGGAAATCAAAACCAATCAGACAGAAACCTTTTCATCTTTTCCTATTTTAAGAGTTCAATGCTTTTTTCAAGTCATTTCCAAATGTATGCCTTTTGGTGGTTATAGTGGGAGTTGCTCTTGAAAATGTAGAACTCTAAAATTGATTTGATGGGAATTTAACAGATGTTTAATTGAGTTAATATAGCTATATGATTATACTCAGTATTTCATTTGTGTTTTCTATTACATTTAATAGAAAATGTAAGTGGCCGGAGAGCTCCAGAGAATGCCTGAGGCATATATGATCCTTGAAGCTTATGTTCTGGATTCCTGTCCCAATTCATCTACCATATAAACAAAAATGTTATAAATTGCACCTGGCATCTTCTGCAACTCACTGCTGACATTTTACTTTTTTAGATTTGCAAATATACAGGTATGGATCGATTTTTTGTCGTTCTTTTACTTTGGAATCCTTTTAAATTTTTAATCAGAAAAATAAGATTAAGATATGAACAAGAGAGAGACGATCAGCAAAAGCCACAAAAGTTAGTTGTTAACTCTTCAGTGACTTTTATTTTCTCACACAAAACAACATTCATTTAGCATGATATTTCTGAAAAGACCATTTCTGTATCCTCAAGTATAAATATTTTGATACAAACTCTTTGAAAGAAAAAAAAAACTGAACTCAAGTTCAACCACTTGTGCTCACACTGGAAAGGGTGCAGTGGTGATAAACAGATGCAAGATAGATAGCAGAGCTTGGGACTTGATTTTTAGTCTTCTAAAGGCAACAGGAATGATCATATCCCTGGGTGGGCTTAGACTGGCCTGTAGATACAGTACCATCTAAATCAGGGGTCTTCAAACTTGGCCTTTTTATGATTCGTGGACTTCAACTCCCAGAATTCCTCAGCCAGGCATGCCTGGCTGAGGAATTCTGGGAGTTGAAGTCCACAAGTCATAAAAGGGCCAAGTTTGAAGACCCCTGATCTAAATAGAGATAATATTCATCTAGCATGTAATCAGTAATAATATTCAGGAATATCTGCAGGCTATGGTCAATAAAAAGTCAAGATAATAGCCCAGCCATGTAATTGAAGATACATCATATTTCATGTGTATCACACATAAAAAAGTGCTTCAATCACACCATACTGGCTACTGTCTTCACTTTTAATTACACCCTATGAATTTGCTTGGTACATTAGAAGCTATCCCTCTAGAAGCTAATGATAGTAGCATAACTGATGACATTGTCATTACATTCATAGATGAATTCACTATAGAAAATTTCAGATGTGACCTTTTAAAACCAGGGGTTATGCTGCTAGGAATAGGAAAGTCAGCCTTTATTATTATTGTTCTTGTTACTATTGTTATTAGATATCAAAACTCACCTTTTTCCAGATGTGTAGCAAATGCATCGTATTCTAACGTGTCCGAACAAGTGTTATATATTTCTTTCATCTACTTGTAGGTAATTCATAGATATTTACCATTAAAAAAAAGCCCCATAATATTCAAAATCACATAAATCAAATTAAGTTCCTTAAAAAATAAGCACACAATGGACACCGCCTTCCCCCAGAAAATCCCAATTAGCATCGACAGAACTTGCAAAATGATGCATTAAAATCTAATAAATGTATATATTAAGGTTTGGTTAAAACAATTCTCCAGGTAATTAATGCATGCATATTCTGTGAGGTAAGGAAAGTTTAGTGACATTCAATAAACAAGAACATATAAGCTTTTGCTATGGCTTATATACCAAAGATTCAACATTTGGGGTATCATCAGAAAGACATATCCAACTGCATCCGCAGAAGTCATCCGGTACATTCATTTTAAGTTGGGAGGAGCCACAGTATCCAACTTTTTAAACAGTGATCTTGTTTTCTAGAATGGCAAGCTTTTTTGATACAGCTTCCAGTGAGCAAGACTTAAGGAATAACATACATAGAAAGAAGATGAATATATTTTCAGTGGTTTTAATTGAATGAGATGGACTGAATCAAATTCATTGAAATACTGTACAAAGAACAAAAATAAGCAAAAACAAAGTTGTTCTGGCTACAGTTATGAATCAACCTCAGCAATTTTAAGAGGTACAGACTTCACCTCCCAGAATGCATTGGCCAGCATGGGAGTTGAAGTCCACACATCTGAAAGTTGCTGAGGTTGAGAAACACTGTTCTAAGCAAAATAGAAACATCAGTTCTCCAGAAAATGTTTTGCTCACTTGTATCTCCATCACCATCAAGATTCTGATGCTGATCCCAGAGATTTTAAATATCCCTGAATATAATCCAAGGATGAACATTCAATCTCTGTTGAAAGTCACATTCTTTTAAGAATGATTTGTTCATGGTTCTAAAGGCTGCCAAGAGTAGAAGTCACTTAAGCAAAAAATGGGAAAGGCCTTTTTGACCTCCCCATTCTCCAGTATCATTTTCCCCCAAACCACACCACACCACACCACATCTATCTATCTATCTATCTATCTATCTATCTATCTATCTATCTATCTATCTATCTATCATCTATCATCTATCATCTGTCTACATATCCATCCATATAGAATAGAATAGAATAGAATAGAATAGAATAGAATAGAATAGAATAGAATAGAATAGAATAGAATAGAATAGAATGGAATGGAATGGAATGGAATGGAATGGAATGGAATGGAATGGAATGGAATAGAATAGAATAGAATAGAATAGAATAGAATAGAATAGAATAGAATAGAATAGAATAGAATAGAATAGAATAGAATAGAATAGAATAGAATAGAATAGAATAGAATAGAATAGAATAGAATAGAATAGAATAATCTCAATCTATCTCTACTTACCTATCCATCCATCCATCCATCTCTATCTATCTTTCTATCTATCTATCTATCTATCTATCTATCTATCTATCTATCTATCTATCTACCTATCTATCTATCTATCCCAGCAGAAGATATGAGGAATATTATGTGCATTGTGGGTAGAGAGTTACTTTTGAAGTAAGATCAGTAGCTACATAAAATAATCCCAGACGACACATGCAGCATTAGCTCATTTTTCATTGCTTAGGAGGAACCATAAATATCCTCCTCTTCAAATCTCAAGCATGGTGGACAAGTGCATCACCTAGTATAAATCAGGTCTGTGCTTTCCATAATCACCTCAAGCCAAAAAGGTGCCCTAAAGCACTCTATTCCAATTGGCCCCCAAAGGATATGTTTTCGTGTCAATGCCTTTATGAGACTGTCTACCTTTCTCTGGAATTTGACAATAGCTTCGCATTCACATGGATCTTCCTCTGAAGAGACAAGACAAAGTGGTTCAGTAAATAAAATATCGGGAGAAGGTCTTCCTGGTTGAGTATTTTGAAATGATGAAAGCTTATGAAACATATTTTATCTAGTCCACAGACAGGCAACCTGTGATTGTACACCACAAGCAGTTTCAGAGCTCTCTATTTTTGGCCCTAAGATTGCAACGTTGCATCACTGAAATTCAGCAATAACTAATTCTCAGCAGCACAGTTTGTGTATCTTAGTTCTTCAAAAGGAAAGGTGCAATAGGATCAAGAAGCCTATTCAAACCAATTTTCTTTCAAAGAGTCCCAAATGGTATTGCTGAAATTCTGTCATTTGGCAACTAAATTTCAGGAGTACAATTTTGGATCATTTGGAAGAAGTGTGTGTGTGTGTCTGTGTGTCTGTGTGACTGTGTGACTGTGTGTCTGTGTGTGTGTGTGTGTGTCTGTGTCTGTGTCTGTATCTGTGTCTGTGTGTCTGTTTGTGTGTGTGAAGGAAACAATTTGACTTCCAGAGATTTCTCATACTAACTTCTACCCCTAACCCCTTTTTAAAACAATGAAAAGTATATCTAGTTCAATGAAGAGAAGGACGAGGGGTGATATGATAGCAGCGTTCCAATATCTAAGGGGCTGCCACAAAGAAGAGGGAGTCAAACTATTCTCCAAAGTGCCCAAAGGCAGGACAAGAAGCAATGGATGGAAACTAGTCAAGGAGAGAACCAGCCTAGAACTAAGGAGAAATTTCCTAACATTTAGGACAATCAGTGGAACAACTTGCCTCCAGAAATTGTAGGTGCTCCATCACTAGAAGCTTTTAAGAAGAGACTGGACAACCATTTTCTGAAATGGTATAGGGCCTCCTGCTTGAGCAGGGCATTGGATGAGATGCCCTCCAAGGAACTTCCAACTCTGTCTTTCTGTTATTCTGTTAAAAGTTCCCAACCTCTTCCTTTGACACACTGATTAATCTGGTATCTTACTGGTGGACCTGCAATGGGTTGAAAAAGGCAGTTGCAGCCATCACTTTGGGGAATGTGTTCCCCATGTTCTAGCCCCTACTTAGAGGGGAAAAAAACCAAAACACTGTTTTACAGAAGAGACTGTAAGCATTTGATGCATTTTAACTCAAGATGAACGGGCAGGCTAATCCTTGCTGTGAAAATGAATTGAGCTCTTTGAGCATTCAACTGATTGCTGGACCACCCTCAAGAAGGTTAATTGAGCATTTCAAATAATAGCTTTCAAGTAACTCTTGAAGGGATTGATTCTTTCCACCATCTGCTCAGAGTCAGACTGAAGCACTTTGCAATGTGAGACACAACAAGGGATGAGACTCTCCACCAACATCACTTTCATGGAGAAGTTCACCAGCATAGCAACTTAATCTTACTTCAGTGTTGATCATGACAAAGTTCTCTGCCTTCCTTGAGGGAAAAAAGGTTTGAAAGATATTAGAGAGACTGTATGACGTGAGTTGCTATGTCTTCCAACAGGTTGCCTTCCCTTTGCTGGAAATCAGCGATTAATTTTACCTAATGGTAGGGCCAGCTTTCTGTCTATTTGACAATCTTCATCTTTAAGAATGGGATAAAACTCGCATTGATGGCAGGATGGGATGATAAGCAGCGAAGACTGCTTCCTCAAATAGATATAAAACCTCTGGGTTTCTAACTCCTTCCCCCAATTGTTGATACAGTAAAGGCATTGGCAGAAGGTCTTCCATGCAGGCAACATGAGAGATGAGTTGTACACATATGATCCTCAGTGGGATATGGTACTATCAGTCCAGTGAGAGCTATAGTAATTGTGGACCAGCAGGAAGCCTCTGCTTGAAGATCTTAATGCACAGATGGGTCCACAAGGAGCGAGAGTGATAAAATAATAAGGATCATGTGAAGCACTTTGGAATGGGTATTCAACCATGAAGGCCCACCACTAAGAAACCCTTTCTGTAATAGCCACCCATCAGGTGATGGAGAACCCACAGGAGGCATAATCATTGAAGATACTAATTTACAAACTTGTGGAGACAATGGTATCGATAATGCCAGATACTATCGTGATCATAATCATTCCTAGAAAAATCAAGACTAAATAGCAAAGGAGCCATTATCTTGGTCACCCCAAAGTTGCTTCTTCAAAAGGCAACTGGACTTCGTTTTTCCTTGAAGATGTTTCCCTTCTCATCCAAGAAGCTCCCTCAGTTCTGAAGAAGCTTCTTGGATGAGAAGCGAAACATCTTCAAGCAAAAAACAAAGTCCAGTTGCCTTTAGAAAAAGCACCTTTGGGGCAACCATGACCTGGACAACTTTCTGTAGACATTACCATGGTCATTATATAAATGGAATCTGCAATTATCTGTCAAACCCCCAAATTCCATTGTCACATTATTAATAACCTGTGCACAACTTCACCTACCCACACATATTTTAGTCTGCAGCTTCTTTCCAATTTGATTGATGGTTCGGAAATCAGCTGTATAGAAGTAGTGCTCTGCCACTGGTTCAGAGGCAATTGCCTTGAGTTCGTCTTCAATGGCATTGCCCACTCCAACAGCAAACATCTTGTATCCTGAAACAAATAAGAGCTAATCGCTTGGGTCTTGAGCCATCTTCATGAAAGCACAATAAAAGCATTATTGATCAAAAGGCATTGTGTGGGTGTGTACTGTATGTAAAGATTTTTTTAAAAGCCTGGAAAACATAGAGGGATTACAAATAAAAAACCTTCCTCTGGATTGTTCCTCTCCAGGGGCCATCACCTTATCTTCTGACAATGATTTTCCAGTATTGCATCAGGCAAATGACTTTGTTATGTATCTCCTGGCTTTGTTGAGTTCACATCTAGCTTTGTAAACATTATGAAATCATAGTTGCATGAGTTGGATGCAACGGAAGAGCGTGGGTTGATAAACCTCAGAAGAGAAAATGGAATGTACTACTGTGGAAAGATAATCCTCGTTGATATAATACAATGTACCAATAAAGGAGAATATTTGCAGCTCAGGGTTGAAATGAGGGGCCCTTGGCGCTCTCTGAGCTTGGTTGTTTTCTTGCAGATGTTTCATTATCCAAACTAGGTAACATCATCAGTGCCACAAACAACCAAGCTCAGAGAGCACCAAGGTCCCCTCATAATACAATGTTATCGATTTATGAGATTAAGCAATCAGGTTAACTGAGCTCTCATCCAACTATGGTCCTAATTTCCAAATGCTTACCTAATTCTTTAGCTTTCTTGGCTGCATCGTTAATGTAATCTTGGGAACGCCCATCAGTAAATACGATGGCCACCTTAGGGACACCTGGCCTTGCTCCACTAGAGATGGCAAAGGAATTGTCTATGAGGTATTTCAAAGCCTGGCCAGTCATGGTGCCTTTTTCCATATATGTCATCTTTCTCACTGCTGCTTTGATATCCTTCTTGTTCTTGTATTGCCCCAGTGGGAACTCCTGGTTGATTGAACTGGAGTACTGGACCAGGCCCACCTGAGTCTTTTTATCTGACACTTCCATAGAATCCACAATCTGGTTAATGAATCTCTTCACCAACTCAAAGTTCTCAGGCCTAATGCTCTTTGACCCATCTATCAGAAAGACGAGATCCGTGGCAGCTCCTCCATTACACACTGTAGGAAAATGAAAAACAGAAAACGGAAAGAAAGCCACTGTTGTGGGGGGGGGAAATCACTTCTTCCATTTAAATGGCAACACTTCATTAAAAACTTTAAAAACTATTTTGAGCCAGATCGGTATGTTTGGAGTGGGATGTCCTCACTACAAGCAGCAAAATAAGTCCTTATGTTTAAGCACTATAATTTCTGCTTTGGCCTCTATTTTCAAGAATGGCTTACTCTACTGTACATTGTACACTACTGTACTATATACTAAACTAGACAAGAGAAATTTAGAAGCTAAGATTCATGTCTGAAAATGTGTTCTTTGTTCTCCTTGGCTGTTTTTCAGAGTGGCGGTTTATTCTCAAAAGAATGAGATATTTCACACATTGTGAATTGGGCATGGATTTCCATGACTTTGAATGAACTTTGGTTCCCTTTACAAAATTTTAAATGGAAGTTATTTACCACTGCAGGTCTTCCCATCACTGTTAAGAGTGAAACCCACTTCACAAGCACAGGCATACGAGGTTCCTGTACTGACACAAATCTGCTGGCAATCATGGTCTCTGGTGGCACACAAATCTGACACAACTGTAAAGTAATAAACACAGTAAACAAACAGCTTTGATTTTAGCTTATGGTATCATTCTTCTTGAGCAGATCACCTAGAAACATTAGCAGTTCAGATCTCCTGGAATCAACATTTGAGCTTATAAACTATCTGAATGTTCCTTTCTTCATAGGCTTTTTAGCCAGGATCACATATGCATCCTTGGAGACTCCTGAACAAAAAAAGGTGCATTAGCCTCCAGTAACTAGGCAAAAGGCACTTCACAGTATACTTCGGTATTTCATTAGGCTTACAGGTGATAGAACTGGGCTGATCTCCAAAGCTAAGTAGGATCAGATATTGTGAGTATTTGGATGGGACACCCAAAGAATATCAGGACTGGGCAAAGACAAGCATGTTCTCTACAGATGCCAAGAATGCTGCATGTATTTCAGGATAATATCACCCACAATTTTTGACCATAATACAGTATTAGGGATGGGTGAGCTACTATAAACTTATAAAATGCCCCATGAGAATTCTCTTTGCTTCCTAGTTATTTCTAACCATATGCTTATTTTTAACAATGAAATACACAGGAACATCTTGTAGTTGGGAAAGGACAATTTCTTGTAGGTGTTTCCTTCAGGAAAGTTTCAGACTTACCACAGAAAGCTTCCTGAAACTTTTTGGTCAGCTTCTCAATGACACTATAACTTTCAACATAATCCACATGGTCATCCAAGGGCTGACTGGCTATCTGTCGCAACGTATGCATGTCGACACGGCCCACACCAATGGCAAAGATTTCAATGCCAAGAGCTCTTGCCCTGGCTGATACATCTTTCACCCCATCCTGGGGGTGACCGTCAGTCACTACGATAGCCACCTGGGAATGAGACAATGAAGACTTCATTGATTTTTCCAACTGGTCCAGCAAAAGGTGGGATGGGGGAATGTGTATCCTCCTCCAATGGTGTTTATTGCACCAAGTGAGATTAACAACTCATCTTCAGCTATCTCAACCACAAAGAGAAACAAAGGATCCTATTCCCTAGATATTGTAATAATCTTTTACTCCTTCATTAAAAGGCACTTTGGCAAGGGGAAGGGTCCCCAGAGTACATTGTAAAAGGAGAGAATGTATCTGGGCCTTCAAAGTGATGAGCAATAACACAAAACAGTGCTACATGATTGCCAGGAGAGAGAGCCATATACATGAATGAATGAATGAATGAATGAATGAATGAATGAATGAATGAATGACAGAATAACAGAGTTGGAAGGGTAACAGAGTAGTTTTTTGTGTCTTAATTTCTTTTCTCTTAAAGACTCATAATTTAATTTTTCTGGTCAGAATCAGGTACAATTATTCCTCATCTTAAAATTCCTTTCTGTCTTTTCTCTTCTGTTCTTTAAACATTTCATTTTCACCTGGATAAATTTCATCTAGGTATCTGAATCCCCAAATGAAGGATTGTTTCCTAATATTTCACAATTACTGCAAAAGGTGAGAAGGGATTAAGATGCTGTCTGCAAGGCTCCACCCCTGTTTAATGTGATTCATATATAAAAAGGAGTAGGGCATCAATCAGGCTGTTGACCCACTCTTGACAGATGTCCCCTTATATAAACATTTGTCATGCAACTCTAAAAGGCCATAGGCAGATCTGACTCCGCCACCCCCCCTTCAGCCTATTCTATGCCTCTTCTCTGAATCTTCAAGTACTGTATCCTCTATTAATAGGGTTGCAACCTGTTGAAGCCTCATTATGTTCAGAGTTAAATGCAGCTACAGCTGTTCAAAATGCTGGACATCTGCCTGGCTAAGTTAGGTGAATAAAAGGTGAGGCATCCTAATAATTAAATCAACTGAAGAAAAATAAGAGGGGGAGAAAGAGATCTGAAAGGGGAGTGATCCAAATTTCTTTTATTCCATGCGAGTGTTGGGCTGCCCCGTTCAGTTTCACCGTATCCTTTGCTTTGAAGATGTATCTTCATTGCTTCAGTTGTAGAAGTATCAGATGATAGAATGCACCTGAATCATAGGCTCAGTTACAGCCAGGATTTTTATTTTATTTTTTGAAAGCTCAGTGGCAAAAAACGCAAGAGTAGCACGAACGATTTTGAAAGTAGGGCAACCAGCCAGCATATTTTTTTGAATCACATCCGGCTGCCGAAGAAATGAGCTAGCAAAGGATATCTCTATTGGCTTGCAAAGGACACGGATCTCACTGTTCGCCCTTCAAGGTAATCTGGACAAGAAGCAAAGCCAGGAATACTAACTCTGTTGTAAGGTTATATTAACAGAATCTTGCAAGACTGAAAGCATTTCTCCCCTTTCCTCAAAGGTGCTTTTTTTTTTTGAAAAGGTAACTGGATTATGTTCTTTCTTGAGGGAGATTTTTTTTTCCTTTGAAGAAGACGTTTTGCTTCCAAGTTCAGTTGCGTTTTGACAAAAACACCCTTGAAGCAACCATGACCTGGATGATTGAGAATCTCCCTAGACATTTCTCCCCTTCTTTCCTTTTATTTTTTTTATTTTATTATTTAAATTTGTATACCGCCCTATTCCCGTAGGACTCAGGGCGGTTTACAGGGAAAAATTAAAAATACATCACATACAAAGTTAAAATCGATTAAAACTAAGATTAAATTAAGTCCCTGAATTTAAACTAAAACCCCATTAATAAATAATTAAAACCCCTCAATCTGGGCCAGACAGCTCAAAAAACCAGGTTTTCTTTTTTATTATTATTATTATTAAAGAGTTTTACAAAAACAAGATTTTACAAAATATCCCCAAATCCCCCCACCCCAAACCCGCCCACTTCCCCCCCCCCACTTCCCAGAGCTAAATACAGGATTATAGTTATAATAATCATATTCTAAATAAAAATTATGCATAATATACAATTAACCAAATTCATAATGTGCTTTAACTCTCCTTTAACATAAATACATACAAAGTACCAACACTAAGATCAATAACAATATCCCTCTAAAATCTACTCATAAGCTAAATGGAACTTTTTAGTCCCATATTTATTCTGAATATAATCTATCCATCTCCTCCAAACTGAAATATATCTTTCCTGTGAATGATCTTTCAAATAAGCAGAAATCTTAGACCTTTCTGCAAGATTCGAAACTTTAAACACCCATTCTTCTATAGTAGGCAAACTATCTTGAAAACCAGGTTTTCAAGTCCCTGCAAAATGAGCGAAGGTCGGGGGCAGTCCTAAGCTCCATGGGAAGCTGGTTCCAAAGGGCCGGCGCGCCCACAGAGAACGCCCTTCCCCTGGGAATAACCCGCCGGCATTCCTTGACCGGCGGTACCCTAAGAAGGCCCTCCCTGTGGGAGCGCACAGGACGATGGGAAGTTGATGCCGGCAGCAGGTGTTCCCTTAGATAATCCGGACCCAAGCCATTTAGAGCTTTATAGGTCATTACTCTTTGGAAACTGGGCTGGGTCCTTTCTGAAATGCATCCCATACCTGCTCTCCTTCTGTAGGCTGAGAATTTTTATTTTATTTTTTTACATTCCTATTGTGCCATCTGAGGTTCTTCCTCCCGTTCCCCAAGGTCCTTCCCACATACCATTACACTAATTCTTTCTGTCTAATGTTAACTTTTAAAGCCCAGACAGACTCCTTTTAAGTTCCTTATGCATCGGTGTCAATAAGCTGAACGCTACTGAAACAAATAAAGAAAATTGAGAAATGAAATGTCCACACAGAATTCGGTCTTAACTGGATTGTTACACAAATACCACTTAGACCAGGGGTAGGCAATCTTGGCTCTTTTATGACTCATGGACTTCAACTCCCAGAATTCCTGAGCCAGCATGGACAAACCGAATTAGACTGGTGGTGTGTTCCAAACGGTGTAACATGCCCATCTCAGCAATAGGTGGCGCTGTAAAATCTCTTATACCTTCCTCTTATTTTAAGAAATCAAGACTGATATTTGCAACTTCGGAGCTTCACTACCAAATCCTTTGTGTCTTCAGCAATTCATTTATATAGTCCAAGAAATGTTGCGGAGAAAAAAATCTCCCTAGGAAGCACTTTGCACTGCTGTGAACATGCAGGAGATCAAAGAAGCATGAACAGATTTCTTGGCCACGTCATATGTTGAGAAAAGCAAATGAAAATTCCTATCCATTTTTTTTTTTAAAAAAAAGTAAGAAGATTCTGAACCTGCCAAACCTGGACTGCCAAAGCAGAGGATCAGATTTTGAGTGATTTGCTCATTCTAAACAGGCCAGAGTTTCTGAACTTTGATCCCAAATGAAAAGAATGACTTCATCAGGAACTGGAGAATTAAAACATAGAACCTAAAGGAACTGTGGTTATCCAAGACAAGCAAAAGAAAAGAGAGTCTGCCCCAGATAAACAAATATTTAGTCTTGATCGCCACACACAGAATGAAGACAGATGGGCAACTGCGATAATCAGCTCCCATCTTTAGGCATTCCTAGTCAAACACCATAAAAAGGCTTCACACATACAACTTTATGTACAAATGTTTCTTACAAGTGTTGAATGAACATCTATAGTCAGGAATCAGAGTGTGACATCCAATTCCCCAAGCACATTGATTTGACATGAATCAATATTTGGAAAGAGAAACAGTAGATCATGTTGCACAAACTGTTCTTTTATGAGAAAAAGAGAATAAACAAAATTGTTCCCTTCACCTTGTGAAACTGAAACTCAGTTTGGTTAAAAACAATGAGAAGCCAGCTAAGTTGTGATCTACGAGTTCTGTCCTTAAGGCCAAAGGTCTTCATGATCCATAAGGTTCCTTTAATGAAAATGAAAGGGCCTTCTGTTTGAGCTCACTTTTTTTCCTGCACCAGAAACAGTCATAACAAAACAAAACAAAAACAAAACAATAGCAATAACAGGTATCTTTGTGAAAATGTTAAGGATCTGAAAGGAACCTTTAATTTAGTATTTCAAGCTCTTTCCCACAAGGCAGATTTTTATTTTATTTTAATTCCATTTATATCCCGCCCTTCTCCGAAGACTCAGGGCGGCTTACAAGCTTAGCAGTAGCCTTCCTTCTATGTATATGCCTGCTTATTAGGGCTTTCACACACACCCCAAGTGGCATTATTACGAAGTCAGCTTAATTGCCCCCAACAATCTGGGTCCTCATTTTACCTACCTCGGAAGGATGGAAGGCTGAGTCAACCTTGAGCCTGGTGGGATGCGAACCTGCACTAATTGCAGGCAGCTGGTGTTACTTAAGGAGGCATTAGCCCACTGCTCCACCAAGGCTTTTCCCCTCTATCATTGACTTACGGCTCTCCCCAAAGAATATCTGACTTTAGCAACTGGTATATTTAGCTTCTAGCCCACCTGTGAGTGAAATTCGAGGTGGTGAAGTTCAACTATATTTAGCTAATTTTAAATCTGCCCCAAGAATGAAATGCTCACAGAAAGGGGCATTTGTGCCTAAAACCTAAACGCTCTGAAGGCTCCTCATTTTCAGCCAACTCCCTTCTTCAAAGAATCACATTGTTATAGCCTATCTTAACCAGGAGAGTATCACAGCTTGATGAAGTTATTGACAGCATCCCAGAAAGCTGAGGCGTACCAATTCCCCAAACTGTATGAAGGCTTTGTGGCTGGGTGCCTTGTTCTGTGAGGTCAGAGGATCTGAAGTGGTGTCTTAGAAAAGGACCAAGACAAGCAGGAAGAAACATATGGATGACCCCAGACCTCCGGTCCTTTCATCGTGACCTTAAGACATTTCTTTTCCAACAGGCCAACGTGGACTGATGATAATGGGGTTTTTAATCTGGTTTTAAGGTTTTATTAATTGGGGCTATAGATATAGTTTAATTTTAATTTTAATATTTGTACTCTCTTGTATTTTATTGTTGTTAGCCGCCCTGAGTCCTTTGGGAGATAGGGCGGCATATAAGTCCCAATAAATAAATAAATAAATAAATAAATAAATAAATAAATAAATAAATAAATAAATAAATAAATAAATAAGGAAGGAAGGAAGGAAGGAAGGAAGGAAGGAAGGAAGGAAGGAAGGAAGGAAGGAAGGAAGGAAGGAAAAGAAGGTAATCTTTGTTCTTCCTGAAGCACTTCATGAGGAGACATTTCCTCAAAAGCTTGTTACCCTAAATTGTAACTAAGCATCAGTTAGGTACCTGAGAAGCAGAAGAGCAGTTGGGGGAAGAGAGGGATGTTATGAAATTAAACAGGCAAAAGAAAAGGAAGGAAAGCATTTGTTCAAGGATAAACCTATATTCCTCTTGGCTGTTAGTGCTCAACTGCAGGCCTGCAGGCCTCAGGCTTGTTAGATGTGGTGCACATAAAGCTGGGAAACTCTATCCATTTTTCCTAGTAGCTAATAAGAGTGGGAAAGCATCTATCTCATTAACTTGCTGAGAGGAGAGGAGGCCCCTAGGATGGGAGAACAGGTCCTTTGGAGACCACAGTTAGTTGCCATCAGACATGCCAGGAGCATTAAGTTTCCACACTTCTCATTTGCCCTGCAGTTAAATGGTTGAAATCTTGTATGACGACATGAGATGTTATTATGGTTCTTTGCACAGTCGGTCAGATGTTCAGATTTGGCATTTTTCTCCACCCACTGAGTCCTTCTCAAGGACCTGGGATAAGTGGAAGTGGATGTTTAATGGTGTTACAGAAATCATCACAGGATATAAACTGTTTCGAGTAAAGCTGCCTTTTGCAATTGACTGACGGTGAATGTGTCAATGCCAATGGTGTTCAAGTGGTGCTATTTGAACTATTAGATTTCTAATAACTGTGCCAAATCTCATTAGACTTGAACCATTTTTTTAAAAAAATCATCTAAGTACAAAATGTACTTTGAGGATCACCAGTGCTCCTGAAAACACAGGTTGCAAATAAGAGAGACAGAAAGAGCTACATTCATGTAATGACTGCAACAAGCACAAGACGAGAAGAAAATAAAATCAAGTTTCTTGATAATCTCACCTTGTTGATCTCTGGGGATTGCACCCTGGCTCCTTCCCCTTCACTGAATGCTCTGTTGATGGCAAACTGTATAGCCAGGCCTGTCATGGTCCCAGTGGACAGAGGCTCGATCTTGCGAACTGCTTGTAATAGGCTGGTCTTTGTTTGATGCGTTCTTAGGGACAATTCATTCTTGACCGCACTGGCATAGTTGATGACTCCAACCCGGGTTGTATTAGGACCTACATCAAGTGCCTCAATGACCTGAGACACAAAAACCTTGACTTTGTCAAATTCATTGGGGCGCACACTTCGGGAGCTGTCAACAATGAACACCAGATCTGTAGGTCTCATCCTGCACTGGGCACCTATTTTGGGAGAAGGGAACAGCTTGCTTTTTTTTTCAAAAATTAGAAATATGACAGTAGTAGTTCCCACTGAATTCATTTGGAATTACTCTCAGCTAGGTGGAGATAGAATTCCAGCCTTATGACCATTCCAAAGGAGCTTTTTTCCAAAAGGCAACTTGACTTTCTTGAGGGTTTTATTATTATTATTATTTTGCCTTTGAAAATGTTTCCCTTCTCATCCAAGATGTTTCTTCAGTTCTTCAGAAACACTTTCACAGGAAAAAAAACCCCAAGAAAGTCCAGTTGCCTTTTGGAAAAGCACCTTTAGGACAACCATAACCTGGATGATTGAGAAACTCCATAAACATTCATCCTTAATGATCTTTTCCCAAAACCACGCAGTTTCTTCTCCTTTTATGCAACAATCTTATGACCTCTAGTGTAGACTATTCCATACATTGTATTTTCCCGTGTGAAGTTAGTACTGGAATCCTCTTGGAGGGACAAATCCTGGAATTCATTTCTCCTCCTCGTTCCTCATCAGTCTCTATTGCTGACTTTGGTCAATAGTGGGAAATTCAGACACTGAAACATCTTAAAATGAGGTGTGTGAACATGGAGCTGTTGGCAGAACAAGAGGTGGTTTTATCCCAAACTATCCAAGATTCCTACCATACCCCAAATAGGGAAGATATATGTAAACCCTCAATCTAACCTAATTCCCCCTTCCCATTTTTCTTGTCAGATGATGTCAATAATAGAATGTTTTTCTTTAGGACAATATTCTCTCCAAAATAACAAAATTACTGGGGTAAATATTTTAATCCTTTTTGAATATTCAGCATTCAACACTGTTAACACATAAACCCTTGACCAAGTTTTAGGATGGGTTGAAGTTTTTTTGGCTTATCTGGAAGCATTTCACTCTAATATGACTTGAAATGTTAAATAGGATTACTTTTCTGGGATTTACATTAAGGATGGAGGCTCTACCTTTGTTCTGATTCGCCTTCGGGCCTGATCAGCAGTCATTATGAATAAAGCCAAAAGGAAATAATGACACAATCTTTGTCCTGACATTGGCAACTTGCAGAGAAAAACAAAACAAAACTAACATTGTATCTTTGCCTCTTGCACACCCATTCTCCAAAAATCCCAGAAATTTACACCCAGCAGGCCAAACAGTCAAGGATGAGCCAATGGGTGGGGGCTATTTTGGCCCAGAGATTGCTTATTTATTTATCTATCAAATTTATAGAGCCATCCATCTCACAAGAAACGAGCCTTTACAAAAACCAAAGAGCAAAAAGAGGTATAAATAAATATATCAAATGCAGTCTTATTACATATATACACACACATTTTGTGTGTGTGTGTGTGTGTGTGTATAGTGTGTGTGTGTGTGTGTGTGTGTTTGTGTGTGTGTGTGTGTGTGTGTAAAAGGTTTATATTGAATCCTCTTGGAAACCAAGGGAAATGTTGAAATATTGAGAAATCCATCATGTCACATTGCAGTAAAATATTTTTACTACCCATCACACATTTTTGCTCCATCCTTTGATTTCCTGGAGAGTGTAAGCAAATACAGTGACTGCCTGAAATCCTCTGCCAAAAGAGTGTGGTAGAATAGCTAACTTCAAGGTCAAAAGAAAATTTGATCTTAAGAAGCAAGAAAAGTGTGACAGTCAAAGTAATTCCATTATGTCTTCTGAAAAACCAAAGCTCCCTTTGCTTTTCCTCCAACTGTCACTGAACTGACTATTTTCATTTCAGCAAGACATAACAAAAACTATCATTTTAACCAGCGGTGTCTGAATTTGTCTGGTTTCTTCTTTTCTTTCAGTCTCTTTTTCTTCCGTATCCAGAATTTGAGATTGCAAGCCCAAGAGCTGGAAAATATTCAGGGCTGTAACGGATGAATATGGTAACCCTGAAAAGAGAGAAATAACTGCTGTGCCTAATAGCTATTGATGGATCTTTAAGTTTATGACTTGCTTCTGCATTTGTAAAAACGGGGAACTAAAAATGCATCCGTATGTAAAGAAATACTTTTGTCTGTTGTAGCTTGATCTGCACTGAGACCTTCAAATCTTATCACTTTGTTGTTTGTACGTACACTGTTGTTTGTATGTACACTAAGACTTATCACTTTGTTGTTTGTATGTACACTGAGGGCTTATGCACCAGAGACAAATTCCTTGTGTATCTAATCACACTTGGCCAATAAACAATTCTGTTCTGTTCTGTTCTGTTCTGTTCTGTTCTGTTCTATTCTGAATCTTCAATCAGACCTTGGATCAGCTACCCTCAAAAAGAATCTATCCAACCTGTTTTGCAAGAAAGGCTTCCTAGTGCAAGGAGTTCCACAGATTAAATAATGACATAGTTTTCTATTCCCCTGACTCTCTCCTTCTTATTCCATTGATAAAACTTTTGATTATATCTCCTTATGTGCAATCTTTGAAAGCAGATTTTATTTGAGAAGACAGGCAGCTATCCCCTACTCACAGGAGCAAAGAGACAGTTGAGAAGACTAAATGGGACCTTAGTAGCTTGGGCAGAGTCCTAGCAAACCCATTTCACTGACCTCCACCATGACATTATACATTCTCTCCCAATTGCCCTATGGAAATCTCAAGTTGCCACTTGCGTTCCAGAAGCAGAGTAAGGTTGCAGTCCCCCCCAGCCAGAAAAGACTCCAGGATCAAATGTGAAATCCCAGGGTTTCATGAGATTATTTCTTTCCAAAGGAAGCTCTGCAGCCAAGTTACTGGAGACTGGAGAGAGTGTAGCGCATGTTCAGTTTCTAAGTAGTCTACTTGGGCACCCAGCTCCTTCCTGAACTCAAAGAACTGACTGAGAACAGAAGCTCTTGGACCGGGATTATAAAGCTGTCATTCAAGTTAATGTTGCAGCACTCAAGCAAAGATAATCTTGATGCTAGGTTAGTGGTGAAGGTGGGGAATCCAAAATTAAGACCAAAGCATCAGCTGGGAAGAAAACTTTACAGTGTGATAGCCTCGGGAAAGGGAAAGGATCCGTCATATAAATATTTAAGCCACAAAAATTCACACTGCTGCCTCTTTCTGGGTGTCCTTTCTGCATGACTGCTCTAACCTGGCAAAGTGTTGCAAAAGCTAAAACCAAGATCGTCTATGACTCACCTCTCCGCTGAGGAGGGTCCCCATCAACAGAACCCTGGTTCTGGAAAAGAAGCAGAAGCCAGAATAGGGAGGCAGAACGGAGCACCATTATGGCTGCTAGGATGGAAGCAAAATGGGGTTGTCTCAAGTGGTGGCTTTGAGGTGCTGTATTAAGGGGCCTTTCCCCAGGAAGGCAGGGGGCCAACCTCTAAGATGCACGAATGATGGGGAGTGGGAGGGAGGAGATGGAAAGGATGTGTGGAAGGATGGCAATTGACAAGGAAAGGTCCCAAGGCCTTTCCCGGTACCTGAAATTGCCACAACGGCTTCATTGCTAAGCTAGGAAGTGGGAGGTTATAAAAGAGACCAGCGACAGGCTCGGAATGCAGGGAATTTGAGTCCTGAACAGTGAAAGCAGTCAACTAAGGCTGAAGAAAAGGGTTTATCTGCCAATCACCAACTTTAATCTGGCCTGGGGTCTGCCGCAGTTAAGTAAACTGCTTCTACTGTCTTGGGCTGGAACACTGAGGACCAAGGCAGGACTCCATAAATAACTACATAAGCACATGGAACATTTCTCAAAAA
The DNA here is from genome assembly GCF_964194415.1 of Vipera berus. Classification (NCBI taxonomy): domain Eukaryota; kingdom Metazoa; phylum Chordata; class Lepidosauria; order Squamata; family Viperidae; genus Vipera; species Vipera berus. The sequence goes on along the minus strand of NC_138212.1, from coordinate 10,823,624 downwards.
GTTATTAGGAAACAGTAACACTCCTATTCATTTTTGTTAATATGCCTGGTGGGTGTTTTTTTTTTCTTTAGCGTTGATTTGAAAGGTAGAGTACTGAGAGTCACAGAGGAGATGTAAAACTGAAAACTCAAAACTAAACGATGAGTTTTACATTTTAATGCAGTTCTCAATCAGAACATTTTTCCTGATGGTTAGTGAATAAATACAGCAATAGAAAATGAGAAAGAAAATGCACTGGCTAGAGAGGTGCCTTTTTATTCCATAGTAATATCAACAAAATTTCTCTTGGTTGATGACTTTCTAAGGTGAATCAGCACAGGATGAGCAGCTGAGTTAAATACTTGCCAATAATTCTGATGATTTAGAATAGTTCTGTGCGTGTCCACTTTTTAAAAATTGCTTTGGAAAAAAAGAATTTTGGGGACATATCAAATTTAATATTTCAAACCAAGTTAATTATTTGAACCTAGGTCGATCCTTTTCATTGCGGATATCAAACTTTTTACAGTTTAGGATATGACACCCTTCAGAAATATTATGCATGGAAATATGTAGAATATGTAACCCAAGAAATAGTTCTGTGTGAGGAGGCCACAATTTTTCTCACACACATGCATACATATATACACATATCCCTATGTTAATTGCAGGCTGGGGTCTCCAGACTTTTTCAAGGTTCAGACTCTCTCTTGGTGTTAACACCAGCACTATGCTGAAAATGTCCTGAAAAGGTTTCCACTTAATATCTCTTTTGGGGATTGAGCAGAAGCATGAGAAGTCAGAGTCTATAAGCCACTCAAACACCATTTTTCAACCTTGCCAACTTGAAGATGTGTGGAAATAATAATAATAATAATAATAATAATAATAATAATAATAATAATAATAATAATAATAATAATAATAATAATAACAACAACAACAACAACAATAATAATAATAATAATAATAATAATAATAATAATAATAATAATAATAATAATAAAGTTGGAAGGGACTTCAACATTCCAACATGGGGATTCTGGAAGCTGAAGTCCACATGTCTTAAAACTGTGAATTGTGAGAAGCACTGCTTGGATGTCCCTACCCTTGAGAAAAGGATGGAGGCTCTACAATTTCTTTGTAAATTTTAGCAAAATCATCTAACCTTCTATCTTTGCCCACAGATTTGCCCAACCCCTCCCAAAAAAACCTTCCAACCTGTATGTAATATATATAGATACATCCTATGTGCAGATCTCTATATTTTATAGGAAAATGTATATTTGAACTACCTCTAGATAATACAAATTTTATTCCAATTAATTTAAAATAGCCCTCATCCCTATGTAAACATCACACAGCAATATTATTAGGGAACAAAATGAACTTTAAACATCCCAGTGCCTCTCTCCCAAAACTGTATTTTTTTTCCACGCATTGCCCTGTACACAAAGCTCTTTTGGTATAGACAAGCCCATATAGTCATGAATGGGATTCATTCAGCCTCCAGTAAATGAACTCTCTATGGCCGTTCTTACTGTGAAAAAAAAAAGTCTGAATTTTCTCTCTGTCATTTTTCTGTTAATGGCCATAGAAAGATAAATACATTGCTGGGAATTTCTTTTAGAAACTGTGGTATACGAGGAACATTAACGTTCTAAAAACACAGCAAGGCAGCTTCACATTTTGTGCATCAGTATTTATAGATATCTGCAAGGTAAAGAGGCAGCAAGCATGTTTAGTATCAAAACATAAATCATTTTCCTCTGAACTTTAAAGAGCAAGATCCTAGCATCTGATTTACCCAAAGGAAAAAATGAATTCCTGGATTCTTCTCATGTCCATTTATAAACAAATGTATGAACTTTGAAGACAGCCTTTAAAAAGTACAAGTCACAACATTAATTTATAATTTAAAAGCAACCTCCTATGCTTCTTCAGTTGACTTAGCACCTGCATTCATTGGAGTTTGTTGTTCTGCCAGTGAACTAAAGTTTGCTTTTAGAGGCCTGGAACCTTCTGTTCTTGACTTCTGAGCCTAACCAGCTGGCTTAATAGACAGAAGGCCTTTTCTGCAATGACATCAAATTGTGGAGCTACAAAAAGTGTGTGGTTGTCCACAGGAAAAAGAAGATTGCCCTAGCAGTTGCTTAGACATACATACTGCTTTTTTCTACCAACACATGGCAGTGATCAGATCTTCCTACTGCATAGAAAGCTACACATCAACTGTTGGGGGAAGCATCGACAGGGAAGAAGCAAAAAAATGTAGTCTTAATAGGTAAAGAAAGGTGAGTGAGCAAGAGACTCAAAAATAAAGAGAAGACACACAAGATTAGGTAAAATCTAGTACAGTGTTCAAAATAGCAGAGGAAGAAACACAGACCTAGAAAAGCAAGCACAGAGCTTAGTCAAAGAAAGAATGAGATCTAGAAGTTCAAGGGAACAAGCAATTCTGGATGCACAAGTGATAGGTTTAATGTGTACCAATACATCAACACTTGGGTTTGTTAAGTGTGTTTTGCAAACAGAACTAAAAAGTAGCAATTATGGGAAACCTTTTCCTGGTATAATTTATATTCCAAGAATGTCAAGTACTTATTATAACATACAAGTCTTTATTGTAATGCACTGGTTGTTGGGGCTTAATAGAGAACTGCAAATATGTGGCCTTGAAATCCTGCTTAGTGAAGTAGAATGGTTCCACCATTTTGAATACCAGAATCCAAGGAGTGACAAATAGTGGCAAAGTATGGGAGGCCTTAATTATGTGCACCGAATGGCCCTAAGTCATCAATATTGTCTTGGAGATTGTGCTGTCTATAGAAGCAATGTTTCAGGTTCCAAAAGCATCAGTCATAAAAAGGTGTCACCCTTGCTTGATGGATTCTGAATCCAGCATGAGAAAAGAGAGTCAGTTCAGGTCTTCATAATATATCCTTTGGTTGAGTTTGGGGGAAAAATAATAATCAGGAACTAACTCACATTGCAAATGAATTGCCCTCACAATGTGGCTAAGTCTTTATCAGAAACACCTTCTCCTCCCAAATATAATCAGATCTTTGTGGTTTCGTGAATTAGACAAGCAATTACTTGGGGCTATGCCAGACCACAACGCCAGTTTTCACGCCAGAATGCCAATGAAGTTTGACACCTGGCCTCAGGGGGTATAAAACCTACAATCCCAACCTCTTTGAGGATCTCAACCACAGCTATGTGGAAATATTTAAAATATATCATCCCCCCTCCCTTCTCCCCTCTGTAAGACAAGTTTCTATAGACAGTGTTTCTTCCACTGAATTAAGGCTTATTTTACAGGAAATCTTAAATAAAAATGAGGCAGTGGGCAAAAATCAAATAATCTTTTTTTTAATAAAACCAACAGCATCTGGGTGGGCCCTAATTGCTTGAATTGCATTGGTTCCCCAAAACTGGAATACAAGAGTTATAAGAAATATTCCAAAAATTGTTCAGGGTGGGTTATTTGAATTTCTTTCTTAAGGAAAAAAAATTACACTGTTATTGTTTCCTCACTTGCTGACATTGCTGCTCTTCCAAAGTAATGGGTGGGACCCCCCACATCTCGCACCGAGATACAACATCCGTGGTATCAAATTTGGGGACATAAAATGATAGACAATAGAAGACTTTCCGTAGAAGACATTTTTCTTTCTTTAGAGGTAATAAGAGAAAAATTGTGGAACTTAATTTTGAAAGAGAATAATGGGAACTTTTCTTTTCTTTTTTTCATCATCTCCTGTAATGGGTCACTTATTTTGAGAACCCTGCATGTGTTCTGCTGAAGCAAACAAGCAGGAATCAGAAGAAAACTTAGGATTCTCTGTTTCATTCACATTTATTATTCCCCTGTTTGGGAACACTGAAGATTGAACCTGTGGCCTTAGACCTGTTTTCTGACAGGGAGGAATGGGTCCTCAGCTCAAGGTATTTCATGAAGCCAATGGACAAGGATAGAGTACCAGATTCTGCTCTGTGAATTTGCTATATGATAGCAGTACCAAATTATGCTATATGATAACAGTCTTTAAAGGTCTGAAGGACTGTCATATAGAAGAGGGAGTGGATTTTATTGCTCCAGATGACAGGACGAGAACCAATAGATTAAAAACACAATTCAGCCCAGACATCAACTGGGAATTGAATAACAGAATAACAGAATAGCAGAATTGGACAGGACCTTGGCAGGCTTCTAGTCCAGCCCCCTGCACAGGTAGGAGACCCTACACCATTTCAGACAAATGGTTGTCCAATTTCTTCTTAAAAACTTCCAGTGTTGGAGCACCCTCAACTTCTGGAGGCAAGCCGTTCTACTGATTATTTGTCCTAACTGTCAGGAATTTTCTCCTTAGTTCTAGGTTGCTTCTCTCCTTGATTAGTTCCCATCCATTGCTTCTTGTTCTGCCTTCAGGTGCTTGGGAGAATAGATTGACCCCTTTGTCTTTGTAGGAATCCCTTAAATATTGGAACGCTGCTATCATGTCTCTCCTAGTCCTTTTTTTCATTAATCTAGACATACCCAATTCCAGCAACCGTTCTTTATATGTTTTAGCATCCAGTCCAGGAATCAGCTAGGAAGCCAATGGAAAAGGCCAATACATAAGCTGATAAATTCTTCACTAGAGATTTTCATACAGGATTGAAAGCTTATCTTTCAGAGATGTTCCAGTGAGCAGGAAGTTGGAGTAGAGACCTCCAAGGTCCCGTCCAACTCTGCTATTCTGTTATTCTGATTCAATCTCTAGGTTGAACCTTGTGTTTTTAATCTACTGGTTCTAGTCCTGTGTATGATTCTGTAATAAAAAAAAATCAAATTTCCTCAGGAATGAAGGCTGTAGGTTGCACCACATTCCATAATGAGTGATAAAGGCCTTAAAAATATAAAAGGAGTTACTGCTCTAAAATTCCCAGCATCTTTTGCCATAATAAGCCATGTTGCCTAGAGCTTCTACAGGTATACAGTAACCCTGGTTTTCCTCTCCTAAAATAAACAATGAATGAAAATAGAAACACAATTATAATAAGCAGATGTTGCAGAAAAGACAGGAATGTTGCAGATGGTGAAAAGGACAGCTCTATGAAAGGGCAGCAATTAATGCAGCTTTGGGGGTACCCCAAATGCAGTTTTTTTTTTCAAAAGACATCTGAAACTTCCTTTGTTTTTTCTTTGAAGACATTTTGCTTCTCATCCAAGAAGCTTCTTCAGTTCTGACTGAAGTCTGACTGAGGAACTAAGAAGCTTCTTGTTCTGTACCGGCCTGCTACCGGCCCTGCAGAAAAGGCAGGGACAACCCCTTTTACAAGAAGGCAAGAGGCTGGAATTACGCCTGCCAAATTTATTGATACAAAAACAAACAGAACAAGACAAACCAAGAAACAGGAGCTTCAAGAAACAGGAACTATCCAAGCGGTTGCCTTCAGCAAACCAGCCCTCCCACACATTCCCCTTATATAGAGTTCAGGGCGTGGCTTCTCTCTGCCTCCTTCCGAGGAGCCCCATTGCCTTCCTCTGTTTACTCCTGATTGACTGCCTCCTGCGTCGGGCATCCTTGAACAGGGCCAGCTGTGGGTCATCTTCATCCACGCTGTCAGGCTCACACAGCTGGGTCTCCGTGGTGACCAAGTGGGAGGGGCCTGGCTGAGGGCTCTCATCAGCAAGATCTTCAACCCCCTCAGCAAGTTCTTCAACACCCCCCTCCTCCTCTGAGTCGTCCGACCCAACTACCGAACCCACAGGCTGACCCTGAATCACAACACTTCTCGGATGAGAAGCGAAACATCTTCAAGGAAAAAAAAAACGAAAAAAGTCCAATTGCCTTTTGAAAAAGCACCTTTGGGACAACCGTGACCTGGATGACTGAGAATATCCATAGACTTTTAGCTTGGGGGGGGGGCAGCAAACTTTTTTCAAACACCATCAGCATGAAGAGACCTGTGATTAGCCCCTGATTTAACTAAGACATCCTTTCTTCTCACCATATAAGCAATGAACCAGGTTCTATGATTGGCATTTCCCAAGGATATCATGCTACCTTGGATCACAATGTTCATGTGCCTTTACCTCATCCCTGGCAATTCCAGCCTATTTGTTCTGTACCAGCCTGCTACCGGCCCTGCAGAAAAGGCAGGGACAACCCCTTTACAAGAAGGCAAGAGGCTGGAACTAAGCCTGCCAAATTTATTAACATAAAACAGAGCAAAACAAGACACGAACCATGAAACAGGAGCTATTCAAGCGGTTGCCTTCAGCAAACCAGCCCTCCCACGCATTCCCCTTTTAAACAGTTCAGGGTGTGGCTTCTCTCTGCCTCCTTCCAAGGTGCCCCATTGCCTTCCTCTGTTTACTCCTGATTGACTGCCTCCTGCGTCGGGCGTCCTTGAACAGGGCCAGCTGTGGGTCATCTTCATCCACGCTGTCAGGCTCACACAGCTGGGTCTCCGTCGTGACCAGGTGGGAGGGGCCTGGCTGAGGGCTCTCATCAGCAAGCTCTCCAACCCCCTCAGCAAGCTCTCCAACCCCCTCAGCAAGCTCTTCAACACCCCCCTCCTCCTCTGAGTCGACCGACCCAACTGCCGAACCCACAGGCTGACCCTGAATCACAAAACTATTGAGAAACAGAAGTATAGATTGTTCTTTTACAATAATTTATCACTTCTGGTTTAGAAGTCTGCAGCTGAATGAGAGAACAAGGAAGTAGCTCATAAACAGATTTTTATGCATGTACAAATATTGGAAAGATCAGTCAGGCAATGATACATTATGTTCTGCCAACTGTTTTGGATAAGGTGTTCCCCCCCCCTCTCTCACCTTTTTCAGCATCTCCTAGTAAACTTAGGAGAACTCGAAGTACATCTGCTGCCAGATTTCCCTTACCACCCCACCCCACTTTGTAGCTAAATAAAAATATTGCATCAAATAAACATAGCACATAGAAGGTACAAGATCACCCTTTGACTTCATTTTTAGAAGATTGACAGTAATGCAGCCCGGTGCAAAAGCCCACCTAACTTGCTCCTCCTTTGATGAAATGTTTTCCAAGAAGCAGTATATCCAATCTGAAACCCATCAGTGCTTCCCACCAGTAAATTAGAATGAGAACATTTTGGCAATCACATTATTTCCAAACCCCTTGAAACACAGGATTCCAACCTCATTGTGCAAGTAATGCACCCAGGAATTGTTCTGAAAACTTTGTGGGACAGGATTTGACCCATCTCTGCTTCTCAGAAACCACTGCTCAATAGTCCAGGTCTATTTGAGATGATGGATACTGTATAGTTCTCCAATTTATAGTTCTCTGTTGTTTTTTAAAAACTTCAACAAGTGTAGAAATGTGAAAACTGGTGTCCCAGAGACGCACATTTATCCTGCACTTGAATTATTTCTGGGGTGGGGGTGGTGGATGGAGTGGGGGTGAAGGCAAAATTAAGTAGGCCAAGCCTCCTCTTTGTTCTTCCAGCTACCTTTTCAATCAGCTATGTGGAAATATAAGTTGGCTTGGTCTAGTCTAGTGGTTAAGGCATCGGGGTACAAAATAGGAGATGGTGAGTTCTAGTCCTGCCTTAACCATGAAAGCCAGCTAGCTGAGCTTGGGCCAGTCCCCCTCTCTCAGCCCAATCCACCTCACAGGCTTGTCTTATTCTTTTTCCCTTTGAGCTTCATCACTAATAAAAGAGAAGATGAGGGATCTGAAAGCCTGCAAGATCGTTTGGACTCTAAGATGCTTGTTTGCTTTCCATAAAAAGTATTGTTGTCCCCAATTCAGGCCTGAGCCTAGTGCTGAGGCCAAAGAAGAACACCAGACATGGGGTGCAGATTTTGTTGTCTTTTATTGAAGCACTCAAAGAAAAGGGATCCTGGCCAAAATGCCAAGGAACCTCGAATCTCAGAATTAATAAAGCTTTATACGTTTTCTCTAAAGCAGAAGGCGGGCTAAGGTGGGATATATAAGAAATATCATCTAATAAACATTTCAATAGTGAACCTACAATTATTCTATTGGTCTCTAGCCATCCCTATTCCTAAGCCTTGGCTAATGAACGCTTCAGGAGTTATCTAATACACATCTTATTTCCTCCAGGCCATCCTTATTCCTAACTTTTAGCTGAGTCTGCAAAATGCCTAACTCTTCATTACTTTTATTAGCTCTCTAACCACCCAGAATTGTTACAAGCTTCACACATGCATATTTCTTGTGAATAAGCATTCTTTGTTCTTGCCACACAAACTCCCCAATTCCTGGACTCCTAATGCCTAATCTTGCTTTGTTTTGGCATCCAGCCCATCAGTATTGATCCTTCAGAATAATTCCAGAGACTGATCCCAGCTTAGGACAATAATTCCTTTCACAGAGGAGACCTTGCACAAAGCTCTTTCAATATTGGCAGTGTTTTGAAGGCTGGGAGGCTAAGAAATGGTCCCTCGTTAAAGGGGTAGGCCTAGGAGAAACTTATGCATCAAAAGTCAACCCTCCATAGCTTTGGAACTGCTGCTTAACTAAAATGCACACACTGTTCGTCTTTGGAGTATTGACAACACAGTAAATTTCCAGTCTTAAATAAGCATGTACAGGTAGTCCTCGACTTACGATCACAACTGACCCCAGAATTTCTGTTGCTAAGTGAAACATTTGTTAAGTGAATTTTGTCTCACTTTACAACCTTTCTTGCCATAGATGTTAAGTGAATCACTGTACCTGTTAAGTTACTAACACAATTGTCCTAACGATTGTTAAGTGAAAGAGACAAGATAGATAGGTGGGATTCAATACCTGAGCAACCAGTTCTCTGCGTGGATGCAGACCTGGGCCTCCAAGGCCTAAATGGACTTCCAGAAGTGACATCCACACACTTCCTATGGGCCGTTCTAGGCCTGGGGGGCCTCCTCCAGGACTCCGAGACCTAGAATGGACTTCCAGAAGTGACATACACTTCCCGTGGGCCGTTCTAGACCTGCAAGGCCTCCTCCAGGCCTCCAAGGCCTAGAACAGACTTCCAGAAGCAACATGGGTTCAGCCGGTTCTCTGAACTCAACAACATTTAGCTACCAGTTCTCCCGAACTGGTCCAAACCAGCTGAATCCCATCACTGTAGATAGTCCTCGATTTATGACCACAGTTGAGCCCAACACTTCTGTTACTAAGTGAGATAGTTGTTAAGTGAGTTTTACCCCATTTGCAACCTTTCTTGCCACAACTGTTTAAAGAATCAATGCAGTTGTTAAGTTAGTAACACGGTTGTAAAGTGAGTCTGGCTTCCCCATTGATGCTGCTTGTCAGAAGGTCATAAAAGGGGAATCACACGACCCTGGGTCACTGCAACTGTCATAAATATGAATCAGTTCCCAAATGTCTGAATTTTGATCATGTGACCACGGGGACACTGCAAGGATTGTAAGTGTGAAAAATGGTCATAGGTCACTTTTTTTTAGTCCCGTTGTACCTTTAAGTGGTCAGTAAATGAATGGTTGTAAGTCAAAGACTACCTGTACAAGAAATCAGCAGAAAGTTACAGGGAGAAGATCATATCACAGCTGTGTATGCTATCTGGGGAAACATTACAACCTTTCATCTCATACTTGTAGCGTGGTAGTGGTTGTTTAAAACATACATTTCCATATGATTGATTGAATAATGGAGCAAGCAACTTTCAGAGCAAAATCTACCAGCAATTTCTGGTTTGTAATCAAAACATTTACAGCCTATGATTGACACCAACTGCTCTGTCTTCTTTCTTTGAGGATTTTGCAACAATCCTAAATGCACTTGCTCACACATATTTGAACTGCCAATTATTTCTACATCGCCTGTCACTCCTCAGAGGACAAATTTCCACTTTTCCTTCAGCGATAGCACTCCAAGCATTTACATTTCAAAGAATCAACTGAATTAATTTCAGACAAAATGTAAATAAGGCACCTGGATTCTAATCAAGGGAATAAGCAGCAATCCTTTTTGCATGAATAAAAGAACATGTAAAGTTGGGGAGATCGTGGTGGTGCTTCTCTGAATATGAGCTACCTCACAAACTTCTTTCATTAAGTCCTTCATGCCGTGGGACTAGATTATCTGACAAGTCAAGGAGCACGGTGGCTTGTATGGTTAAGACGCTGGGTTGGAAGTTAGCAAGCCCACTTTTGAGACCCAAGTGCTGCCAAGGGATCGGGTGAGCTCCCGTCCTTGGCTCCAGCTCCTTCTGAGGACATGAAAGGATCCCCCAGCTGGGTGTCCCCCAGGCAATGGTGATGTCATTGGCTAATCTTTTCAACAAGGAAGTGCCTCGTTGCTTCCAACATAAGTGTGATGCAATCCCTATGGAATGGGCTCACCCCATTCATTCTAGCAGAGGTATGCTGCAGACTCCATAGGTCAAGGAGTTTGGGCTGATGGGGTCAATAGAACAGCCTTTTCTGCTATTCCCCCTCTTTTTGGAACATCTTGCCACTGTAAGTGAGGTCTACCCCACCTTCTGGCTTTCTGGAAGGACCTTAAAACTTAGCTCTGCCGGTTGATTTGGTGCCCCTGGCAAAATTTGGGGCGAAGGGTTAATTTCCTGAGAGCAAACTATCCTGGACTTAGCCATTCCACTGCTCAGTGCATTTATCACTAAATTTTGTTACACCTGTGGAATGAAATGAAAACAACTGTCCCCTTATCCCTATAAGATGAAATATAGACATATGAGTTCAATGGCAGAGAAACTTCTCAAACTAAGCCTGAGTTCACACAGTAGAGTGATCATAAACCATGCTTAAAACCACAGTGGCTAAACAAAACTAATCACGATAGGTCTTAAGTTCTGTGAAATGATGTTTCTCAATCTTAGTAACTTTAAGAAGGGTGGACTGAGGAATTCTGGAAGTTGAAGTCCACAAGTCTTAAAGTTGCCAAGGTTGGACACCCCAGACATAAAACAGTCATCATATGATTTGCCTGCTTTGGCTTAATGGTGCCAAATAAACACAGCCACTGGTTTGGCACCATGGCTGATATATTAATTGCAATTATTTTACATTGCAAATCACTGATGGTTTGGGAACTGGAATATGCTACTTCTGTCCCCATAGCGATCTTTCATGTTGGAAAGTCCAGCATTCCAACCTGCAGAAGGATTTGAAGGGGCACAATCATGCTAAGTTATTCTACTTAGTTACAATCAGTGGTGGGATTCAGCCAGTTCGCACCAGTTTGGCAGAACCGGTAGCTAATTCTTTGTTGCCCAGGCCCAGAATGGACATCCGGAAGTGGCATCCACACAGAGAACTGGTTGTTCACATATTTGAATCCCACCACTGGTTACAATGTGCTACTATGCCATCTAAAAATGAGATAGGATATCCTAACCATAAAATCCAGAGCGCATACCAAGGGAACCAATAAAGAGAATTAGCTTTCTGCAGGAGGACTACACTTCTAAGAGCAATTCATCCGGGACCGAAGCTTGATTTGATTTGATTTGATTTGATTTGATGAATTTCAACAAAATTGAATGCAACTAAAAGGTTCACACACATGCATTGGTAGCATTGCATCTCAGGTCTAAAATTATTATCAAGTGCATTAGAGCTATTGAGCAATGACCATTTCGAAATACTAAAGAACGCTTAAAAATATTTAACTTTTGGAATTCAAAAAAGAAACCTAAATGTATAGTGGCTCTATTTTTCCCAGTTTGGGGCCCTTCCTCCTTCTCCTTTTCCTTCCTTCACCATCTCTCTTAAGACTCCTTTAGGATTGTCAATTGCTGTCCTTGGCTCAGTTGCCCCCTCTACTGAAAGAAGCTAACAGCAGAAATATTTTGAGTACAGTACATTTGAGGTTAATTTTGCAGGCTCAAAAATAGGTTGCTTCATAAAGGTCTGTCCCAGGTGGTCTTGCTTTTTGAGATCTGAATAGCGGAACCAAAAGTGCACATTTGCATTTGATACAAGGCAAGCTTTATGAATTAAAAGTAAAAGGTAAAGGTTCCCCCGCACATGCGTGCTAGTCGTTTCTGACTCTAGGGGCCGGTGCTCATCTCCGTTTCAAAGCCAAAGAGCCAGCGCTTGTCCGAGGACGTCTCCGTGGTCATGTGGCCGGTATGACTAGACGCCAAAGGGGCACGGAACGCTGTTACCTTCCCACCGTAGTGGTCCCTATTTTTCTACTTGCATTTTTTACGTGCTTTCGAACTGCTAGGTTGGCAGAAGCTGGGACGAGTAACAGGCGCTCACTCTGTTACGCAGCACTCGGGATTCGACCCGCCAAACTGCCGACCTTCTGATCGACAAGCTCAGCGTCCTAACCCACTGAAACAAAAGTAAATAAGTGCATTATTCTGTATCCCTTTCTTGAGTATCTGCTGATCTTTACTCCTGGATTAAGAGGCAGATCGTGTTTATTCTATCCCATTCATAACACTGGAAAGGTTGGAAATAAATCCATTTCTGATGTGTTGCAAAAAGGAGGCTACACATAACTGGCTCTTTCAAAGCTGTATTCTTCAGAGGACTTGGTTTTATTAATTAGGGGTCTCCAAATTTGGCAACTTTTAAGACTTGTGGACTTCAGCTTCCAGAATTCAGCCGGCCAGCATGACTGGCTGAGAAATCCTGGGAACTGAAGTCCACAACCCTTAAAGTTGCCAAGTTTGGAGACCCGTTTTACACTTTCCCCCAGTCCCGATTCACATTATCTGAATATAATCCTGTTGCTAAAATCTTAATTAAAATTTGAAATTCAGATTTTGACACAAGAAGCCGTAATCTGAACATCACAGAACAGAACCAAACAGAAAATTCTGTTTTCTGTGATCTAGGCCTTACGCAGTTCTAAGGTAGTCTAAGATTGCACTAGATACTACAACAGAATCAAACTCAAACATGATTACTGTTCTTGGATTATATCTTTCCCCTCAATATACTCCTTTTGATATTTAATTTGAACTCATTTATTGAATTTTATATTCATGTTGTGAGCTGGGCATTTTAGCCCAACATTCTTTCTCTATCTTGACCAGCGGTCTTCACGGTGGCTGAGGAATTCTGAGAGTTGAAGTCCACAAGTCATAAAAGGGCCAAGTTTGAAGACCCCTGATCTCGACTGTGAATGAGTTCACACATTTGTTTAACCTTGTGTGATTGAATAAACCAGTTATAGGGACTTATATATAAGTGATAAACTATGGTTTATAAAACAACAGTGGCTGGATTAACACATCATGCTGAACCCCAAATCAAATAAAGATAGAGGTGTGTGTTTGTGTGAATACAGTCAGTCTTCCCGATGATAGCTATGCCTCCTTGCTTCGTGTCATCTGCAAATTTTACAACATCCCCTCTGTACTTTCTCCCAAGTCATTTATTAAAAATGTTGGTGAATGCAGGGCAAGTTCTCCAAGTAGGTGCAGCTGTGGGTCCATTCACATTTTTCCAACCTGTCAAAAACAATGTGCAACTATAATAAAGGCTTTGCTTAAATTACATTGTATGGTTTTGACACAATTCTCACTTAGGTTGGCTCTGCTGAGTAATGTATCAGGTTCTACATGTTCATAATCCTTTCCTCTTAATAATCTCTTCCAGAATTTTACCTGGTATGGAAATCAGATGGCTTGATTTGCAGGTTGAGGGATCCTTGGCGCTCTCTGAACTTGGTTGTTTTCTTGCGGACGTTTCATTACCCAAACTAGGTAACATTATCAGTGTTAGCACTGATGATGACTAACACCAATGATGTTATACTTGGTTTGGGTAATGAAACATCTGCAAAAAAACAAGCAAGCTCAGAGAGCAGCAAGGATCCCTCATTTCAACCCTGACCTACAAATATTCTCCTTTATTGATTTGCAGCTTGTATCTCTTCTTGAAGATGGCAATATTTATCTCGGCTCTCCTGGAGTTCATTTGTTCTCTAAGAGTTTTCAAAGGCTACAGGTTCAGCTGTTCCAAAGTCAAATCCTCAACACCCTGGAGCATTACTTATCTGCCCCTGGAGTCCTACAGTCTAAACAACCTGGACTTAAATTCTTAGCATTGTCCCCAGCTGGAAACAACTGCTCTGGTAAGAGAATATTATGGCAAATGACATGTTGATTCCTTCCATGGCTGGTTAACTTATTGCATTTTCACATCTGAGTATTTGAACTCTAAAACATTAACCTTCAGGGCACAGTGGCTTTATTAATCCTGAGAAATCCTCCTGGTAAATTAATTTGCAAGTTTATACATTTTTACCTGGAATCAAGTCTCAAATCAGTCTTTTTTTTCCCCAAGCCAATGGCTGCAAACTGATTAAGCTGTGAACCTAGAATTCTGAACAAATGTTGGCATTATTGCTGGAACAAATTCATCTTAATAATGACTGATTCTCCAACAGAGGGTTCTATCAAACCTTCAATTTGCTTCTTCCCAAAGCATTAAAAAAAAGTACAAACCAAAAACTTCAAGTCAGCATTTGTGTTTTATTTTGGCTCCTTTTTATAAATGGGCACAACACAGGAGTAATTAAAAAAAATAGACATTACCATTACAGTGTTACATTGGCAAAAAAAAATATTTTTTAATAATTTTTAAAACTTTTGGCCATAGACTCTGGTCAAAAACAATTAAACATGTGTGGTTCTTTTTAAAAGAAATTTGTCATCCATCCTCCATTTTTTTAAAACAGACACTAAATAGCCATTTTGATACTAATCTCTAGAAGTTATATACATTCTTGTTTTATTTTAAGACATTTTACCCTTTAAAATATTTACATGCTTTGCTCCCCGAAGTTAATAGCACAGAATATCATTTGGGCTATTTTCTCTAAATTCTGCTGAAATTATTCACTGCCATTTCAATTCTTTTTGAGAGTTAATTGGGAGATACGACGTCTCAATGCTTTGTTTCTGAAATTTTATACACGTTTTGTTTCCTATTTACAAAACTGGTTGATTGGATTTTTGTCTTGAGAGACACAAACAAAGGTGAAGTCTCTGCAGCAAGCAAGCTGTTTTACTGATAAAAGGATTTTTTTTTAGAAAAAGTTGTATAAAACAGTGTATGAATATGGTATTGGGCGTTGTTTTTTTTTGCTCTTATTCTGATTGTCAGTTTTAAAGAAGGTATGTCTGATTTCTCACTCTCACAAAACACACATATAGATGGATCACAGAAAATTATCTGCATCTAAACACCCCATAGTGGAGTACAAGAATGCTTTTCCTACAGCCACTTACCTCAGACTTCTAATCTGATTAGCAGCAATTGTCCAAGTAGGTATGTTTTTTTCAGTCCTACCTTGGAGATATTAATCCAGTGCTTTTTTTCTAAAAGAAAAAGGTGCCGGAACTCACACATGTCATACAACCCGCCTTGCCTACCCTACAAGGTTCCATCCAAAAAAGGTGCCGGAACTCCGTTCTGAGCGTTCAATGACAAAAAAAGCCCTGTATTAATCATTAAACTTGAAGCTTTTTCTCTGAAAGGCAGGGGTTTGTTGTGATTCAGGGTCAGCCTGTGGGTTCAGCAGTTGGGTCGGACGATTCAGAGGAGGAGGAGGGGAGTGTTGGAGAGGTTGCTGAGGGTGTTGGAGAGCTTGCTGATGAGAGCCCTCAGCCAGGCCCCTCCCACCTGGTTACGACGTAGACCCAGCTGTGTGAGCCTGACAGTGTGGATGAAGATGACCCACAGCTGGCCCTGTTCAAGGACGCCCGATGCAGGAGGCAGTCCATCAGGAGTAAACAGAGGAAGGCAATGGGGCACCTCGGAAGGAGGCAGAGAGAAGCCACGCCCTGAACTTTTTAAAAGGGGAATGCGTGGGAGCGCTGGTTTGCTGAAGGCAACCGTTTGAATAGCTCCTGTTTCATGGTTCATGTCTTGTTTTTGCTCTGTTTGCTTTTGTGTCCATAAATTTGGCAGGCTTAGTTCCAGCCTCTTGCCTTCTTGTAAAAGGGGTTGTCCCTGCCTTATCTGCAGGGCCGGTAGTAGGCTGGTACAGAACAGGGTTCTGCAACTGAGCTATGATTCTTTCCAAGCACAGTCCTCAGACTGGTCTAGAATGCTGAACATAATTTAGAAAAGAACTAAACTCACACACATAGCATTGAACTTGAAGACACTAACGAACAAAAATGGCAATTTGTTCAAAGGTGAGACTTCATAAGGCTTTCTCTTCAAAATAAATCTTTTACCAGGGTGATTGGCTGTCCTTTGTGCTGGTCCTGACATGAGTTAAGATTTAAGGCAGTTCTTGCTGAAAGATTTCTCAGTTCAAAGCAAGAGATGATGGCAAGAGAGCTCCCTTTGAAGAGCTCTGGGAAGGAGGAAAGGACATTTTTGTTATTTCTGCAGGAGGATATCATTTCTTTCCTGGTTAGTTGCACCTTCCAAAATAGCTTCACCTTCAAGGCACAAATTAAGCCTCAACACAGTTGAACGTTTGATTGCTCAAGCCCAGAGGCAAAGAACTGGTGCTTTCCAGATGTTATTCCCAGCATCTCACATTATTCCCCATGCTAGATGTGGCTGGTGAGATGTAGCAACATCTGGAGGACCATAAGGTTCGCATCTCTTACCTGGTTCGTCATCACCTCTTAGAATTGCCAGTTGTTGACTATCTTTGTTGAAAACTTTGGGAGCTGTATTCTGGTCCACATCTAGAAGGTACCAGACTACAGAAAGCGTTCTAGAATTTAAGAGCCTCAATCCTAGATTTCTTTTGCCTGGTGATACCATAGATTGGTGTTTCTCAATCTCAGCAACTGTTGAAATGTGGACTTCAAAAGCTATGCTGACTGGGGAATTGTGGGAGTCAAAGTTCCCACATCTTACAATTGCTGAGATTGAGAAACACTGTCATCAAAAATCTTCAAGGAAAACATAGAAGCTTTTTGAGGTTGAGAAGCAAAGACAGCCAGAAACATTACTGTTTGATAGGATGTCTGGAATTGGAAATGTGTGGTTTAATCCCAATATAAGTGGGAGGCTTCAGACAACCACAGTTTGCTCACTGCAAAGCTTGAAATCAAGGACAGCCCTCCCCAGCTTGGCGACTACACTTGTATTGGAATGTGAACACCATCATTTACAGTCATGCAGTGTCCCTACCTGGGAATGATGGGAAATATTATCCAACACAAGTATAGAGTGCTGATTGAAGAATGTTTATGCAGCATAGCATAACACCAAACTCAACAGCTCATGAGCAGTATATTCAAAGTTGACGAGGAAGATTAGCTCTCTTTCTATCATTAAAAGGAACTAAGTTAGAGCTAACTAGTTAACTATAGTTAACTAGTTAACTATAGCTAGAGCTAACTAGTTAACTAAGCTCTTTTAAGAAGAGATTGTAAAAGCAGACTACTCGATTTCTTCAGCTGAAGCCTTTTGGTTACAATTGCTAATTCCATCTCCCACTGAGTCAGGCAATAACAAGAATCCAACAGATTTCTGTTTTCTTTGGGATAACCACATTTATCTCTGTGTCTGGAGGGGAATTTAAGCATAACATTTTGTTCTGTTTTTCCTTCCCTTTCTCCCTGTTGATTTACCTTCCTTCCTGGTGAGACTAAAGACATTAAATCAAACCTGTTTGTTCTCCCTCTCAACTGTTATGACTAAAGAATGGGAGTTTTCTGCTCACCGCTGTTAAGAAAGGCTCATAAAATCTCCTTCAAAAACCTCTAGAGGCAATTTTCCATGTCCTGACATCAAACCCTTCTTAAAATGAAGCCTATTTCTTCTTGCTATCTACAGCTGCAATTCTTTGCATATTTTCTGTGGAATAAATCTCTCTCAACCCACTGGAACAGACCAAAAAAAAAGTCTCTTGAATCAACTGAAATCTTTATGGAGTGCCATAAACGGATTCAGACATTGCTGAGTCATTTAAATCATAGTTTGCTGAACAATCCAAATGACTGCTAAGCTTAGCAACCTTTTCAGGGCTCAGGGACCACCGTTCTGTACCTTCACACAAGATCTGGTGTAGAGAGATGGGGGGTGGGGTGAGAGTGGGATAAGAGATCAACAGCAAGCCCACCGGTATTGTGTATAGGGTGATTAAAAAGCTGGACTAAGGAAGAGAGAGAACCAGCTTCTAGTCCTCCCTTAGGCACCCAGCCAGCTGGGTCAGTTTGGGCCAGCAACTTTCTCTCAGTCCTAGAGAGGTCAAACAAAAAAAAATCTTTCTAACAACCTGCACTGCACTGATAGAAGATGGAATTGTCCTTCGGTGGATTAATATGGGCTGAGAATGAAAATATGCATATGCCCTCACGTATCTTAAGTTTGAACATACAGTGTGCACGGGGACACACACACACACACACACACACACACACACATGTAATTTCAACATTTTTCCTTTTGCCAGGTTTTTTTTTCAATTCAACAAATTTAAGTGTCTCTCAAGTCAGGCTCCCCTCCTGATGACTGTCTGAATTTGGCAATGATTCAGAAGTTGGTTTTCCCATTCTGGTCTTCTTCTCAGATGTTTTTCGACTGGATTCCCATTTTAAATGCTAACCAGGCCTAATCCTTCTTAGCTCATTCAAGGCCAAAGCTGGCAAACGCTGAATGTTTATATGTATAGTGAGAGAGTTCACTGGGTGCCATCTTGCACAATGGGCCCATCAGACCAGTGGTGGGATTCAAATATGTGAACAACCAGTTCTAGGTTTGGATGCCACTTCCAGAAGTCCATTCTGGGCCTGGGCAACAAAAAATTAGCTACCAGTTCTATCGAACTGGTGCGAACTGGCTGAATCCCACCACTGCATCAGACCAATAAAATTTAGTTCAAACATCCGCCCACTGAGACATGCTCAATAATAATTGCATGAAGGAAAAATGGGGAATGAATGTATTACTCCCACTCCATCTGTTGGTCTTTGCCCTCTGTATATTAGAGGATACCTAACTAACAAATTCATTTTCACTTTACTCATTTGGGCTGCCCGATCAACTGAAAGTCTTGATTTTTCAGATTCTTCTAAACCACATATTGGAGAACATGTAGGCAAATCAACATGTAGGTGCTGAATGGGTAGAAGGAATGGATTTTTTTTTCCATTTCTCCATTCAAATGATTGTAATATTATGTGATAGGATTTTACCTAAAACATTGATGTTTTAATTTCTTTCATTTTGTTTTGAACAGCTAATATTTTTTTTTTGCTCCTTAAGCAGAGGAACGTTAATAAGTTACAGGTAGCCCTTGACTTACCGCAGTTCATTTAGTAACCTTTCAAAGTTACAATAGCACTGAAAAAAGTGATTTGAGACCATTTTTCACACTAATGGCCATTGCAGCATCCTCATGGTCACATGAACAAAACTCAGATGCTTGGCAACTGGCACGTACTTATGACAGTTTAGTGTCCCAGAGTCAACCTTCTGACAAGCAAAGTCAATGGGAAAGCCAGAATCACTTAATAACCATGTTACTAACTTAACAAGCACCGTGATTCCTTTAACCACTGTGGCAAGAAAAGTTGTAAAATGGAGCAAAACTCATTTAACAAATGTTTCACTTAGCAACAGAAATTTGGCCTCAATTGTGACTGTAAATCGAGGACTACCTGTACTTTCTAAAAGTTTGAACAGTGTGGATCTGTAAAAAGGTTTGGATATATCAAATCTGAACTGTTGTCTTTTTCTTTTTAAGTAATTCTGATATATTACTAGAGGGAGACATCCTTAAGATTCCACAGCACGGCTTAATGAAATTTGTGAGTTCTCCAACTTTGCAGCAATCAAGAGGCAATATTGGACGATATGATTCTGAGTGCTTCAGGTTGAACACGAAGTTTAAAAACTAATTTGTAACTATTCGAATAAACATCATACAATACTATTACTTTAACATAATAGAAAAGTACTAATTTTTCACAATGTTTAGTGTTTTTTATATTTTTTCATTCTTTTTTTTCTTTTGTGCTGTTTAATTTTTTTAGATATATAATTTACTCAGGATGGTTGAAATGAAATGAAATGAAATGAAATGAAATGAAATGTATTAATTTGGTTCTTAACTGTTATTACTTGTATTATTACTAGAAGTACTACTATAATTAACTGTATTGGTTTGAAAATTCAATAAAAATTACTATCGTTCAAAAAACAACACTCTTTTTTTCCCCCTTCAATGGCTTTGACAAACTTTTAGATGCTGGAAGTTACTTATCTGGACCTTTGATATTTTTTCCATTTTCGCTACTTTTTAAAAGTGAAACATAATTCCCAGCTTTTCTCCATATGCATTTGTCGGGAGTGTGTTAATGTACAACTCTACATCCTTTCTACTTTCTTCACAACCACGAATAATATGATCACAGCTTTTGGTCATTGCACTCTACTCAAGGTGCATGTGTACAACATTCAGTTAACGCAACAGGAATTATCAATTACCAAGAGCAACAAGCTTCTTGTAACAACATTCTATCACTGACATAATTACAGCACATTTATCATTCATATGTCTTTTTTCAAACAATTACTACATATTTGTTATTCTGACTTCACCTTCCAATAGGTTAAACACTGGTTCTTTCTTTCCATTGCTTGATTTTATTGCATGGTTTCCAACATTCCAATTATCTGGATCATTTACCATTTTATTCTTGTTCTTTGTTCAGACTGGGGTTTATAACATCCTTATAACTCTTTGGGGTCAGCACAGTCACCTCTTCTACATTGTTATGAAACATGAACTTGCTTAACAAACTTGACCGAAATGTTTCTCTTGTATGCTTACTGTTACTCTACAACTTACTGCTTCAGAAGAATCAGGATTCTCCCCCCCCCACTCAATTCCTCTATATACTTATTTCATTTTTTTTTAAATCCATCTATTTACAGAGTTCCATGGAATCAAAGATCTAGGCTCACACCACTCTACTCTTGGTTTCCCCAATAAACCTCCCACCAGTCCCCCGCCAATGAAGAAATGACCACACCATTCATCAAGATGTGTGAAATATCATCTATTTCCTACAGGATTTTAGAAGATAGCTTGACTTTTTTTTAAAAAAAAAGGGTATTGCCATCTCCTCCTCATGATCAGTATCTTAGAAAAATGCTCTTCAGCCTCTTGCCTAGACTTGCAATACTGTGCTAATCAAGATTTAACGTCACCGTGAATCCCAATAAATCCGGGCACAAGCTTCAGCTGGAAACAAAGGCAAGCTTAGGGCGGGTTTGCAAGAGAAAGGTAGCATCTGATGTCTTTTGGCTGTGAACAGTGATGAGATGAAGGGAGAAAGGAAGCAAGATACAAAGAGTGGGCCTGCAGACCAGGTGATATCTTCAAGGACGCAATCCCAAAGGTCAACTCCAGCACAGTTGCTCAGTCAGAACAGGTGATGGCCTATGAGCAGCCTGGTCTATCAAATATTGCATCTTCTACCCCATGAAGTGAAACCCTTGTCTTGAATAGTATCAGAAAGTATCGACAACCAAAAGTGTCCGCTTAATTTTAAAAAAAGATCAGTGCTCTAGTCCTGAGTTAGGTATGAGACCAGGACTTCCTGTTAATTCCAGAAGATCTTCTAGGAGACAGCCGAAAGGTCTACCTCTTGGGTCCCCCACATCGGCACTCCTTTCAGGACCTTCCGTGCTACAATGCGAGTCAGCTCTGTTGCCTTCTAAAAATGCGCAACCCTTTTTAAAATGGTTGGTTTCTTCAAACTTTCAGGTTAAACTTGATAGACTTGATTAGAAAGAGTCAAGTTGAATCAGAGATGGGTTTGTAGTGTTGTTGTTGTTGTTGTTGTTTAAAAAAGGACAGCATTGAGACTGAAAAGAGATGGTGAGGCACTCGAGGTTCCAGTCTATGCATAAAATTCCTCCTGCTTGTCAGGTTTTTGGTATGTGACACTTGCCTGTTTGGGCTCTTCCAGTGTGTAGCTTCCTTCATCTTTCTTCTTCATCCGGTAGATCAAGAGCATCACCAGGAAAGCGGCAAAGAGGGCCCCGACGACCCCTCCCACAATCACAGCTGCAAAGGGACCAGAGAGGAAAGTTAAAGACATCTTTATCTGCTTACCTTTTGTATAAAAACAAAAATTTAGAAAATTGAATATTAAAATCCTAGGGAGGGACGGAGGGATGGACAGGTGGATGCATGGATGCATGGATGCAGGGATGGATGGATGGATGGATAGACTGATGGATGGACTGATAGAGGGGTGGATGGACCAATGGATGGGTGGATGGATGGATGAATGGATGGGTGGATGGATGGATTTCAGAAGTGTCTACAGAGGGAGAATCAAAATAGTCAAGAGTGTGGCTGCAACTGCACTACTGAAGCCTCATCCCCTTTTTAACTACCTCTGACATATTTTATATTTCACTGGGTTTTCATGCTCCCAAAATTGTTAGCTTTCCATAAAGCTTTGAAAAATTGAGTTCCCCCCCCCTCAAGTACTGGATCAAGGAATTAGATGAGCCTATTCTGTAAGGGTTATGAGAATGATTGTGGTTGACTTCAAATGTACATAAGAACCTAAGCGGGGCCCTGTTGGATTGGACCCCTGACGCATTCCGGCCTAGCAGCCTTTGGAAAGGTGAAAATTGAAATTTATTTCTATTTATTTATGGTCAGTGGCCAAAGAGGTCGCTGCAACAATAAAAACAGCACATAAAAGCAGGCTCAGATAGAATAAGATTGAGTTGTTGCACAATCAGTTTAAGTTCAAATCACTGAAATGAATGTTCAGAGTCGATTCTGAATCAGACTGGACCAAAAGTAATCTTCACACCCCAGTAAAAATGGCATGACATGGGACATTTATGCTAAATATTATGCACACATAGGGAAATTGCAAAGGAAAGCTTTGAGTTAGGGCAGGTTGAAAATGGCAAGTGATGTGGATGTTTACGATATATATTTTTTTTAAAAAAAAAACCACTAGAAAGTTAGGAAATGATGGCTCACAACAGTGCAAATTTAGGTATATGAACGTTTCTCTGTCTCCTTCCTCTGCCTTGTTTCTCCCACGCTATAGTCCAGCTTGCAGTGTCAGATAAGTCTGGCAGCTGCCTCGGTTAGAAGTAATGCCTTCCAAGCAAGATTCGCAGTGTCTTCTTTAACATTTATTGAGATTAGAGGGATGGGATGCGTTTACAAAAAATTCTAGCTGTGGAGCTATTTCCTTTTAGTATTGTATCCCCACATAGGTTAGGCTGGAGACTTTCTGAACTTCTTTCAAACCACCGTTCCAGTGATCCAGCAAGGTTCGCCGTGTCTTTTCATGGATTATGGAGAAGCTTGCAGCTAGCTCTCTACACAACGTGTTTTGAATCCTGATCAGTCTGACAACTAACCGACGCAATATAGTAAATTCCTCGAGGCAACATTTTGAAAAGCCACCTCACGCGCTCTGAGGCACGGAAGCCAGTCCTCTGGCTCTCGAGGCATTTGAAGTTGCTTTCCACAAAGACCATTCCATTCTCTCCCCTCAAACATGCCCACGGAGCCCGACTGGCCATCTGTAATACATCTTACCTATGAGCACTTCTTTCCTTTCCAGTATGTTTTTCTGGGGCAGCTGTGCTGCTGAATTTCCTGACTCTATTGTATTGTCAAGGAGCCCTGGTTCCATTTCCTTTTTCAACCCTGGCCCGGCTGCAGGGGTGACCAGGGGCACCACTTCGTTGCCAAGTTCGGTCTGAGCTACCTCTTCCTCCTCGTGAATTTCAAAGTCCCCGCTGATGGGAACTTCAAGTTCGTTCACCGTAACTGTGGAAAGGGACGTTTCCATGGGTTCTGCCTGGAAGAGAGAGAGAGGGGGGGGAGAGAAAGAGCATACAGAAAGCAGGAAAGTTAAATAATAACCCCCCCCCCTCTCTTTTCAGTGCATTTCTCTGCAGCACTTAGCCCAGCTGATGAGCAAGATGTTACTTGCCCACTACCTGGGTTGGCCTGAGATCCAGGACAACAGACATAGATGACCCAGAGCTTACGGCTCAAGAGCATCCAGGAGTAGGTGGAACAAAAGTTTCAACCCCAGGCTGTTTCACCTCTTTTGGGGATGAAAGAGAAGGCTTGAAAGAGGCCCCTTCAAATCTCAAAATGAGCATTGACTGTTAAGCATTCGTCGTCGTTTACATAGGAAGCTATAGGGAGAGGAAAACAAGGCAAAATATTCATCCAAGAAAAGAACAGTGTATTCCTCCAGCTGCCATGAGCCTAAATGAGCTTTAATTTGGCTATTCTTCTATTCTTTTCTTTCTCTCTCCCTCCCTCCCTCCCTCTCACCCACACTCACCCACACACACACAACCTGTCCAAAGATTCCACTGCCCACGGTTACTTGAGAGTTTCATCAATACTTTTTTTCCCTGTATCAAGCTTTGTACTTTTGATAAAACAAACTGCCTTCCTTGTACAATTTATCTCCGCTGGGATGGCAGTGAGACATAGACCGGACCGGTTTTGGTGTGTGTCTATGTGGGTAGAATCAGCTCTGCTGCCTTTATGGATGCTGGCCAGGAGGGGGAGTTAGAGATTCATCCCTTTTGAACTAGCCCCCACCTCCCCACCCGTATTTAGTCATGCCTGTCACAAATTGAGTCTTCAAGATGCCAAAAAAGAAAAAGGAAAAAAAAAACAGTCTCCTGTGAGTTTGCTTGGGAAAGCAGGGAGATCAGCAGACTGAAATGTCCAGTGGATAAGAGGAAGAAATCTGCTCGGATGGATGGCAGCTTCAGGATAGAAGATATAATGCAAAAAAGAGCAAATGTGGGCAAATATCATCTTGAAACATTCAAGGGGAGATAGCCAGGGTTAGGATATACGATTCCAGACCGAGTGTGGTCTTCATGTCCCAAAATTCTCAGCAATGATGGCTATGAAATTTTGAGCGTTCCAGTTTGCACATCTGGCATATGCTCAATTTAGTGGTGGAAAATGTAAAGGGCTGAGAGAAATCGAAACATGAATAGGTGATGTATTAATTTCTTTTCATAACAATGCAAAATGTTTAATTCTGTCTCTAGGTTCCTGGTACCAGCATGGGCAACCTTTGTACTGCCCCGATGAAAGAAAGAAAGACAGACAGACAGACAGACAGAGAGAGAGAAAACAAGAATGAATGAGAAAGCTTTTAAAAGAGGGCTCTAAACGAATGCTTAAATGCACAAATTTCTCAGGCACGTTGATGGTAAGGAGGAAAACTCCTCTGCAATCACAGCCAGGATGGTAGAAATAATTATATAATAACAACAGGTCCTTAGGTAAAGGTAAAGGTAAAGGTTCCCCCGCACATGCGTGCTAGTCGTTTCCGACTCTAGGGGCCGGTGCTCATCTCCGTTTCAAAGCCGAAGAGCCAGCGCTTGTCCGAGGACATCTTCGTGGTCATGTGGCCGGCATGACTAGACGCCAAAGGCGCACGGAACGCTGTTACCTTCCCACCGTAGTGGTCCCTATTTTTCTACTTGCATTTTTACGTGCTTTCGAACTGCTAGGTTGGCAGAAGCTGGGACGAGTAACAGGCGCTCACTCTGTTACACGGCACTCGGGATTCGACCTGCCAAACTGCCGACCTTCCGATCGACAAGCTCAGCGTCCTAACCCACTGAGCCACCGCGTCCCTCAACAGGTCCTTAGGTCCTTTTTTTTTTAAAAAAAAAAAATAATTTAATTTAATTTTAATCCCATTTATATCCCGCCCTTCTCCGAAGAGTGAAATGTAGTGACCATGTAATACTTTGCCTTGCTATGCCTCTCTTCTTCATTTGATGTTTCTTATAGATCAGTTCGGTCTCTCTGGTATTCAGTAAACCTTCATGGTGTACTAGCCTCAGTTCCTCCTTGTTAAATGTCCTACAGGTGTTCTTCCAATTCCCCCTTTTTTTTTCTTACGTTGGTTGGTTTCAGAGTTAGCTTTGCTGTCCATTTGTTTGGCCCTCCCTAACAGGTCCTTAGGGAGGGCCAAACAAATGGACAGCAAAGCTAACTCTGAAACCAACCAACGTAAGAAAACAAAGGGGAATTGGAAGAACACCTGTAGGACATTTAACAAGGAGGAACTGAGGCTAGTACACCATGAAGGTTTACTGAATACCAGAGAGACCGAACTGATCTATAAGAAACATCAAATGAAGAAGAGAGGCATAGCAAGGCAAAGTATTACATGGTCACTACATTTCACTCTTCGGAGAAGGGCGGGATATAAATGGGATTAAAATTAAATTAAATTTAAAAAATTTTTTTAAAAAAACACTAGCAGGCAAATCAGATAACAAGAAGACCAGGCAACGGCCAAGAGCAGGAAAGTTGAAGTAAGAGACACAGGGGCTAATTCTGGCTGCAGAAGGCCAAACCTTATGAACAAATCCATATAAAGTCTGAACTGAGAAGACAGTAACAGATAGCAAATGCCATCTCTGCAAAGAAGCTGAAGAAACAGTGAACCGTCTAGTTAGCTGCTGCAAGAAGATCCCAAAGACTGATAATGAACAATGGCACAACAATGTGGTATTCTGGGACTTTAGAATTCAAACAGACAAGCATCTGCCACACAACATTCCAGACCTAACAGTTGATAGAGGAGGAAGAAGAAGATAAAAGATAAAAAGTCTGGCTAGGGAACATTGCAACCCCTGGAGACAGCTGAATAGAAGAGAAAGAACTGGAGAAAATCACAAAATATAAAGACCTGCAAATAGGAGTAGAACAATTGTGATAAAAAGAAAAATCCAAGATAGCGGCAATATTAAGGCCCCTTGGATTAATTCCAACACATCTGGAGCAGCACTTGAACATCAACTGCATTGAGAAAATCCCATCAGTCAATTGCAAAAGGCAGCTTTACTTTGAACAGCTTACATCCTGAGACAATATATTTAATATTATTAAACAACAAGATCCACCTATCCCAGGGCCTCGAGAAGGACTCAACAGGAGGATATAAATGTCAAGTCCAATCTGAACTTCTGGCTGACTGTGCAACCAACCACAATTTATTTTATTTGTAATGCCACCCAACTCCCAGCAACTTTGACCAGTTGGGTAGCAGACTAGACAGAGAAGGCTGGTGATGAAACCAGAGTCCTGGGAAGCAGTTGGGAAAAAAAAACCAAATCTGAGTTTACATCTCAGCTGCAAAGTTTGGGTATGATGTCAGCCTACTGCTGTAGAGTTGTAGAAAGGATAAAATGGAAAGCTTAAAGAAACAAGCCAAATATGCTTTTCCAAAAGGCAACTGGATCTTCTAGATTTTTTTCCTTGCAAATATTTCACTTCTCATCCAAGAAACTTCTGAAGTTCATTCAGAACCGAAGACGTTTCTTGGATGGGAAGCGAAATGTTTTCAAGGAAAAAAGCCCAGTTGCCTTTTGGATGACCTGGATGATCGAGAATCTCCATAGACGTGAAGCCAGAGGAGTAAACCCAGCTCCGATGTATCCTTGGCTTGGTACTTGCACTTGGCTCTTGTACTTCATCCTTCACCTCAACCTATTCCCACCTACGCACAGCTGGTCCCTGTCTTTTCAATGTGTTAACAATAGGGAAGAAATCCCCTTTCCTTCTTTTTCTATTTTCCAAAGAGAGGACAGAGCAAGATCAGATTTCCCAGCAACACCTGTCATATTTACAACCACCAGACTGTTAAAAAGGATGCCCTATATAGCTGTGACTGAAACAATTCATTCAGGGATGTGCAGCATCTAGCGGCTGATGTGATTCCCCCCTCCCCCTCTTTGTCTTCCTCTTAGAAAATGTCATAGCCACAATGCGTAACGGAGTCAGGAAAAACCATTTTCCCCCATAGGAAAGGCAATGAGAGTCTCCTGGAAGGAACTTTGGAGCTAATATCGGAGCTCCTGATGTGCTGCAGAATTGACTAACCAAAGATTGGGGTGATACATTTTCTGGGCTAAAAGTTCAGCATCCCTTTTCCATTGATACAAGGGCCCTAGAAATGTTCCATCCTGATGGCTGGGTCGGGAAGCCCCCATTTTACATTTCCCACAAAGTTCCTCGTGCGCATCACCTTGAGGAAACCCTACATTTTATTTTTCTCATTAATAAAGGAGAATATTTGTAGCTCAGGGTTGAAATAAGGGGTCCTTGGTGTTCTCTGGGCTTGGCTGTTTTCTTGCAAGCATTTCATTACCCAAACTAGGTAACATCATCGGTGCTAGTCTAACCCTGATGGTGTTACTTAGTTTGAGTAATGACACCTTTTGGTTTCCCAAACTGTAGCACTATGAAATCTAGATCTGTTCATAGCTTAATTTTGTTTAAATCTGTGTCATTCCTTTTTAGCGATACAGTTCATTCAATTGTTTTATATTTAAATTCCTGTTCTAAGTTGCCATGGAGACCACACACAAAGGAATAAAACATTAAAGTATTATCTACTCATGTAAATAACTAAAATTTTAGTCAGGTTAATTACAGATTTCATTGATGGTGCTCCTGGATATTCAGCCAAATTCTCTCTCTCTCTCTCTCTCTCTCTCTCTCTCTCTCTCTCTCTCTCTCTCTCTCTCTCTCTCTCTCTCTCTGTGTGTGTGTGTGTGTGAGTGAGTGTACACAATAACAGAAGTGGGATTTCTACAATTAGTTTAATCAATTTGAAAAGTCTGTTTCCTAGTAGGAAGGTAACTTAGGCATTTTTAGATGCATAATTTAATTCTATGTTATGTTTCTTCTCCATGCTAATGAGTGGTGTATTTTACAGACTCACAGAGGAAACACAAGTCGTTAAATACCAGGGATCTAATTCAAAGCATTCCGAAAGATGTCTCTTTGAGCCCATCTAGTGAGGATGAGCTAATTATCCTCATACAGTATTAGTTCCTCTGCTGAAGTGATTTTTATGATTAGACGTTTCCTAACATTCAAGTGGAAGCAGACTTCCCGTTGCCTGTTTTGTTTCTGGCAGTCTGGCGCAGTAAAAAAAAAACAACCTAGTCTTTGCCTTCTTCTTCACAACTTATTTTGTAAGTCCCAAAGGTGATTTTCCAAAAGGCAACTGGACTTTCTCGTGTTTTTTTTTCTTGAAAACCTTTCCCTTGTCATCCAAGAAGCTTCTTTAGTTCTCATCCTTCTTGGATGAGAAGCGAAACATTTTCAAGGAAAAACAAAGAAAGTCCAGATGCCTTTTGGAATAATACCTTTGGGACAACCATGACTTGGATGATTGAGAATCTCCATAGACAGTTTTTGGAAATCATTCTCATATTCTTCCCACTGATAGCATCTTCCTTTAAAATAACATCCCCACCCCTGGGTTTCTCCTTGCAAGCCTCAAGGTCCAGACCTCTGTGTATTCTTGTGGCCATTCTTGATATCTCTTCCACTCTCCCTGAAATTTTTTGAACGTGTCGTGCTTAGGTCTAGACATACTACTCAAGGCAGAACTTGTCTAATGAAGAACAATGACATACACACCCTGATTTGAAAACTATAACCTCTGCATTTGACTGTTTCAGCAAACTGAAACACATTTCACTGGTGATTAAAGTTTCCAGTTCCTTTTCACTGGACCCAGTCTGGTATCTCTCATTTTGTAGTATTGCAACATCTTTCTCCTAAGTGAAGAACTTTGCATCCATCTCTGCTAAATTTCAAGCTGTCACTTTCAGCCCACGTCTCAAACCATCCATCTGAACTTCTGTCTTCTAGGGTAATCGTAGTAGCAAATCCCTCCCGGTGGGATGTCATCTGGAAATCTGATCGTCATTCCCTCAACTTCTTCATACAAGTCATCTAGGGAAATCCTGAAACTATTGGAAATTAGGAGCAAAGGCTGTAGCCTTCCTTGATGACTCCCAGTTTCACTATTTATTTTCCCTTCTTTGCATACGCAGACTCCACCCCCGAATCCTTTTTCTCAGGTGAAGAGCTCAACAGAGAAGAAACAAAGAAGTGATGAACATTTGCGCTGAAAAGGCACCGCCAGTGCTAAAGCTACTGCTCCAAAACCAATTGGGCCAACAATATTGAACTGTTTCTAAGCAAAAGAAGACAGAAAGAAAGGGAAAATGGAAAAAAGGGAGGAAACTAATGATTGGCTGACATTGATGTCGAGACTCTAGAAAGGGTACAGAGAAGAGCAACAAAGATGATTGGGGGACTGGAGGCTAAAACATATAGGGAACGGTTGCTGGAATTGGGTATGTGTAGTTTAATGAAGAGAAGGGCAAGGGGTGGCATGATAGCAGTGTTCCAATATCTCAGGGTCTGCCCCAAAGAAGAGGGAGTCAAGCTATTCTCCAAAGCACCTGAAGGCAGGACAAGAAGCAACGGATGGAGACTAGTCAAGGAGAGAAGCAACCTAGAACTAAGGAGAAACTTCCTGACAGTTAGAACAATTAACCAGTGGAACAACCTGCCTCCAGAGGTGGTGAATGCTCCAACACTGGAGGTTTTTAAGAAGAGACTGGACAGCCATTTGTCTGAAATGGTATAGGGTTTCCTGCCTTAGCAGGGGGTTGGACTAGATGACCTCCAAGGTCCCTTCCAACTTATTATTATTATTATTATTATTGATTCATTGATTGATAAACAGGCAGAAGGACCAGGACTGTTATCGTGAGCTTGTACCTTATCTTTAGTTAGACCTGAAAGACTATGAGATGAGAAACTGTGGCCCTTTATGACTGGGAGTTGAAGTCCACAAGTCATAGGCCATAGTTCCCCACCTTGGGTTTAGCGCATGCAGAAATCACCATACTGAGACAAAGAGCCTCTCTTTAAACTCTTTCCTAGCTTCAGGTCTACCTGAGCAGCATCCGTTGGTGTTGCTGTAGGAGGCTGGGGCTTTGTCGTAACATCTGGTTCCTGTGAAGTGCTGAGCTGTGCTGTATCTCTGACCTTTGTCCCAATGGTCGTCCCTGGGGAAGAAGCTGGAATTTCCGTTCTGGCTACAGTAGCAGTCGTTGGGGTTTCAAGCATTGTTGACTGTGTCACAGCAACAATTGTGATCACAGGCAGCAGGTCCCTCAGGGCAGTGGTTGGTTTAGAGGTAACTGTTGTGGTGGAGGCTGTCGTAGCCATGCTGGAAGCAGTAGTAGTTGTAGTAGTAGTAGTAGTAGCCACATCGCGGGCTGCAGTAGTTGCAGTAACACCTACTGCTTTCCAGACGGTGACTGCTGGTGCTTCTGAAATTCTGGGGAGGTACAGACCGTTGGTAGCTGAATTAGAAATACTTTCCTCTGTAGGGAGTGGTGCCAAAGGGGTGGCAACTGGTTGCACAGATGTGACAGGCAACACAGCTGAGGTGGTAGCAAGAAGGACGGGTGAATCTGTGGTGAGTCGCACAACTGTCTTGGATCCAGGGTCCTGCTTGAAATCTGCAAGAGAGAACAGGAACATCATCTAGAACAGGGGTGTCAAACTCAATTTCATTGAGGGCCGCATCAGCATTGTGGTTGCCCTCAGGGGGCCGGGTGGGTATGGCCTGGGTGGGCGTGGCCTACTGGGTGGGCGTGGCTAAAGTGCGTATGGCCTACTGGGTGGGCATGGCCAGCTCTACATCGTTCGCATCAAGGGTGCCTATGGGGGCCTGGGCAGGAGTGAGACAGATCTGAGGGTCTCTGGCAGAAGGAGGGTCTCTGGGCCAGGGCCAAGGCAGTGGGGGCCGTTCCCTCACTTTTTCCAGGATGGCTTCATGGGCCACATGAAACCACTTCACGGGCCAGATCCGGCCCCCGGGCCTTGTGTTTGACATGTCTGATCTAGAAAATAACAATACTCTAGATTACCCTACGGCAGGAAACGAACAGGAATACAGGTAGTCCCCCAACTTATGACCACAATTGAGCCCAACATTTCCATTGCTAAGCGAGACAGTTAAGTGACTTTTGCCCCATTTTACAACCTTTCTTGCCACAGTTGCTAAGTGAATCACTGCAGTTGTTAAGTTAGTGACACGGTTGTTAAGTGAATCTGGTCTCCCCATTGACTTTGCTTGTCAGAAGGTTACAAAAAGTGATCACATCCCCACAGGACGCTGCAACCATCATAAATATGCAAAGCATCCAAATTTTGATCACATGACCAAGGGGATGCTATAACGGTCCTAAGTGTGAAAAACGGTCATAAGTCTTTTTTTTTTCAGCAGTAGATTATTCACGCTGACTAATATTATTAGTTGTCATAATGCTGCAAGCGAAACAAGATACAACAAACAGCCTATTTTATAATACGAATTGGGAAAGCTGTAGTCCTCCAGATTTTACTAAGCCACAGTTGCCTAGAGAAGAGGGGTGCTGGGAGCTGTAGCTCAGAAGAATCTGGAAGCTATGCCAGTTTTCTGGATTCTGATTATTGGAAAGTGCACGCCCAACCAACGAGGGATCTGCCTTCCTATCTATGGCACCCAGATCTGCCGTTGGATTTGCTTCCGCAGAAAACTCCCTCTTTTTGAAATAATTAAAGTCAATGAATGAATCAAAACAACGCACTGTGAACTGAATGAAAATTAAACTATGGATATTAGCTGGCAAATTAAAGAGCATGGCAACTGCTGCAATTTGCTTTTTTAATGGGCATTCCTGCTATTTTAGTTAGCGTTAAAAACCCGCTTTGATTTTCCATGTTTTTACAACCAGAGCTGAACAACAGCACTGCGATTATCTACATGTTTCCTCAGAAGTCATTCTTTTCGATTCTGTGGAATTTGCCACTTGTTAATCCTTAAGAAATTTATACTCTTGCAACCTTCGCTTTTTTCCTCCTCGAAAAGATGCAAATCTCCATGAATCCTAAGGCAGCATTCAACGTTCTTTTCATCTGTTGAATTCAGTGAGAATTGCAAAGGACTTCGGTGGGTGATAGGAACTCCACCGTACAATATTTGGACCCAAAGAATGCAAAGATACATCAGATCCAGCATCAACACCTTCCCAGGGGTCTTTGACGGACACGGCCAGGCGGGAGCTCATCATTATGGGATTGAAGCAATAAAAGAAGTCAGTTAAGCTTCCAAGAGATCTCGCATACCTACCACCCTGCCCCTTATATTGTCGATTAAAAACAGGACTGTTGACCCTTATCTCAGTAGGCTTTGGGGAGCACAAAAATTGGGAAAGGGGTTTTCTACAGGTTGCCTCTTTACACATATTGTATTAAAATTCACACATTCTCAAAAGTTTGTTTCCTCTGAAATAAGAGTCTCCTTTTCTGGAGAACTTTTTCCAGTGAGGCAATAGGGGTGACCAGAGACTTGAATGTTGTGAGAGAAGAGGGAGAGAGAGAGAAGAGGGAGAAGGAAAGAGGGAGGGAGGGAGAGAGAGAGGGGGAGAGAGAGAGAGGAGAGGGAGAAGGAAAGAGGGAGGGAGGGTGAGAGAGAAAGATGGAGGGAGGGAGAGGAATCTTTTCATTATTCTACAGATATCTGAAAAAATGAGCACACCATGAAAGATAAGGCACTGGTCAGGTTTGCAGACTGCATTAAACCATGATATGAAGTAGCTTTGCCCATTGCATGAAACATGAGCAGTTTGCTGAGTTCACATCACATCCAAAAGAAAAATCATGATAGCAGTCTTCCAATATTTGAGGGGCTGCCACAAAGAAGAGGGAGTCAAAGCGCCAAAGGCAGGACAAGAAGCTACGGATGGAAACTAGTCAAGGAGAGAAGCAACCTAGAACTAAGGAGAAACTTCCTGACAGTTAGAACAATTAACCAGTGGAACAACCTGCCTCCAGAAGTGGTGGATGCTCCAACACTGGAAGTTTTTAAGAAGAGACTGGACAGCCATTTGTCTGAAATGGTATAGGGTTTCCTGCCTGAGCAGAGGGTTGGGCTAGATCAGCGATGGCGAACCTTTTAGACACCGAGTGCCCAAACTGCAACCCAAAACCCACTTATTTATCGCAAAGTGCCAGGGCCGCATCAGCATTGTGGTGCCCTCAGGGGTGGGGAGCAGGGAGGCACCTGTGAGTGCCGCCTCTGGCACGCCAAAAACGGGGGTGCAAAAACGGGGCACCGTGCTGCAAGGCGCAAAAACGGCCGCCGCTGCGCCGCAGGGTGCAGATACGAGGCGCTGCACCATGCAAGAACAGGGCAGGGCTAGTATCACGCAGGCACTGGCCCCACCCCATTTGCAGCACGTGCGTGCTCGCGGCCCCGTGTGCGCATGCACTCATGTAAAATGCTTCCCCCTCCCTTTTCTTCCAGTCCGCCAATCGACAATGGTTGGTGACCTCCGCTCTACCACCTCTACTCGAGCTTGATAGTCGGCCGCTTCGCCTTTTTTGTACTGGGTGGGGCTCTTGCTCCGGGCGGCGGTGGCAGCCTGATGGACTTGCTGCTGGCAGCAGTGGCACACGTGCCCACAGACAGGGCTCTGAGTGCCGTCTCTGGCATGCGTGCCATAGGTTTGCCACCACTGGACTAGATGACCTTCAAGGTCCCTTCCAACATCATCATCATCATCATCATCATCATCATCATCATCATTATTATTATTATTATTATTATTATTATTATTATTATTATTATTATCATCATCATCATCATCGAAAGCCTATTGCTGGCTTAGCACAATATATGAATCACACCTATTTCACATCCACCTCATATCCAAAGAAAGTGCCACCACCCTTTAGAATTTTCCTAAAACTTTCTTCCTGAAAGAAAAGGCAATTGATTTCCCCTCAAAGGAACGCTGACTATCCAAGTCAACACACACAGATCTATGGAGAATAAAAATTCAACCCAAAAAGGACTTCTGCCTTTCCATCTGTTCTATTAATCGGACCATCAAAGCCACAACGGGCATGATGTATTCCTTCCTGGAATGACGTAATTCTTGCCACTTTAATTCCATACAGTACTCACATCCCGAGCCAGATCCCGAATAGAAGTCCTCCATTTCCTCTAGTTCTTCATCTTCAAAGGAGTAATCGTCCCCAGAGCCTTCCATGTCAATAGGACGTTCAAAATTTTCATTCCGCCACTGTTGAGCCTAGAGGATCAAAAGGGCCGACAAACAAACGCATTATTCACATGGATCCAATAGTATAAATTTTCTACAGAGCAGCCTAAATAGTTTGAAGCCTACATGAAGAGCCACTATAGGCCCCCTGAGCTACAGATCGCTTTGTCCAGAACTGTATTACTTTTTCTCTGGGGAACCAAAGAGTCTTTCCCTTGCCTTGCTCCCAAATTACTAGATTGCAACATTCATAAATCCTTCCAAGGCAACACAACTTTCTTTGGCAAGGAAGGATAATTAGACAGACTCGAACACTGGGCACAAAATGAAATTCAATTGTGAAAAAAGTAAGGTTCTACATTTAGGCAGGAAAAATCAAATGCACAGGTATAGTATAGGTAGTAACTTGCTCGATAGTAGTAACTGTGAGAGAGATCTCGGAGTCCTAGTAGACAATCACTTAAATATGAGCCAGCAGTGTGCTGCAGCTGCCAAAAAAGCCAACACAGTGCTAGGCTGCATTAACAGAGGGATAGAATCAAGATCACGTGAAGTACTAATACCACTTTACAATGCCTTGGTAAGGCCACACCTGGAATACTGCATCCAGTTTTGGTCACCACGATGTAAAAAAGATGTTGAGACTCTAGAAAGAGTACAGAGAATAGCAACAAAGATGATTGGGGGACTGGAGGCTAAAACATATAGGGAACGGTTGCTGGAATTGGGTATGTGTAGTTTAATGAAGAGAAGGGTGAGGGGTGACATGATAGCAGTGTTCCAATATCTCAGGGGCTGCCACAAAGAAGAGGGAGCCAAGCTATTCTCCAAAGCACCTGAAAGCAGGACAAGAAGCAACGGATGGAAACTAGTCAAGGAGAGAAGCATGTAATCCTGAAGAAATGTTCAAAATGCACAAGCATGAAATACATTCCTAAATTGTGAAAATGTTGAGAGTCACCCAGAAGTGTTTGAGTGCTGATGTATTCTTGGTATCTCCCATTTCAAAGCTGGGACTCATTTACCAGCAAATGCAGCTGTAATTTTACTAAGCCACAACAGCCAACCACCCATGGAATTGGGTCTCTGACTTATCCCTATTTGAACTTAAATGGCATTGGGATTTTGCCACTAAATGATTCAAAGGGAAAATGAAAAGCTACAGTCCACCAGTGCCAAGAAGTCAGTCCAGTGTCCGATCATCCTTCTAACCATCTCACCTGGCCATCAACCAGGAAAACTGGTTGGGCTGGCAGACACTGTGTAGCCCAATCAGGCTGAAATATTTATGGTTTGCAGGCTTACGATCAGGAAGACGCCGATGTTGCACTGTTCAAAGCGAAGGAAAGACAAAGTTTGCTCTTACAGATTCTCTAGAGCTGTGTTTTTGAAACTTGGCAACCTTAAGATGCGTGGGCTTCAACTCGGCATGCTGGATGGGGGATTCTGGGAATTGAAGTCCACATATCACAAAGTTGCAAAGTTTCAAAAAGACTGCACTAGAGCCTATGAGAAACCACTGCCTATTTCAAACAGGCCCTCTGGGATACCATGTAAGAGATTATAAATTCACCCAGTGAAAAGCTACCAAGCGTTCTTCCTTTTTATTCACTGGAGCAATGCAGGTTTTTTTTTTTAATGAATTGCACAGCTTCAACCATCAGGCATACCAAGAAGCCATCCTTCATATCAAATGATGTGTTTAGCCTTCAGATACTCAATAAATAATCACAGGGTGAGACATTACACAATTCTGTCTCTTTTCCCTTTCCTGCTGAATCCTGACATCACTTTGTATTTATAATGCAGTTTCCTGGCAAGAGTTTTTCAAAATTTCAAGCTGATTCGGGGGGAGCTCTTATTGGAGATGTCAGGCCCTGAATGCGCACACCAAACTCCAGCTTCACTTCTCAAAACA
This sequence comes from Vipera berus, assembly GCF_964194415.1. Classification (NCBI taxonomy): domain Eukaryota; kingdom Metazoa; phylum Chordata; class Lepidosauria; order Squamata; family Viperidae; genus Vipera; species Vipera berus. The sequence goes on along the minus strand of NC_138212.1, from coordinate 10,786,842 downwards.
GTGGTGGGCAATTTTCCAAAGGTCATTTACCAAAGCTATTGTGGACAATTTTCTGGTCCGTACCCACAATTTCTATTAGGTGGGTTTTCAGCAATAAGTAGGAATGAAAAGCAAAGCCTGGAATGAGTTTGAGAGTTGGCAAAATGCATACACCCATCTAACCATCTATCAAAACATCCACTAACCCTGTCATTGTGGCTGGTTTTCCACTGGCTAGTAACTTCTGGCAAATGGAAATATATCAGTTGTTTTGGGACTATTTATGGAAGTTAGTGAGGTTCAGGACATTTTTTTCATTATTTTTCCTCTCAGACTTTTCAAGATGGAAATCTTTTTTTTTTAGATGGCATGAGAAAGGCTAGAGATAGCTAATCTATTGCTAGTATGGATAAAAATAAGCCTAAGTCAAGATCATATGACAGAGGTAACATAAAATGATAGAGGTGTATCACTTTCACCTGTAGCCTCAACAAAATTGTTGGTTTTCTTCTCAAAGATCACACAGGCCTTTTTAGCACTTTACAGGGTTACAGTACCCCAAACTTTGCAAAATTCTGTTCTAAGTAGACATTGATCTGTGGAGAAGACCGTGAAATCACCAGCAAGGTGTTTAGCCAATATTTTCAGCATTTTTGATTTTGGAAAGTTGGGGTTGTCTCGTAATTTATTTAATTGATTTGCATAGCTGCTCATCTCACAATTGGGACTCCAGAGGGTAAACACTGGATTAAAAGCAATAAAAGCAACAAGTAATAAAAATAATAACATAATAATAATCTAACGGCACTCAAGGACAATCTGATCTAGACTATGAACATACAACTCATATAAAAGAAATCACACTGACGGAAACATCCAGTTTTTCAAAGATTTACAAATTGTCAGCAGAATTGGGGCCAAGTGAAACTTAGAACGTATGGTGTTCAGTGAACAGGCACTGCAACAGAGGTATCTTTAATTCCAAAGAAATGTATTTGGCTACCTAGAGTATTCATTATGTATTTGACATAATGAAAAATATCTATCTATTCTATGGGGTAGGAGAGATATGGTGTTTTTTTTCTCATTTCAGTATATTTCTGGATCAGAGTGAGCTACTCCTAATATTTCTCTGGGCATTCAAGAATCACCAGCTGCCAGCGTTCCGTAATCTGGTTCTCTAAAGGTCTGTTGAATGACAGCTTCCATCACTCTTAATTGACCATGCTGAATGGGAATGAAAGGCTTATAGCCAAACTCATTTGGAGTGAACTAATTTGAGAAATGATGGGATAAGGACGTGATATACTTTTCTAAGAACTGGTTCTGGATGGATCCATCTTGACCCAGGTTTACCGCAGACCTGTTGAAATGAACGTTAAATTCCATAGGGTGGTTTCTCCACTTAAGAACAACTAAGCCTATATCCAGCTCCCAATAGTTTTGCAAAGGAAAAAAAATGTAATCCTTATTACACTTTATAAGAAACCAAACCAATCTTAGCAGAGTTTTATTTTATTTGCTAATGTAACAAAACACAGAAAAGGCTGGTGAGGATATATTGATAAAAGTAGAGTATAAAACCCAGTTCAGAATTGAGGAATCCTACTGGGATGCTATCCTAACAGTCATTGACATGACAACAGTTACCATAGTAACTGCTTCCTCCATCATAATGGCTGTGCTCTCGTATCTCTTTCTAGGCTTCAGAAGAAGGCAAGGAGATTGAGATGAAGGAACACCTTTTGGAAGTCAAAGATACTCTGTGTGATGTCAACTGTGTGATCTTAGCTATCCTACTTAAGTTCTTTCAAGTGGCCAGCTCTGGCTGGTTTCACTTGGATGGAAAAGAAATGCCTCCAAGGGAAGTTAGATTTTAAATAGCAACAGTGCAGTCAAATGAATGTTTGAAAAACAAAATGAAATGGTAGCCCTCATAGCTTAAAAACCTGACAGTGATTCAATCCAGATCCTTCTATATTTTGCCAACACAGACTGTATATTCTGGGTTTCTCTCTTCCACGCCTTCCTAGCTTCTAGCTATGTTAAGGAAATATGGTATCCCAACATCCTATGTGTTAGAGTGCTTCCCAGATCCCGAACATCCTACATAAGAACAAGTGTTCTGCTTTGTGAGCTGAATCTATTGTGTCTAATTTGCTAGACATGTTTATGTCGTCTTCTCAGTCATTGTTTTCAGTTGTTAAGACTTTCAATAAGACACACGTGGTTTTTCATAAGAGAACAATTACTATTTTAAGAAAAGAAAATTCTCCCTGCAAAAACTATGCAAATCTCAGTTGCAAAAAAAAAAATAGGAGAAAAGACACATACAAAATTCTCCCCATCCAAAATTCTCCCCATCCAAAATTCTCCGAGATTTAGGAGTTCAGATCTTATACCTTAGGGAGCCCCTTTACTGGCATAACCTCATTTTGTTAGTGTTGGACTTGAAAAACACACACTTGAAAGTAGACCAGATTAAGAGGGGGTCAAACTATTCTACAAAGCACCAGAGGGCAGGACAAGAAACAATGGTTGGAAACTGATCAAAGAGAGAAGCAGCCTGGAATTAAGGAGAACTTCCTAGAAGCGAGGACAATTAACCAGTGGAACAACTTGCCTTCAGAAATTGTGGGAACTCCATCACTGGAGATCTTTAAGAAGAGACTGGACAGTCACTTGTCTGAAATGATTTAGATTTTCCTGCTTGAGCAGGGGGCTGGAATAGAAGACCTCCAAGGTCCCTTACAGCTCTATTTCTATTCTATTCTATTCTATTCTATTCTATTCTATTCTATTCTATTCTATTCTATTCTATTCTATTCTATTCTATTCTATTCTGTGCGGGTGTAAGGCTATATGAAAGATTAATTGAAATTAAATTAAATTAATTAATTTTCTTAATTAAATTTTGCCTATAATTAAATATATAAAGATCAAACCAACAAAAAATATTTACTTTTTGTCTATGTGTGTTGTGACTGCAAATCTAACTGTTTAAGCAAACAAATTATGTTTCAATATGTTGTATGCACTCAAAAATCACAGATATTAAGAACTTCACATAGGACAAAAATAATTTCATTAATTCCCCATCAAGGGCATTGGAAGGAGAGTTGTTTTAAAAGTGCCAACATAGTGGCCCTTACCCCATAATCACAAACACACTCAATTTATACGTGTTTTACCAATTGGCAAACCTGGTGCGTTAATCACAAGCAAGCCAGGATTTGTAAACTAGCATCACATCCAAGCTTGTGTTTCTAGTTCATAAATGAAGCGAAAAGCCAAAGTCCTCCCTTCAGTTTGCAAGCTAACCAAATCAATCTTGATTTGTTGAGCTCTGCTGCTAGGGAAGGAATGAAATGATTTTCTACCAGCAGAACCAAAGCAGAAATTCAACAGCAAAAAAAAGTTATATTCAGGGGTCTGCATGGGGCTATTTTTTTTTAATGAAATAGACTCAAACTGGCATGTTAAATCTCTGTTAAGCTTAACATCTCATTTCCATCAATTCCCCAAGCCCACCACACTGCAAAATGCTTCTATGACATCATTGCTTTAGAGTAAAAAAAAACACTAATTGTTATCAGCCCTTATCATGTGATGAAAGCAATTGGTCTAAAAAGAGCATCTTTTTTAAAAAAAAGAGAGAGAGAGAAAAGCTGGGGAAAAACAAGTTATTAGAAAAGCAGGTTTTAAACCGAGATATAAATAAAATGGATATAAATAGACAGAACGTGTTCATATGCTTAAACTTCTCGGGATTTATTCAGGCGAAATATAAAATGCTCATCACATGCCTCTTAGCCACATGCTATTTCCAAACTGGCTCAGCTCTGTCTTCAGGGAAGAGATGTAAAAACACCCTTCCCTTGCCCTCCCCTCCCCTTCCCTCCCCTCCTCTCCCAGCTTTAAAGTTGGACAGGGCATTGGAAGTAAAGCTCTCGGCTCTTGGCATAAATTGCATCAGTCTGTCTGAGATTTATTCTCAGCTCTGAGATTGGAATGCTGGATAACCAGCAACAATTCATTTCCCCAGAGATTTCATTTTGTGTCTGCCGTTTCTAAAAAAGACCCCAAATAATTAATAATAATAATAATAATAATAATAATAATAATAATAATAATAATAATAATAATAATAATAATAATAATAATAATAATATAGCCCTTCACCCTGCCAATATTTACACTAAGAATTCTACTTTCAAAAACCCCATCCTGCTAGTTGGCCGTAGATGTTTGCGCAAAAACACTGAGCTATTTATTTTAACAAGCTATGCCCCACCTTTTGATTGAAGCCATTACCACAGCTAATTGCAATCAATTAAAAGAAAATGAGAATCAAAAGGATTTTCGTTTGAATAAGCACTGATCCTCTGCAGATAAACTGATGAACTTTCATTTTTCTCTGTTTCCATTCATTCTATTGTCTTCTGTCTGGCTGACAAGACCTGCCTTCGTTTCAGGACTTCTGAAGCGAGGAGAATTGAGCATAGCCCGATCTCACGTTGATGATTGCTCTTGAAATTACCCTGTGCTGTGACTGTTAACCAACTTGCAAGGGCAAGCACACAATTGTGAGAGCAGTGATCTTACGAGATGGTGTGTTTACTCACAGAGAGCAATAGGGACTCTTGGCAGAGAATGTTCACACCAGACAATTAACGTCCTTGTCCAAGAAAGAGGTTGACTTCCGTCACCATACCCTGCTAACATTGCACACAAAGAGTTCCTTTGAAGTGGATACCATAGATTTCATCACCAATTCAAGGAGATATATCAAAGCCATCAGACAAAGAAAACGCCATCATTCTGTATGTATGAGTAAGGCTCAGTGTGTCGGGACAAAACTTAACTTCTTAGAAGCCGCCAAGAACTCGCTTTCCCATTATGATATTTTTACAAAGTGGGAATAACATGGCCTCATTATTTAATGTTCAAGGCATCGGCAGGGTTTAATTCATCCAACAAAAGGCCCAAAAATATATGTACCTGCTTATCACCAAAGTACATCTTTTCATGGTCATATATTAGGCAGACTTCTCAGCCTTAAGAAAGCTGGGGATTGTTCTCAACAACGGGGGTGGGGGGCGGGGGTGGGGAGGGTGTGACTTGCAGACAGCTAGAAAGCCGCAAAAAGTCCCGCTGAATCCTGCATGTTTCTGAGACTCAGTATCAAAAGCTTTATCCTGATTCTTCGTGATGTAAAGGAGCATGGAATCAGAACAGACTGTGGGGTTTTTGCAAATATGGGGTATAAAGGATGGGCACCAGGGACTTTTAAAAAGTTTCTTCTGAAGAAAAATCTGAACTAGCCTCTTCCATTGCTCACAACTTCTATTGTTAGGAGCCTTCTCCTCCTATTAAGCTGAAATCTCTTTCCTTACTGATTCTCGATCTGTCTCCAACCCCAGATCCGTGGACCAGTACCAGGCCACGGCATGCCAGTAACCGGTCCGTACAAACAAGCAAAACCCCATCCGCGAGATGCAGGCAGCACACAAGACCACGGACCTTCCAGTCCACAGAAAAACCTCTCTCCACAGAACCGGTCCCTGGTGCCCAAAAGTTTGGGGACCTCTGTTCTAAAATAAACCAACAGAGAACAGCACACTTCCTCTGCAAACATGGCAAGAAATCTGGCTAAACCAAATTTGGGGTTGTGGGTGCTTCATCGCTGGAGACTTTCAAGAAGAGACTGGCCAGTCATCTGACTGGGATGATCTCCTACCTTGAGCAGGAGGTTGGACAAGAGGACCTCTGAGGGACTCTCCGTAGACTCCCTTGATTGATAGTAGAAAGAAGGCAGAGTCTAACTATAGCTACATGCGGCAACCAGAATCTGGTTGCTGTATTTAGCTATAGTTAGACTCTGCCTTCTTTCTACTATCAGTCAAGGGAGTCTATGGAGAGTCCCTCTGTTTCTCTCATCCGGGTAAATATCTGACTAGCTAAATATCTGATCAGCTTCAAGAAGTCACGTAACACCATGCCTTCAAATCCCTTGTAGGGATATCTATTATTTATCAGTGCAGGAGAAGAATGTCTAATCTGTAACCCTAGAGTGATTTATGATCTTTGCCTTGATTTTACGTAACCTTTGACCTAATATTATGCAGACTTTGGCCTAATATATGCCTTTTCTGTAAACAAACAGCTCTAACCTCTGAGAAGAGGTTCTTGTTTAAAAGGAAAGCCTTTGCTGTGAAAACGGTGTATTCTATCGCGGAATTAAGGTTATTTCTGAGGAATCCAGCATATTGGTTTACTGGCTGCGTTCACACAACTTGCATTTTCTGGTCCCTACAGTTAGTCGCTAGCTGGGATTGCACTGGTTCATAAATTAAGCCAGTTCTGCGAATGCAGCCATTAAGCTTTAAACCAAGAACTGACCTAATGAAGCAGGGACTCCTGGCTTCATTTATTACTGTGCTTGTTAATTGAAACAAGCTTCTTTCTTCCAAGAACCTTGGACTACTTTACATCATTTAGTCCCCTCTTCATTTAAATCCCTATAAAAATCCTCAGAGGTAGCTTCATTTCAGAAAGAATCACCCAGAATATCCATCATGAATAATGACAATTGCATCCCAGAAAGCTTTATGCCAATACGCTAACCATTATACCGTCTCAACCTTATAAATGCACAAAGCAGATTGATTTTCAGCAGTAGCCACTATTAGAAATTGACATTCCATTTTCAGTGGCTGGGCTCCGTTCTTTTTTCAAACTTTGCTTTTCGATAACATTTGTACCTACTTAAGCTCTTTTCCAAGAAGTTCCACAGAAAGCTAAAAGAAAGTACAGTGTTTGGTATCCTGAATGCTGCGAATGCATTTGTGGTTTTAGATGCAATGCACTGAAATTGACTGCAATGGCCTTAGATTTAATTTTGCAGAGCTTTGACCAAAAAGACAAGTACTGCAGTTGATAATATCTGCTTTTTTTCTTTCTTTTTTTTTGAAAGTGCAGCTGAGCGGGGGAAGTGGGGATTATCAGAATCAAACCCATGATGTATAGAAAAATGACTGATGGACAGCAACTGCTTCCCTGCATTCTACAATTCAGCAGACCGTCACCTGGAATGTAGGAAAGACAATTTAGACAAGACAAAGACGTTTGCCTGTTGGAGATAGAGGATGCTGCAGAAGGCAGCCATGTTGTCAAAAGACTAAAATCAGCATCACAATGGGTGTGTCATATACTCAGTCCCTGTTCTACATGCAGGCAATATCACAACCTGCATACTAAAGGAGTGCAGTTTGCGTCATGCCTTCATGATATTTGCCTCATCATTTGTCCCAGTTCTTCCCCCTGCACCCCTCTGCTTGGGGGCAGAATTAAACATTCATTCCTTGTGTGACTTGATCCAGCTCTCTCTCCAGCCCACAGTAACTCTACTTTTCAAAAGATGCAATACAACAGGAAAGTGAAAGGAATCCTCTTCGCTGCAAGATGTAAGATTTGGACTTTATGTTGAGGTTTCGTAAAGAAATTAAGGCTTTTTTTTCTTTAGTTCTATTTAACTGCAGTACGATCCTCTATATGTCTAGATCAGGGTAAGCAGATTTTCAAGGGCTGGTGGGCACTCTGGAGATTTTGAAAGCACAGTGTGAATACTCATAAACTGTGAGTATTATCACAAAAAAGATGTTGAGAGCTTGGAAAAAATTCAGAGAAGAGCAACTAAGATGATCAAAGGCGTGGAGACCAAAACATAGGAAGAACGGCTGCGGGATTTGGGTTTGGCTAGTCTAAAGAAAAGAAGAAATAGGGGAGACATGATAGCAGTGTTCCAGTATCTGAGGGGCTGCCACAAGGCAGAGGGGGCCAGGTTGTTCACCAAAGCACCAGAGGGAAGGACGAGAAACAATGGTTGGAAACTGATCAAAGAGAGAATTAACCTGGAATTAAGGAGAAACTTTCTGACAGTGAGGATAATCAACCAGTGGAACAGCTTACCCCCAGAAATCGTGGGCGCTCCATCACTGGAAATTTTCAAGAAGAGACTGGACAATCACCAGTCTGAGATGGTATACGCCAGTGATGGCAAAGCTTTAAGAGACCAAGTGCCCAAACTGCAACCCAAAACCCACTTATGTATCATCGGGTGCCGAGTGGGTGTGGCCCTTTGAGTGGGTGTGGCCAACTGGGTGGGCGTGGTCCATCGGGTGCACGTGGCTGCAGTGGTAAAGGCAGACTGGGTGGGACTAAAAAGTTCAATCAATCAATTCCAACTTTGCGAGAACTTTTTTTTTCCCGCGAGAAGTTGAAATTGATTGATTGATTGAACCTTTTTTTTTTTGCACACAGCGGCGGAGGCCTAAAGCGAAAAGATTTTATAAAACCCAGCTGAAGGTCTAGGACTGGGGCGACGGCGCATGTGCCCACAGAGAAGGCTCTGGGTGCCACCTGTGGCACTCGTGCCATAGGTTCACCACCACAGGTATAGGCTCTCCTGCTTGAGAAGGGGGCTGGACTAAAAGACCTCCAATGTCCCTTCCAGCTCTATTCTATTCTAAACGATTGGGGGGGGGGAAACGGCCAGTTTCCAAAATTGCTGTAATGTAGGTGAAGCATCTCAGAAGGCTACCTGGAGGGGATATAACTTATTATCCTCTCTAGCCCTAAGCCAGTCTGATTAGAGAGTCAAGGTGGGAATCCATGGGTATGTTATTCATGGCACAATATTCCACCCCTAGATTAGATATAGGAGGGGAGGCTTAGACTAAACGTGGTTTATGGCAAACATCTTGAAGTCTGAGCATAGGTTACGGCTGTCTAAAAAGCTGTGTAAAGTTACAGGAGAAACAGATTTGCTACTTCTGGACCTCTTCGGGCAGAAACCGGCCAGCTCTCTCTCGGCTGCATCTGCTCCGAATCCTGCACACCAGTCATCAACAGGAAAGTTGATTCCATACAAGGCTGCCAATTCTCAGGTTCCAAAACTATATTAAGCAAACTCTTTAGAAAAATATCCACCACAGCTGTGGGAAAGCATTCATGTAAGCTGGAAGCTGAGGGCAGATGTCTTGGGTGGCAAGGAGGCCTACAGCAGTTTTGGCACGTCAGATATATGGACTTGAGGGGAAAAAAATCAGCCTTAGATCCACCTCAAACCTAAACCCAGGTGAGCATGCTCGCCAATAAATGCAGCAGGAGAAGAAGACGGGGGAGCCATCTGAAACTGCCTTTGAGCTATTCAAACAAAATACTCCAGCAAAATTACCACATCTGGCACTAACGAAAGGTCTCTTAGCCAGGGAGAATGGCTTCTTGGAGAACAAGAGGTGGGTGGCGGGGTGGTGTTCGTGCACGCGCATGTTTAAGACAGGAACATTTTCCATTTGACAACAAAGTTGCCTTTCTTTTAAACATATGCTGTTCCCTTCCAAGTGCAGTCCATTAACATTCTCCCAAGCAAACACAAACTTTTCCAGTGAGACAAAACATCGCCAAGAAGAAATCCAAAACCCTTCCCCCCCCTTTTTTTTTTCCTTTTCCCCCCTCCTTCTTTATTGCACAAAAAAGCATCCCGCCAGCCCCAGCCCCTAAAAAGGTCCTGGAATTGGAAAAGTGTTTTCTGCTCATTTAATCTCTGGATTGAGGCCATTTTTGCACAAAGGAAACCCAGCCTGAGTGCAACCCATTGCATTGACACATCTCTGTCATCCATTATCTGATTTGCGTTCATCTTCACGTGATGTATCAACAGGTGGGTGTCTTAAGAAATGGCCGATGGTTAGCTTGGAAGCCGTGCATCATCATTTCAAGTCATGGTTTACTGTTGGTAGCAACTGTGATTTACTCCGCTGTACAATTCAGAACTTAAGATTGATCTATGGTTCTTGGTTTCTTCCTGGTTTGAGTACCCCATCCAGGCCTCCAATTAATTCAGGAAAAAATTGAACATCAGCAGTTGTAAAAAAAGAGAGAGAAAAATACAACATGAATTGGCAGTGCAAGCTATGGGGAGGTTTATTAGCCATAAGATCGAGATTTATAATACCGTTATGTAAGCCATTATCCAAGTAAACAATAGATGGTGGGCTCTCACCAAACATGAAGCCCAAAACCCTATATTACAAGGCACAGTGATAGCGTCACCCACTTTCTTAAGCCAAAGGCAACATTGGTTCTCATGAGATGTCAGTCAGAACTATCCTGCCTCATTCAATAGTCATGGCTGTTGGGTCAATGCTATTAATGTCATGGAAGCAACTCGCTTGTTTCAAGCATTCTGCCAGGAAGAAACTGAATAAAATCGTCAAGAGGAACAAACAGATCCAAAGCCACGATCTAAAATTCTAAGGACTGAACCTGCAATTTACTCAGGAATGGTTCGTTCGGCCAGCCATCTCCATGTGCCACTCAAGGTCTGAGGCCAAAATTACAAGAGTTTGAATTAGTGGTCTTCCCTTCAGTGTTCAAAACTCCCTTCAAACTCTGCAATTCTGATATAGTCTTCCGTTTCTGAGTACGCAAGCCCTTTCCCTCAACCTTCCTTCATGGCTATAAATAGAGAGGTAAACAAGAGTTTGCTATCCTGCCATGCAATTATGGGGAGAAGCTTAGCAACAGCCAAGAATATGCCATTTAAGAACGTAAGAGCACAGATCCTCGGAGTCCAACTTCTGTTCCTTACAGATGGTCAACCAGAATTGTTTGGGGTGTGCTTAAGCAAAGTAGAATGCAGATACTTTTAGGGGGCCCAACTTGTTATTGAAGGGAAGGACAGAATGTAGAATTAGCACCATGCCAAAAAGCGGGGAGGAGGAACCCATCCACTTCCAGCATTTTGTCCTGCTCAATCTAATAAAAAAAGAATTTGCCACTGAAAAGTTTTTTCAAAGGAAAAGCAAATGTGGGGAAATTCTCATAAAAATAATATTATGTTCTGGCATTGAGCAGGTGACAAGTGAAGATGTTGTGAGTGAAGGCTCCTTCATGGGCAACCCTCTCCTTGCAGTTGACTGGAGCCTCCCTGGTTTCCACCCTGCTATTTGATCCATACAATTATGTTGATTTTCCGACCCCATTGCCCATTGTTCCAGAGAATTATTGGTATTGATTTTGGCCATACCATGCGTGCCTTTTTATCCAAACTAAAAATATCCAAATTCTTTTCATCTATGCTAACCAGGAAGATGAGGGATGCGGTGGCTCAGTGGGTTAAGACGCTGAGCTTGTCGAATCCCGAGTGCCGCATAACAGAGTGAGCGCCTGTTATGCGTCCCAGCTTCTGCCAACCTAGCAGTTCGAAAGGACATAAAAATGCAAGTAGAAAAATAGGGACCACTATGGTGGGAAGGTAACAGCGTTCTGTGCGCCTTTGGCGTCTAGTCATGCCGGCCACATGACCACAGAGACGTCCTCGGACAAGCGCTGGCTCTTTGGCTTTGAAATGGAGATGAGCACCGGCCCCTAGAGTTGGAAACGACTAGCACGCATGTGCGGGGGAACCTTTACCTTTACCTTTTAACCAGGAGGATAACTCAAGCCCTTTGCTTTTGGGGGAAGAAGGAAGGAAAGAAGGAAAAAGGGAGGAAAAAGGGAGGGAGGGAGGGAGGGGAAGGGGGAAGGGAAAGGGGAGATCAGTACAGACTTGGGTCATAGTTTCTATCCAGAAAATCTCTGGGCAATTCCATGCCAAGCAAACTCCCAACGGCCCAGAACAAAGGCCTCTTCACCTCCACTGCCTAACACTCTCAAACATTTCTCCCAGAGTACATAATATTAAGATAAAGCCAAGAAAAGGCCAAGCCAGCCTGAGAAAGAGCCACATCACATTTGAGACAAGACTGGAGCATCAATGAGGAAACTGTCCCCGTTGTGGGGCAAAAATCACAGGGCAGCAGTTACATGGGAAAGGAAAGGAACATTGGCAATGCCTTCTTGATTTATTTGCACTGAAACATTGGCTGTATTGTAGTCAGTTGGGAAGTGATGCAAGCAAAGAACACTAAGCCATCTATGACTTCTTTTCTTCTCCCCCAGTATCCATCCATCCATCTCTTTCTTTTTCTTTCTTTTTCTTTTTTTCTTTCTTTCTTTCTTTCTTTCTTTCTTTCTTTCTTTCTTTCTTTCTTTCTTCTTTCTTTCTTGTTTAACATTGGCTGTATTGTAGTCAGTTGGGAAATGATGCAAGCAAAGAACACTAAGCCATCTATGACTCCTTTTCTTCTCTCCTAGTATATTTTTTTTTCTCTTCTTTCTTTTTCTTTCTTTTCTCTCTCTCTCTCTCTCTCTCTCTCTCTCTCTCTCTCTCTCTCTCTCTCTCTCTCTCTCCCTCCCTCTCTCTCTCTCTCTCTCTCTCTCTTTAACATTGGCTGTATTGTAGTCAGTTGGGAAATGATGCAAGCAAAGAACACTAAGCCATCTATGACTCCTTCTCCCCCAGTATCTATCTCTCCCTCCCTCCCCCCTCTCTCTCTCTCTCTCTTTCTTTCTTTCTTTCTTTCTTTCTTTCTTTCTTTCTGTCTGTCTGTCTTTCTTTCTTTCTTTCTTTCTTTCTTTCTTTCTTTCTTTCTTTCTTTCTTCTTTCTTTCTTTCTTTCTTTCTTTCTTTCTTCTTTCTTTCTTTCTTTCTTTCTTTCTTTCTTTCTTTCTTTCTTTCTTTCCCTTTCATGTTAAGACACCATAAAAAGCTTCTGGCACTACTGCAGATGTAACTTTTCAGACTATTTGCCTCCCTGAGAACAAGCTCAGAAATATAAGCAACTCTTTGGCTGGACAAATTTTTCACATAGATTGGGAAGCAGATGCCTTTCAGAACGGAGAGCACCATTCACCTCAAAAACAAGTGTGAGAATAATGCCTCATTTTAAAACGGATCCATTGAGAGAAAAGCACAACTCCTTGCGGGGTAATCAGCATGAAGAGGAAACATGGAGAGAAGAGAATTGCAAAGACATAACTTGGGACCCCTAACTGATAAACCGTGCTTCTTCCTGCCTTGTGCCATCCTGACTCCCAAGAGGAGGAGGCATCCGTGTACAGAGGCATCCGTGGAGCAGAATCAAAAAGGCAGTGGTACCCATTCCTTTCTTACATGTGCCACGCCTCTGATCCACATAAAAAAGCTGCCCTCTTGACTTTTTTTGCCCCCCCCCAACAACCTTTTGGGGTACAGTCCCATGTGTAACTCTGGGTCAAGCTCAAAATCCTTATGATTGTCACATTATAAATAATGCTTCCCTGCTTCGTAGCCCATCTAGCTTGCTTTCTGTGCATCAGAACTAATCAGCCCCTCCATATGATAATGCTCAAGCCACAGTTGCTGATGAGGAAGCCGAAGGAAATTATGATGAGTGTTGATCTTCCTTATGGATTTTGGTCCACACAGCGGGGAGGAAGCATCCAGTGCAATGTTAAATGAAGCTGACAACTGCAATGCAATTAAGGCGGTGCCACAGCTTAATTATATTGTTGTAAATAAAGACTTTAGTATTACTGGCTCAGTAACAAACCACGTTGGTACAAAGCCCAGGATATAAAGAGCTAGCATAGCCAAGCCAATGGGTTTGAATCTAAACAGTGGGATCTTGGCATACTGATTCTCTGAACGACAGATCTGTGTGTGATGACCCAAAAGTTCTGAAACCTTTGGCTTTAGAAAGGCCATTTGGCACCAGGGAGCAATCTGCCCACAAATTCAAATCCACAGCTTCAGTGGTGGGATTCAGCCAGTTCACACCAGTTCGGCAGAACCAGTAGCTAATTTTTTGTTGCCCAGGCCCAGAATGGACTTCCAGAAGTGGCATCCACACAGAGAACCGGTTGTTCACATATTTGAATCCCACCACTGCACAGCTTCCTTAGGGGCCTGCTACTTTGAACTGAATGGTCCACGTTATGGATCTCTTTGGAACCTCCATGCTTTGTCCAGATTGGCCCCAATGAAAAGTTGTGTAACTGGCATTATGAACCCATCCTAAAATCACAAGCTGATATGTCTTAAAGTGGACAGCTGTTGTCTGTGGCCAGCAGTGTGTGTGTGTTTCACTTAGAACTAGTTTTAGCAGCCAGGATAATGGCAAGGCTGATGTACAAATTTAATAACTAATTAATAAAATAAAATGCCACCTGTTATGGGAATGGTGCCAGGGCATCCACTAAAGGAAGAGAGATTTAAAAAGTAGATGGTAAAAGGAGGCTTAGATCATCAGGTTGTGGCCAGTATTTTGACTTCTTTACTGAGATTCTTTAAAACATGTGAAAAATAATAAATAAATAACTACCTAAGAAGAAAGAAGAAAACAATAAAAGGCATAATGGCTGGATAACAAAATATCAGTAAATAAGAATTTACAAGTGTCGTAACATGTAAAATTCACTACTTCATTATTCCATTGATCAAATGATCAATTGAATATATACTACAAAACTCTAGACTGTCATTTTATATTGAAATCACCACAATTTATTGTTATCTAAAATAAATACGCATGATCTTATGAAAAGAAAAAAAGAAAAGCTTTTTAACATACACCTCTCCAAGAATGTTCTGGGAGACCAATTATTTAAAAAAACGGGAGGGGTGTTGTTGTTGTTGTTGTTGTTTGGGGGGGTGTTTTTCTGGAATCTTAAGAGCTGCAAAGTACCACTGAATGTCAAATATGTTTTTTCCTTGTTCGTTAGTTCATAAAGTCCTTCATTAAAAAAAAAGCCTTCCTGTCTTCTTAGGTTTTTTTTATATATAAATCTATAAATATTTGTACTGCTCACCCTGAGTGTAGTCTGGAGAAGAAACAGGAGTAAACAAGATTTCACTTCCTCTTCGTGCCAGCCATCACCATTAAGAAAAGATCTTCCATAAAATAAATAGATAATATAGAAATGGGTGACCCTTGACCAAAAGTGTCACACTGGATGTTTGCACAACCATCTTTGCAAGCTGAGGACGGCCAATCAGACATTTTTCTCTTTCTTGTTTAGCACACAATTTTCATAATTTTAGGAAACAGCCGGATTTGCGGAGGGACAGGTATCCACATAAAATAATCTCCATTGTTATGGTTTTAAGATGGATAAGTCTCTCCTCTTTTTTGGTTTGGAGGCTGGAAAGTCTTTCAGAGTCTGGGAATCTACAGGACACCCTACTCAAAAATGCTGAAATAATATTGGGGAGCTGAGAAGGATCCATGGGGGAAAGCCTCCTCTCTTTTCTCATGCATGTGTTTTGGACTTTTATGGGAGGGAGGGAGGGAGGGAGGGAGGGAGGGAGGGAGGGAGGGAGGGAAGGAAGGAAGGAAGGAAGGAAGGAAGGAAGGAAGGAAGGAAGGAAGGAAGGAAGGAAGGAAGGAAGGAAGGAAGGAAGGAAGGAAGTTGAACCAATGATCTGACATAAACCAGCCTTCCATATTTCTATATTAGTTGAAATAAAACTGCATGCAGATAAAGCCTGCAAAAAGGTGGGACATCGTGAATTTGGTAGCACAAGCAATGCCGGTGCTGTGACATGTCTCCTTGCTTGCAAAATCAAGGCACCATACGACTGATCCTGTCACCTATCCTGCCTCCCCGAGCAGCTTCCCAGTTCAGATGTTCAGGCATGACCTCTCCCAGAGGCATCACCTCGTAGGGTTTGAGTTCAGCCACACCTTGAGCTGCTCGGCCAGCAAACCAAAGGCAGAGAGCTCTTCCAAACACCCAGCATGCAAAGGGCATTTCAAGACACCGGGCTTCCTGCAGCTTATGCATGAGCATCGATGGAGCACTGCCTGTTAACCAGGAAACTGTTCCCATGGCAACCCATCTCTTGCATTTGAAGAAAACAGGGATGAGAAGGCAAGGAGACAAGAGGGACAAAAGAAGATACAGTTTCAATACGAAATGGACACCAGGGTGAGAAGGGTGAGAAGCTGTGATGTTCTATTGGTGCTTAAAGCAACACTTTAAGGCAGGGAGAGTCAACCTTTTTGTAACCCATAGCCCTATTTTGTTCTCCTTCTTTTGGCTACCAAAGGTCACAGGGGTGTGGCAGCAACGTGACAACATCTCCAGGAGCCACAGGGCTGAATGGTGTATTGATTTTTATTATTTATAGTATGGTTGTTTGGTCTTAATCTTGGGTCACCTTGGTGGGATGATAGATAGGGAGAGAGAGAGAGAGAGAGAGAGAGAGAGAGAGAGAGAATAGATATATAGATAGATATAGATATAGATATAGATATAGATATAGATATAGATATAGATATAGATATAGATATAGATATAGATATAGATATAGATATAGATATAGATATAGATATAGATATAGATATAGATATAGATATAGATATAGATATAGATATAGACAGTGCTTTTTTTGTAAAAGAAAAAGGTGCCGGAACTCACACATGTCATACAAGCTGCCTTGCCTACCCTACAAGGTTCCATCCAAAAAAGGTGCCGGAACTCTGTTCTGAGCGTTCTATGAGAAAAAAAGCCCTGGATATAGAGATAGAGATAGAGATAGAGGTAGAGGTAGAGGTAGAGGTAGAGGTAGAGGTAGAGGTAGAGGTAGAGGTAGAGGTAGAGATAGAGAGATAGAGGTAGAGGTAGAGGTAGAGGTAGACGTAGAGGTAGAGGTAGAGATAGAGATAGAGATAGAGATAGAGATAGAGATAGAGATAGAGATAGAGATAGAGATAGAGATAGAGATAGAGATAGAGATAGAGATAGAGATAGAGATAGAGATAGAGATAGAGATAGAGATAGAGATAGAGAGATAGAGATTAGATAGAGATATAGATGTAGATATACATATACATATAGATATACATATATAGATATATAGATTTCCCTTATCTTAAAAACAGAGAAGGGGACCTTAAAAAGATAACATCTCCCTCAAGTGCAGTTTACAGGTACCACATCTGTCTGTCTGTCTGCCTGCCTGCCTATCTATCTATCTATCTATCTATCTATCTATCTATCTATCTATCTATCTATCTATCTATCTATCTATCTATCTATCTATCTATCTATTTTATATGGCTACCCATCTTAACAGAATAACAGAGCTAGAAGGGACCTTGAAAGTTTTCTAGAACCATTTAAAAAAATTAAAAAAAAACATAAAAAGTACAAACATTAATATTAACATGAAAAGAGAGAGCATCAGATTATCAACAGTGGAGCCATCTCATCAGATCACAGTTCCCTTGCAAACCCCAGATCTGACGACACAACCAGGTGTTGAGGGACTTCCAGAAGGACAGGAAAAATGGGGCCAAAATGGGGCCAACCTCACTTTAATGATTTCACAGGGCGGAGGCCACTGCAGAAAAGGCTTGTATACTGAACTGATACAACTCAGTTCTGGGAGCTGAAGTTCACACAACTTCAGTGTTTCTCAAGTTTCTCACAACTTGAGAAACACTGGTCTACAGGAATGAGCTGCCAAGCTCACTTTAAGGGCTTCAACTATTACAGACCTAAGTTCACTTTTTCCTCTTTCCCAAGTTGTCTTAATGCTCTTTTGACCTATTATATAAACTGTCAATCATGTTCTCCTTTTGATAGGCACCAAGCCCTATTACTGCCAGAGACACGAGATTCTACTCCCTATTATCAGGGACTAGGGTTATGCAATACTGGGGATTTGATTGAGAAGACCTTCTTTGAAACATGCAAGACTATAAGTGCAATAATAATGTGATTTATTAAAGCAGCAGTATTCATTTCCAGAATTGTGTGACTGTGATGGGTAGGATACAACTTATTCTATATTGAACAGCTAGGAACATTTTTCTCTTTTAGCATTCATCAGGAATTCGCCTTCCTGTAACTTAAATCCATTATTTTATGTGCTCACTCTGAAGTGACATACTTCAGATCTTGACCCTCAGTGTGACATCATTTCAGGTACTTGAGAAGAACCAGACTCCTGCCCTCCCTCCCCTCTTCCCAAGGTTGAGCTTCTTCAAGATGCATCCTTGAGGATGTCAAGCTTGATTAATTCCACCACCACTCCATACCATCGTGAACACTGAATGTTTTACTTATGACCCAAGCAGACATTATTCTCCCTGGGTTCAGTATGTGCTACAGTATGCAAATTTCCAACACAATTCCACATCTGTAAATGCCAGGAAACCCCTTTACAATGGGAAAAAATGAAGGGGTTGGAAGGAAAGGACAAGATAAAAAGGGGAGGGAGGGAGGGAGGGAGGAAGGAAGGAGAGGGAGGGGAGGAAGGAAGGAAGGAAGGAAGGAGGAGGGGAGGGGGAGGGAGGAAGGGAGGGAAGGAGCAGGAAGGAGGAAGGAGGAAGGAAGGAAGGAAGGAAGGAAGGAAGGAAGGAAGGAAGGAAGGAAGGAAGGAAGGAAGGAAGGAAGGAAGGAAGGAAGGAAGGAAGGAGAAAGGGAGGAAGAAAGGAAGGAGGGGGGAAGGGGAGGAAGGGAGGAAGGGAGGGAAGGAGGAGGAAGGAGGAAGGGAGGAAAGAGGGAGGGAGGGAGGAAGGAGGGGGAGGAAGGGAGGGAAGGAGGAGGAAGAGGGAAGGAAGGAAGAAGGGAGGGAGGGAGGAAGGAAGGGAGGGAGGGAGGAGGAAGGGAGGGAGGAAGGAAGGAAGGAGGGGGAGGGAGGGAGGAGGAAGGATAAAGGAAGGAAGGAAGGAAGGAAGGAAGGAAGGAAGGAAGGAAGGAAGGAAGGAACTATTGCGAAATACATGCCAATTGCTAATCACCTGCATTATGATCACATGACCCTGGGGATGCTGTGATGGTTGTTAAGCGTGAGTATCAGTTGTAAGTCATTTTTTCAGTGCCATTGTAACTTCAGACGGTTGCTAAACGAATGGTTGTAAATTGAGGACTATCCTGAATCCTGCATCTCTCCAGATTCCTTCCACGTGCACATGGCTCTTGTCCGACTTCTTCTGTCCAGATTTGATAGCCAGGCACAGCAACACTGCTGCCAATAAATACTGGTAAATTTCCGCTGGCGGTGGAAGGGAGCATTGGCCTCTTGCCAGTCTAAGAGGAGATGCTAGCCAGCCAGCAATACTGATAATCACTGCATCACCAGCCTCCATGAAGCCTTCTCCCAGCCTCCTAATTGCTGCTTAGCAAACAACTGAATTACTACTCTGAACCCAAAACAATTATCTTTGGATAAATGGAAAGCAGGCGCTCCTTTCAGTTCTACACCAACAACAAAAACAACCAATTAAAGAGGCAGGGGCAATAGCACAGCGTGATATCAAGAAGGCAATGAGAGTAGGAGTGTCGGTCAATATATAGGACAGGTAGGTGGAATTCAGAGAAGACTATTGCAATTCTCTATACGTGGGACGTCCCTTGAAGACCAACTGGAAAGTCCAGTTGGGTCAGCATTCAGCAGCTCAGGGAACAATGGATACACCAAGATTTGCTCATGTACCATCACTAGGAGATGTACTAGTTCTTAGTTACCTTCCAGACACAATTCAAGGTGTTAGTCGTCCCCCTTAAAACCCTACTGCTCAGGGGCTGGATATCTCCAAGACCACCTGGAGATTTAATCTGCCACCAAGAAAGATCTGGGAGAGAAGGTAAGTGAAGTAGCCGAAGGACCACTCGGGACGACAGGCTAGTAACAACAGGTTTATTAAGAGCAAGGCAAACATAGAATAACTTGTCCGGCTTTTATAGCCGGCAGCTGGTAGCGAGGACCAATCCGCGGTGTTTAATTTGGCGCCGTGTCAGGCAGGGACCAATCCGCGTCGTCTTCTGTTGACAGCTCCGGCTTCCGCGTGGCTTGGTGTTTTGACAGCCGCGAGCTGTCAGTGGTCGCGCCTGCGCTGTGCGGTGGGCGCTTTGACAGCTCAGGCTTCCTCGTAGTCCGGAGTTTGACAGCCGCGAGCTGTCAGTGGTGGCGCCTGCGCTGTGCGGGGAACTTTGACAGCTGTCAAAGTTCCCGCGTGTTTTTCTGTCAGGAGGCTTTTAGTTTAAACACTTTGCTGCTGCCGTATTATTTGAACTGTTAACATATATACATATCTATTAAAGGATTGTTTACATATATAACACACCCCTTACCCCTCCCCTGGCGCGTTTCCTTCCCCTTGGATGTTTGAACCTGCCCACTGATAGTCTTTTAGGTAGGTGGGTGGTCTACGATTCCTGGTTGAGCGGCGAAGGGGTGGAGGGTGGTCTGGTCCGGGATCTTCGTTTTGGTGTTCTTCTTCCTGGTTTGGGATAGGCAGCATTTCCGGTGGGGGTTGTATGCTGGCATTGGTTGGTTGCTCAGAATTGTGTGGTGGTTGTCTGGGTCTGAGCTGATCAATATGGCGGCGTATGTTGCCCTGTGCTTGCGTAGCTATAAGGTATGAGATGGGCCCTGTTTGTTTTATTACTGTCCCTTGGACGCACTTGTTTTTATCTGTGTATGATCGTGCCCAAATCAATTGACCTGGGTTGAGTGTGCGGGCGGGGTGGGGGTGCTGTTTTTCTTCTGGATATGTGTCGGGGTGCAGTCTGTCCAGACGTGTTATTAGCCTTCTCCCCCATCTTAATTCCGCCGGTGATTTGCCGGTCGTTGAGCATGGTGTTGTGTGTTGTGCTAAGAGGAACTGGCTGAGGCGCCTCTGCCAGTTTCCTTTAACGAATTTTTTTAACGCTTCTTTTGTGGATCGTACCATAATTTCAGCCATTCCGTTCGACGATGGGTGGAACGGCGCCGACGTGACCAGCCTAATACAATTCTTCATAGCGAAGATCTGAAATTCACGAGAGGTGAATTGAGGTCCGTTGTCAGAAACCATGGTGTCAGGTAGGCCGTGTGTAGCGAATATTTTTCGTAAAGCTTGAATAGTGGCCTGGGACGTTGTTTTTCTAAGGGGCGTGACTTCCAGCCATTTAGAGTGGCTGTCTACTACAATTAAGAAACTTTGGCCCTGGATGGGTCCTGCAAAATCTATATGTATACGTGACCAAGGGTTCCTTGTAGTCTCCCATTTATGGACCGGTGCCTGGGGTGGGTCATTCCTGGTCTCTTGACAGGTATAGCACCCACCCACATACTTTTCTATTTGTTTATCTATGCCTGGCCACCACACATAACTTCTAGCCATCGCCTTCATTTTTACAATTCCTGGGTGTCCTTCGTGTAAAATTTGTAATGTTTGGTCAATGTTTTTCTCTGGTATGATGACCCTATTTCCCCATAGCAGGCAACCTCTATGTGTTGAGATCTCATTTTTCCTGTTATAATAAGGTTGGAATTGAGGTTGTGGATTTTGAGCTGGCCATCCTGTTGTGGCCCATTTGAGGATTCTGGCAAGTATTTTATCTTTGGCTGAATTATTAGCTATAATGTTTGCAGTCAGGGGGCATTCAGGAAGTTGGGAGATTGCTAAAATCTGGCTGGCTGGGGCTGGGTCTGAGTCCCTGGTTTGTATGGGCAGTCTGCTGAGGCAGTCAGCATGTCCCAATTCTTTACCTGGTTTATGTATTAGTTGATAGGAATAGGCTGCTAAGAATGTTGACCATCTTAAAATTCTCGGAGAGAGAATTTGTGGAGTAGTTTTGTTCCAAGTGAATATGCCTAGGAGGGGTTTGTGATCCGTAAATATAGTAAATGGTCTCCCATACAGGTAATCATGAAATTTTTTGACCCCTGCTACTATTGCTAGGGCTTCCCTGTCAATTTGTGCATAGTTTCTTTCGGCTTTGGACAGAGTGCGTGAATAGAAGGCTATGGGTCTGTGTGTACCGTCCTTAAATATGTGACTTAAGACAGCCCCGATTCCATAGGGAGAGGCATCGCAAGCGATGCATATTGGGGTGTCTTCTCTGAAAAGGGTGATAGTTGAACTGTGACAGATAATCTTTTTTAACGATTGGAAGCTATTCTCATGTTCTTTGGTCCAGGACCAAGTTGTACCCTTGTCTAGGAGTCTATGCAGAGGCTCTGCAATAGTGGCTTTATGGGGAATGAAGGCGTGGTAAAAGTTTAACAGTCCTAAAAAGGATTGAAGTTCTTGTTTATTCCTAGGGCTGGGTGCGGTCTGAATAGCCTGAAGTTTTTCTGAGGTGGGGTGAATGCCCTGGCTATCTATTTTGTACCCTAGGAATTCCGTGGATGTGACTCCAATAGAGCACTTTTCCCGCTTCAGTTTGAGGCCGGCTTCTCTGAGCCGGCTCAGCACAGCTGACAGCCTGTCAGCTAAGTTTGCTTCGTTTTCTCCGGCGATGAGAACATCGTCGAAATAGGGGCAGACCCCGGGTATTCCTTTCAGGGTCTTCTCCATGATACCCTGAAATATACCCGGGGCCGCCGATATGCCAAATTGGAGCCTCTTAACTTTAAAGGCACCGCGGTGGGTGACAATAGTCTGGGCCTCCGCAGTGTCCTCAGTGACAGGCAGTTGCAAATACGCCTGTGTGAGATCGAGCTTGGCGAAAAGGGCGCCAGAGCGGATGGAAGCAAATACGTCCCTTACTGCTGGCACCGGGTAGGCATGGGGGCTGAGGGCTAGGTTGACTGTCGCCTTATAATCAGCGCACACTCTCACTTCACCATTAGGTTTGATTGGGGTGACAATAGGGGTCTCCCAGGTTCCCCCTTCTGTTGGCTCAAGCACCCCTAGTCCTACGAGGCGATCAAGTTCGTTTTCGATTTTTTCTTTAAGGGCAAAAGGTACCCTCCTGGCTCTTATCCTAATTGGTTGGATTGCAGGGTTTAGCTGTAAGGAGATGGGGGGACCCGTATATTTCCCTAAAGTGCCATCGAAAACGTCGGCGTACTTATCGCAAACGGCTTCTAGGCTGGGTGTTTGAATGGTGTTAACCCCCGTTAAGGCGATGCCTAGTGGGCTGAACCAGTTTAGTCCTATCAAGTTGGTACGGTTCCCTGGTGTAACTAAAACCTCCAGGGGACCCTTGAACCCCTTGTACTGCACTACGACCTTAGCTTTTCCTTCCAACGGAATGGGGGTTTTCTGGAAGTCAGCTAGGTGTACCTGAGTTTGTTTCAGGGGAATTTGCCCTCGGCCTTTCTGACAGATCTCCCGATAGGTTGTCAGCGAAATTAAGGAGACTGCTGACCCTGAATCTACTTCCATATGGCAGGGCACCCCCTGAATTCTGACCCAGATCTTAACCTTGGAGCTTATGCTGTTTACCCTGTCAATTGTCTCTACCAGGGGGCCTGGGTGGGTTTCTCTGCTGGCCTGGGCAGCCGGCCTACCTGGGGGGTTTGCCTCCACCTCATTGATGTTGTCCCGGCCCTTGCTGCGGCACACCGGCTTGATGTGGCCAGTCTTCCCGCAATTGTGGCATTTCGCGTTCCTAAAGCGGCAGCTTCCTCGGGCATGGTTGCCCCCGCAGCTGGCACAGGCGGCTCGTTGCTCGTAACGCGGTGGTGGCGGTGGAGGGTTCCTGGACCCCCGGCGGTCCGACGTTTTGCTCCTTCTCGGCTGCCGGTGCTCCATTCTGCGCTGTAGGGCTTCTCCATCGGTGAAATCTACCGACTCTCCGCTGTCGCTGAAGGCTGCGCTTTCCTGGTAGACGGTCGCGGGGGTCTCTGGGGTCGTGTTAGTCGGCTTCTTCTTGTGGCTGTGTTCGTATGCCATGATCTCCCTGGTCAGCTCAGCCAGGTTCATGTCGGGTTTGGACGTCAGTTTCTTCTGTAGCTTCTCGTCCCTCAGACCGATCACCACCTGGTCTCTGATGCGGTCTTCCAGGTCGGGGAAGCAGCAGTTCCTTGCGGCGTGTCTGACCCCGGCGATGAACTCGTTGGCGGGCTCGTCCTGCCGTTGTTTCTTTTGTGCAAATTGCACCCGCCAGTACAGTTCTGATCGAGCCGGCATGTAGTATTTGTTCAGCTGGTCCACCAAGTCCGCGTAGGAGACTTCAGTGAAGGGCACTGGGCTGAACAACCCGACGGCTGCATCGTACACCGGGGGCCCGCTGATGTACAGCAGAGCCGCGGCCTTTGCTCGGTCGTCAGTGATTTTACTGACGAGGAGGAATCCCTCGACTTGGCCGAGGTGTGATTGCCATCTCTCGGGATGGCGGGTATCAAACTCCCTCACACGGCCGAAGTTTGCCATGTCGTCCGGTCCTGGGTTGCTCCGATGGAAGTTAAAACTTCCGTGACAGCTCTTGCCGGGAACTTCCTTCCTCGGCCGTGACTTCAGCTCCGGAGCGATCCCACCTTCGTCGCCAGTGAAGTAGCCGAAGGACCACTCGGGACGACAGGCTAGTAACAACAGGTTTATTAAGAGCAAGGCAAACATAGAATAACTTGTCCGGCTTTTATAGCCGGCAGCTGGTAGCGAGGACCAATCCGCGGTGTTTAATTTGGCGCCGTGTCAGGCAGGGACCAATCCGCGTCGTCTTCTGTTGACAGCTCCGGCTTCCGCGTGGCTTGGTGTTTTGACAGCCGCGAGCTGTCAGTGGTCGCGCCTGCGCTGTGCGGTGGACGCTTTGACAGCTCAGGCTTCCTCGTAGTCCGGAGTTTGACAGCCGCGAGCTGTCAGTGGTGGCGCCTGCGCTGTGCGGGGAACTTTGACAGCTGTCAAAGTTCCCGCGTGTTTTTCTGTCAGGAGGCTTTTAGTTTAAACACTTTGCTGCTGCCGTATTATTTGAACTGTTAACATATATACATATCTATTAAAGGATTGTTTACATATATAACACAGTAAGCTGAAGGTCTACCACCACGGGAACGCCATTCTCAGGGAGCCCATAGTGAGGATTTCTCAGCCATGCCCCCCCTCCTTTGCAACAGCCTCTAAATAGTGTGACAACCGCCTTCCTCTGTATATTTTAGAAAGGTTAAAAACTTGGCTTTTCAGAAAAGCACTTGAGACAACTGAAGTTACACCCCACCAAATATTGCAAGTTAGCTGATGATTTGTTCTTTTGTTTTTTAATCCTGTTCTATACAATGCGTAAGCAGCTTTGAATTTCTGGACATGGAGCAGAGGAAGGAAGGAAGGAAGGAAGGAAGGAAGGAAGGAAGGAAGGAAGGAAGGAAGGAAGGAGGGAGGGAGGGAGGGAGGGAGGGAGGGAGGGAGGAAGGAAGGAAGGAAGGAAGGAAGGAAGGAAGGAAGGAAGGAAGGAAGGAAGGAACCTACATATCTTTATCACAGTCAAAGACCAAATTGATCTTTGCTCATCCATTTAGCCAACCTCATCTAAAAATGGGCATCCAGTGATGAATGAAAGAATTAACTCAAAAGGGTGAAATCTGAGCCCCTGGGAACACACAGCTCCTAACACCTTTGGTGCAGAAGTCATCACTGAATTCTAATTCTGAATGCAGCTGAAGAAAACAAATGTTAAGACATATGACTAAAGAATCATCTTTTTAACTATATTTAGCCAGTGGAGTGTAATGGTTAAGGTGCTGGATTAGGAGAAATGAAGCTCACGTTCTGGTACCCCCCCTCAACCAAAGAAAATCAATGCAAAATTTTGGGCCACTATGCTGCTCTAGCCAACCTACCGCCTATGTTTGATATTGTGAAGGGGGGAAAAAACCTGAAAGTTTTTGGTATGCCACCTTGCATTCCTGAATGAAAGGAACGGTGCAAATCTAACAAACGCATATGTTTAATTTTAATTTTGTTAAACCTAAATCCAGCTTAGTGTTTGACCTGGACCCTACCTATTTTTGTAGAGTACAAAAGCCAAAGTATACTCCTTCAACTTCAACTCCAACAATATAAACGCCAGCTTCAAAAATTAAAGCCCCGGGCCACCAAGTCACCCATTCTCACCTGTCACAAATTGCCATATGCCAATTTGCAGAGAAGCATAGACCAGAGCTTGATTACAACAGGAAAAGCACATGAAAAGAGGCAAGAAGAATCGGGAACAAACGAGGTCAGGGTTAATTCTCAAAGATCCATTCTATAATCTGGAGAACTGTCTCCACTGAGGTCCATTGAGAAGCTGTGGCTTAGGAGAAATGGCTATATTCAGATTTGGAGCCATAATTTAAAGCTTCTTTGCCACAGGACACTATGGGGAAATGGTGATGTGCTACAGCTGTATCTGAACTGACAAACTGAAGCTTGAAAAGTGGCTTCATTCATAGATAGCATTCGCTGAGGTGGCATCTACATATGTTCAGGAACAGCAGGATTGCTACTTCTACCCTAAGAGACAGACTTTTCTCTCTTGTAAAAATATTCTGACTTCTATCTCTTTTGGCTCATTCTCTTATTTCCTAACCTCTCTCCTTCCACCTCACCTGGCTGCCTTGCCAAGTCAACTGTGTCAAGGATCTTGACAGACTTGAACATTGGGTGCTATCTAACAAAATGAAATTCAATGGTGAAAAAAGTAAGGTTCTATATTTAGGCAACAAAAACTAAATGCACAAGTATAGTATGGTACCTTGCTCAATAGTAGTAACTGTGAGTCCTAGTGGACAATCACTTAAATATGAGCAAGCAGTGTGCTGCAGCTGCCAAAAAAGCCAACACAGTGCTAGGCTGCATTAACAGAGGAATAGAATCAAGATCATGTGAAGTATCAAGACCACTTTATAACACCTTGGTAAGGCCACACTTGGAATACTGCATCCAGTTTTGGTCACCACGATGTAAAAAAGATGTTGAGACTCTAGAAAGAGTACAGAGAAGAGCAACAAAGATGATCAGGGGACTGGGGGCTAAAACATATAAGGAACAGTTGCTGGAATTGGGTATGTGTAGTTTAATGAAGAGAAGGACATGATAACAGTGTTCCAATTTCTCAGGGGGTGCCACATAGACGAGGGAATCAAGCTATTCTCCAAAGCACCTGAAGGTAGGACAAGAAGCAATGGATGGAAACCAACCAAAGAGAGAAGCAACCTAGAACTAAGGAGAAATTTCCTGACAGAACAATTAACCAGTGGAACAACCTGCCTCCAGAAGCTGTGAATGCTCCAACACTGGAAGTTTTTAAGAAGAGACTGGACAGCCACTTGTCTGAAATGGTATAGAGTTTCCTGCCTGAGTAGGGGGGTGGACTAGATTTCCTCCACGGTCCCTTCCAGCCTTATTAATATTACCTGCCACCACCCTGTCTCTTTTGCTCCCCCTCTTTTCTTGATCTTCTCCCACACTCCTCTACTCATAACTCTCTTCTTTCAGCCCATTGTAACCTTGAACGGTCATTAAATGAACTGTTTAAGTGAAGGACCACCTGTAGCTCTACACTAGTCTAGAGATAGGTGCCTCCTACTCTAGCTGTTGCCAACTTGGTCACACCCTCCAGATGTACTATGCCTCAAGTCCAAGAATTCCCTATCCAGCTGGCCATTGTTGAATTCTGGGAGTTGAAATCCATGTTTCTGGAAGATGTCCAGGTTCAAGAAGGCAACCTTACAGCTGCCTACAGCTGTTCAGTGCACAGTTGTATTCTAACGGCCATTCCTCACAAATATTGGCCAACTTTAAAAGGATAAGATTCACCCATCCATTCCTCAGGAAAAAAAAGATTATAGTCTGCTCTTCCATATGTGATGCAGTGAGGTAGTGCATGAGGGAAAGTCTTAGCGCAGTGTTTCTCAATCTTGGCAATTTTAAGATGTGTAGGCTTCAAGTCCCAGAATTTGCCAGCCAGAATTCTGGGAGTTAAAGCTCACAAAAAGTCTCCAAGGTTAAGAAACACTGACCTAGAGCAGGAGTCTTCAAACTGGGCAACTTTAAGACTTGTGGACTTCAACTCCCTGGCGGACTGAGGAATTCTGGGAGTTGAAGTCCACAAGTTGTCAAGTTTGAAGACCCCTGCTTTAAAGGAATATCTGCTTCTAATTCACAGAAGGGCTTTGCAATCATGTAACTATGTCACAGCAATTTTGAGACCCAATTCTCATTGTTTTTAAGGCCAGAATGGTGGAACAGTGACTGGTGGAACGGATTCTAGAATCTAAGAGGAAGTAACCCATCACTAGTGAACCTAATTGCTTCTCCATTCTTCTTACAGCTGTAAGTTTCTTCTTACAAATTTTAAGTGGGTTGATGGAGCTCATCCTTGGAAGAAAAGACCGTTTGAAGACACACACACACCCCGGCCTACAGAATCAACTCCATGCTGAAGTCACCTATCCCAAATCCCCCAAGAAATAAGCAGGTCCTGAACAAGAGCATATCTCACTTAGATAACCAAAATTGGCACCAGCTAGCCAAGAGCTCTCTCTGCTCGCTAGATATGATGGTTTTAGCTCTAAAACAGAGAATGGCAAGTTTTCTGCAGCTGGGGAGAAAGGTGTGTTTTTCAAAATAAATATTTTTTACAGTGGCCAAGAGACACAGAAGAGTATCAGGGTGATAATAGATAAACATCTTTCCAGGGAGCAAGTCCAGAATTTTCAGCACCATTTTCCCCAATGGGAGGGCTTGCTTTTAAAAAAAAGACTAGAACACAATTGGTCTCTTGAGCATATGGGAGGCTTTATACACCTAGATTATGTCTTGTTTTGAAAGAAAAAAAAAGGAAAGAAAAATGCAAAAATAGCTCTGCCAAATGCTAGCAGAACAATAGGAAGGAGGCCCTGGAAATAAAGGAAAACAGGCTAGGGAGCCAAAGACATTCACTGAATTGCCCACACAATCCATAGGAAAGAAATGAATTGCGTTGCAATGGCCTTATTCCTTCCCCCCCCCCAACTGAATTCAACAATGCATAAGATCAGTTGCAATGAATTATGGACCTTCTTGTTTTGTTTATGTAAATCATCATGCTCATTATCTTCGTGGCAGCTTTGCAAGAGAAAACAAGAAATATGTTTAGTATTGAAAAAGAGTTAACTTAAGCATGAATGAAAACGTCCATGCAGTGGCAGGAATTCATTTGTACATCAGGGTTCTGAGTGCGGTAGGAAGCTTTTAAAATAAAATGAATTCAGAGACAGGCATGTAAAAAAAAGCCTGCATTTTAAGTACCTGGCAGCCGATGAAGAGAGATGATAAGCTCCGCTAATTTTAATTTTGTTAAAGGCTATCCATTTGCAAATGCAAAGGACTAGCCAAGATGTTCTCTCTCAACCTCCTTTTCCTCTCCCTTATTCCATCACCAGCACATGCTAAGAAGTGACCGCATGATATTCATTATGCTTAATTGTTTTTCCTTTGGTTATGGATGGGGTTTTTAAAACCTGAGCCAAGCCAAGTATTTCTATACTGCCAAACCAATAGCAATAGCACCTAGACTTATATACCGCTTCATAGTGCTTTATACAGCCCTCTCTAAGCGGTTTACAGAGTCAGCATATTGCCCCCCAATAATCTGGGCCCTCATTTTATCAACCTCGGAAGGATGGAAAGCTGAGTCAAAGGCTTGAGGTGGTCAGGATCGAACTCCTGGCAGTGGGCAGCGAGTTAAGTCTGCAATACTGCTTTCCAACCAGCCACCATAACCACCAATCTCATCCTCCCTGTTCAGGTTTGTTCAATTTAATCTTCAATGCAGTGTTTCTCAACCTTGGCATCTTGAAGACATGTGGATTTCAACTTCCAGAATTCCCCAGCTACCAATAGCGTGCTGGCTGGGGGATCCTGGTAGTTTAAATCTGCATGTCTTCAAGTTAATGAATGGAACTGGAGCTAGTTCTCTGTTGCAAACTCATAATAACCATCCTTGGATGAGAGGGAAGGCTACCCTGTTGCACACTGTTAGGAAGGTAGTGCATATTCCTTCAATTACCTGCACCCTGTTAAGCACTTACTGATACCATCCATAGGGCTAAAGTGATCACTTCCAAGTACCAAACTGTTTCTCCCTGAGCTGTGACTTGATAGGAGGATAACAGAAGCAACATTTACTTCTTAACTGCCAAGCTTGGTGGCAAATGGTGGCCTGGCACATGGAAACATTCAGATGAGGTCACCAGGTACAACCTTTCCTTCCAAAGGCAGCATAAGTGTTTTTCCATCATTCTTACCCGAATCGCTATCCCATACCCCATATCCAGATCCCGAATTTCTATAAAGAGACAAAAGGCTTGCAAACAATACCGTTTCTATTTATACTCCTTTGATTCTTCTTAGCTGCTTCCCAACCCCAAATGGCTCTCAAGAAATGTTTATTTTGGAAGGAAGAGAACTCAGACAAAGTCAAAGCCGGAAACCAGACTAGCCCCTTTACAGAGCAAATAGACGCAGGGAGGCGATCTTGAAAATGCTTCGGGATGCAAGAGGAATTGGAGAGAAGGATGCAATGGGAGAGAGCCATGATAAATAAAGGGTGGGGGAATAGGGAGAGGGGAAAAAGAGAGTCAACCTAAACAACCCAGTAAACACTTGTGTCTGGAATGAGAGTGGGAAGGTGTCCAAAGTTGACAGAGTTGACAATGACTATTCTTACTAGACAATTGAATCTTGGCTAAAGAAGCAATTAAGGGGTGGCTATTCTTGGATCAGAAGAAGATGCAAGCTTTGGAGCAAATCAGGGTGTTAAATCATGATTTAAGCTTGTTTAATATCCCAGATTCATCTTTCCAGGTTGGATGGAATGGGAAATGGGGATTCCACAGAAGTTGCCTGATATAGCTTACAGCTAAGGGAGATGAGTTTGGTGTCAAGTAAAATATTTATTTGTATATGCCACCTGGCCTACACTGGAGTCCTAGCTGTATGGAACACACACAAACACACACACACACACATGCTTGTGCTCCATCTCATTCTGCTGGATGGATAAGTGTCACGGCTCAGCTGCCAAAGGGGATCAAAAACTGTGACAGCAAAATCAAACTCCTATCCCTTGTGAACGCTGTGCATCCCATTTGTCCAGTATAGGCGCAAATACATGAATAGGACTTTGCATCTGTGGGGTCCTTGGTGCTTTCTGAGGTTTGGGGTTTTCTTGCAGATGTTTCATTACCAAACTAGGTAACATCATCAGTGTATAATTATTCAATGGTAATGAAACGCCTGCAAGGAAACAACCAAGCACAGAGAGGACCCTACGGTTTATTTATTTATTTATTTATTTATTTATTTATTTATTTATTTATTTATTTATTTATTTATTTATTTATTTTATTTTATTTTATTTTATTTTATTTGTATACCGCCCTTCTCCCGAAGGACTCAGGGCGGTGAACAGGGCAATAAATGCCAAAAATACAAAATACAAAAATTAAAAACAGATTAAACCATAGTGCCCAAATACAATAAATAAATTACTTAAAAACAATAATTAAAACCCCAAACCCATCAGACTAGGCCGGCTTGTTCAAACAAATACGGTAGGTTTTTAGATCACGTCGGAAGGAGCGAAGGTCGGGAGCCATCCGGAGCTCAACTGGTAAACGGTTCCAAAGGTCAGGCGCACCCACAGAGAACGCCCTCCCCCTGGGGGCCATCAGTCGGCATTCTCTGACCGGTGGCACCCTGAGGAGGCCCTCTCTGTGGGAGCGCACTGGGCGGAGGGAAGTTGACGCCGGCCGCAGGTGCTCCCTAAGGGACTCCGGACCCATGCCATGTAGGGCTTTATAGGTCATTACCAGCACCTTGAATCTCACCCGGAAGGCAACTGGAAGCCAATGCAGCTCACGGAGCAGAGGTGTAACATGGGAGTATCGGGAGACCCCCAACACAACTCGCGCGGCTGCATTCTGCACCAGTTGGAGCCTCCGAGTGGTCCTCAAGGGTAGCCCCATGTAGAGAGCGTTGCAGTAGTCTAACCGAGAGGTCACGAGCGCATGAGTGACTGTACGCAAGGCATCCCGGTCTAGATAGGGCCGCAACTGGCGCACCATGAGCTACAAATATTCTGTTCTATCAGTACTTTGCACCTGGCTCACCCATACAAAATATGACCCTTCAGATCTTGTCTACATATTAAGCGTGCACCTTGTTTTTCCTCCAAAAATATAATCTGGAATCTATGGCGCTCCGTCTCCCTATTTCCCCACAAGAACAATCTTTTGAGGTAGGCTGGACTGAGTGAGAAGGACTGGCCCTCTTAGGAGCTTCCATGGCTGAGAATGCATTTGATCACGGATCTCCTAGTCCAAGGGTCTTCCAACTTGGCAACTTTAAGACTTGTGGACTTCAACTCCCAGAATTCCTCAGCTAGCCCTGGCTGGCTGAGGAATTCTGGGAGTTGAAGTCCACAAGTCTTAAAGTTGCCAAGTTGGAAGACCCCTGTCCTAGGCCTAGTTCAAAAGAACCCCAGATCTAAAGCCCCCAAATTACTTGTAATCCGCATACTAGCAGGTAATGTTAATACTTTGAAAAAGGATCTCCAAACCGGCTTCATCGAACTCTGGCTAATTCTGCTGCTAAGGTCACTGGTTCTTTCAATTATTGCTGTCATCAGAGCATTAAGGCAGACAACCAGGGATTGGAAGTTGATCCCCTTGTACAGCTGAGTTCACACATTGCTCCAAGCTGTAATGTAGCTTGTTTGCCTTTGCTTACAATGTTGAACAACCTGATATTATGTCCTGTAAGCTGTTATGACACCGCAATATCCGTGCCTAACCAACTGTAGCTTAGTCAGTAAACCAAGATTTTAAAAAATATGGATTCATATGAAGCCTAAATCAAGCCACTTAAAACAACTTGCCCCTCGAATAAGGAAATGTAGGCTCCAAGAAAATGTACCTTTTCAGATCTATAACACTGAGTTACATGCTGGGATCTAACATTTTCCTCTTCAAAATGGAAACCTAGCAAAGAACACCACTGTGAACAATCCACATTGCAAGCAACAGGTCTGAGCTACAAACATTGCAATCTATTCCTAACCATAATGATGCCATCAGGATGAAAGTAAATTGTGATATCACATGCTCCAGCAGGCATCCACAAGGGGATAAAAAAACAAACCAAGATGCCAGATGTGGCACATATGAGAAAAAAGACAGACCTTGCATCACAACACCACATTCATCATTTGCCTTTTTCTTTTAACCCTTCCCCTTCAGATGTTACTCAGTGGCATTTAACCCAGAGCATTTCTATCAGGCCAAGTCTTTGCACATTTTTTACGACCTAACTGAAGTCCATGTGCTATTACATGGGTCTTCAAACTTGGCTCTCTTATGACTTGTGGACTTCAACTCCCAGAATTCCTCAGCCTGGCATGCTGGCTGAAGAAATCTGGGAGTTGAAGTCCACAAGTCATAAAAGGACCAAGTTTGAAGACCCCTGTTAGTAGAACATGCACCATCCTTACTGCCATTACATCCCCTTCTCCAGTGCCCAACTATTTCTTCTGCAATTAAAAAACTGGGACTCCCAAATTCTGACCAATCCAGTGTAGATCATGTGTTAATGTTGCTAGGAGATATTGTGCTCCTAGACTTTAATCAGGGATGAAATATTTTGACACTTAGGGACTTGTCAGTTCCTGTTTCTGGGTACCCGTCTTAAGGATCTGGGGAACAGGAACACCCTCCAATGGGTCTAGGGCAGGGGTAGGCAACCTTGGCTCTTTTATGACTCAGGAATTCTGGGAGTTGAAGTCATAAAAGAGCCAAGGTTGCCTATCCCTGGTCTAGGGCAACTCAGCATAGCCAACTTGGCACAGCCAACTCACCACAGTCAACTTGCCTGTGGGACAACTCGCCTCAGGACAAGAGTTAGACCAGGGGTCTTTAAACTTGGCAATTTTAAGACTTGTGGACTTCAACTCCTGGCTGGCTGAGGAATTCTGGGAGTTGAAGTCCACAAGTCTTAAAGTTGCCAAGTTTGAAGACCCCTGAGTTAGACTAATATCAAAGAAATGGTAGAATAGAATCATTTAAAAAAGGATGCAAAAGGAGGGACAAAATGAAATGTAAATGACAAAAATTAAAATATTTTTAAATTATTTTAAATACTTAAATTGTTTAATTGTCTCACAGAGAGTTGGCCTTGCCGAGTTGGCTATGGCAAGTTGGCTGTGGTGAGTTGGCTGCACCAAGTTGTCCCATTCCGCCCTCCAACATATAGCTGCCATGGAATCCTAAAGCTTTTATTTAATGATGTAAAATGCCCAGGGTCACAGTGTGTGAGCTGGATGGCCATGTAAAATAAATAAATATCAACTTATAGCAGTTGAGAACTTTAAGATGTATGAACTTCAGTTCCTATAACTCTTCAGCGGGGAATTCTGGGCGTTGAAGTCCACACATTTTACAGTTGTCAAGGTTGAGAAACATTGACCTACAGGATGTGAGTAGGATCACAAAGTCTTCAACAAATCTTAACATTAATGTGGGGGGGGGTAACCATTCAGAGATCAAATACTCTCTGCATTAGGCTCAGAATTTTTGAGATCTTTAAATGAACTGAAGATCTGGCTGAAGTCTTCTCTTGATGTCTTCTCTTTGTATTATTCCCTGCCTGTAATTCTTTAATAACAGTGAATCTCAGATTTATCACATGCTAGCCTATGAAGGCACACACATATACACTGCTGGGCCTGCTGAACCACATGTGGCAACACTTCAAGCTGTTCTCCAGAGTGACCCCCTCCTCCAAGTATCTGGACTATATCCAAGATGAACTGTAATGAATGTAATAGAGAAGTGACTGGAAAACTCTCCTCTGTTTACTTTCACCCCTAAATGCCATGGCACCAGTCCAAGAATTCTGTCTCTTGGCTCTAGCAAGCTCGTCTTTCACCACTTCCTTTCACCTGTGTTTTGCAGCCTGCGTCTCCATAACCAAAATAGAGGGCTTGAAGTTCTTCTTCTTCTTGTGATTGCATGAGGAAATTAACTGCCACTGATATCTGGATCCAACATTCTCATATGAGAATGTGTGGTGAGAGTTGGATAAGGGTTGTTGTTGTTTTTTTGTTCTTTAAACTCTCAAAATCACATCTTCTGAGGAAGTCTTCATGAGGAAATTCCATGGAAGCAAAACTGGGCACCCACTATTGTATTGTGTTTCAACTGCAAAGGGTAAGGAATGGCATTGGGGAGACTCTTCGGTCTCCCCAACTTTTGAAGTTACTGAATGGGAGAATATGGTTTCTTAGCTGCTCCACCTCAGCCAGAAAACTACCTTGGACCAGTCCTGGGACAAAGTCTTCTGAAGCAAATGTTACTCCCAGCTCAAGTCATGCTGTGAAGCCAAATACTCACGGCAGCCAGCTTCATGGTGCAGAGAAGGCTGGCTTAAACAGTGACCAGGAACCACTGCAAAAGTCCTTGTGCCTCCCTCTTTACTAGCTAAAATGAGGAGCTGGTAGCAGTATCCTTTCAAAAATCAGTGTTTCAAGAAGCCCCATCCATCAATGCTGGACTGGAGACAGATTGAGTAAGACTATGCAGAAGGAAATCAATCACAATGGTGATTGTGAAAACTCACTGTACACACACAATCTTTCATTTTTGCTCCTGATCCAATAGTAATGGCATCTCTAACCAAAGGGTATAATGTACTTGAACGTCCTCAGCAGAACAGTCAAAAGGGCGCATGTAAGCACATTTCAGAGCCGTGCAGAAAGTAACAGCTAATCAGCCTCGACAGCTCCAGTGACAAGGTGATTCTTCAACTCCTTCCTAAATGAACCAGTCTTGGAGCAAGAAGTAAGATGGGAAGAATCACAAGAAGTGGTTTTGTGCCATTTCAAGGCATGTCCACAGAGGAGTGAATCCCTAAAGTCCTAACCAGAGGGGGCAAAAAAAACCCCCATTCCCAGGCCAAGGATCAAACTTGCAACCAGTGCTTCTCAACCTCAGCAACTTTAAGATGTGTGGACTTCAAGTCCCAGAATTCTCCAGTCATCATGGAGGACCGTTGAGATAGGTTGTAGATAGTCAATCACCCTAATTGAATAAGTGAGAATTGGTGGCACAATCTTCATGTCTCAGAAACACACTGTGTTAGATCTTTGGCATCAGCCATCAACTATGGTTCTATCCTTCTACTAGTCCTCAAAGAGCCAAAACAGCTTCCTTTGCCACAGGCAGTGAAATAGCCCCCTCTATGATGGCTGTTGGTGTCATTGCTGCTCCTTAGGTTGGCTGGGATTTTTTTTAAACTGCTAGGAAATTTCCCTCTTGAGGTTCTGTCCTTCTTTGGCCCACATTTAAGAACTAAGGGCCCATAATTCTCCTTCCGAGGTAGGTAAAATGAGGACCCAGATTGTTGGGGGCAATAAGCTGACTTTGTAATAATGTCACTTGGGGGGGGGCGAAAGCCCTAATAAGCAGGCATATACATAGAATGAAGGCTATTGCTAAGCACATTGATTTGTGCTTTAGATTGTAAGCCACCCTGAGTCTTCGGAGAAGGGCAGGATATAAATGGGATTAAAAATAAAAATAAATAAATATGAGACGGGCAATCTTTTTAAAGTGGATGGACAACATTAAGAAAGAGTTCCTTCACAAAATGACTGCCAAGAGACCAGGAGTGTCTGCCACAAGTAGGACAAGGTATGATAAGCCACACCCTGCAATGACATCACCGCTCGAGTCCTTCGTTTGCATACGGAACCTGCATCACGACATCACTGCAGGGCGGGGTTTGCATAATGCCGTCACTGGGCACGCTCACATGCTGCAAAAGGATTTCTTCTTTGCTTGTGGGCAAGAAGCACTCAGCAGCTCATCCAGCTCGTTTTCTGCTGATAATTGCCAATTACTGACAGAGAGCAGACACGAAACCGCTAGCCTGTTTTTTGCTAGCAAGGAATAATTAAAGGGCCTTTTTTTTTATTCGCTGCCTTAAGTTTGGATTTTTTTTAAAAAAAATGCGGGGACCATGTTATTTCAATTAGCTTCACTGGCAATAGTGGAGACATCCCCCTGTGAGGCAGGCTTGAATATTCACAAAACAGCTGCCATTGTGAATTTGGCCAGTTGCTAAAGACCCATTTGCCGATTGTTCCTTGCTTAAACCCCTCATTCTGAAATGATGCTAACCCTACTTACTTTTGTTTTTTGAGGAATAAACAATGCCCTAGGCTTCTATCTGCCACCCTCGATTTTTCCCCCCAATTAAAGTATTTATACAGTAGAGACTTTATGGGGCCAGAAAACATCTCTCAAAATGCCAGCAGCCTGTGTTTTGCACAACAGAATGCTACTTTGACCTTTCTTCTTTCTCTCTTTCTCTCTTTCTCTTTTTCTCTCTCTCTCTCACTTTCTCTCTCTCTCTTTCTTTCTTTTTCTCAGCAAAAGATTTTTAAAATTTACACCTAGGCAGGACAAAGAGTGCAGTAGCACCGCAGAACAGTCTGCATTATTGTTCACACTACCCACCGCATAATATTACCACCATCTGGCATTTACGTCTCTGCTGAGCAAGAGATTATTTACCCCCTCCCCCAGGAACAAACAAATCTTTGATGAAAACCAAACTTGACACCCTCCCACTTGATTAACAGATACAATGAACTGTTTGAGAAGCTCGGCAAAACCCTTGGAGATCACAGTTGCCAATTCACTCATATTCCTATTCCTCTAACGCCAAGACGATCAAGGCGGAGAAGAAGTGTCCACAGAAAGCAAAGACAGTTCAGCAGGAAACAACAAGTGGCACGGCACCCCTTGCTGCCATCGCCATAGTCTTGCAAAAGACCCTGATCTTTCCATTCATTAACTCAAAGCAATTTCTGAGCATATGCTTTTAAGAACATACTGGTAAAAAGGATTCAGGAAGAAACAGCTCCTTGCGCTGCAAAAATTGGGAAGGAAGGAAGGAAGGAAGGAAGGAAGGAAGGAAGGAAGGAAGGAAGGAAGGCCTGGTGGTGGGTTTTTCTCAAGTAAGATGTTTCTTTTAGCTTCTTGACTCGAGGGCATATAATCAATGACTCCATTAACCAAAATTTATTGAGGTGGAAAAAAGAAACATCAGAACTGGCAGACAAAAACCGGTAATGTTATTCCCTGCCATTTCCTCTGTGGCAACTAAGAACGTTTAACTGCAATTGTATCTGGAGGGGGGGGAGCAATGATATCCCATGCATCATATTATCACTCAAATGATACAAATGGCATCGAAGACATTTATTTATTTATTTATTTAATTTTATTTATATACCGCCCTTCTCCCGAAGGACTCAGGGCAGTGAACAGGGCAAATGTATAAAATACAAAAAATACAAAAGTTAAAAGGAATTAAACATAATGCCCAAGGTAAAAAACAATAAATACAAATATTAAGTCGGGCGCCATCCGGAGCTCCACCGGTAGCTGATTCCATAGCTCCGGGGCGCCCACAGAGAAGGACCTCCCCCTGGGGGCCACCAATCGACATTCTCTGATCGGTGGCACCCTGATACATGATTGTATCATCATGATGCCCATGTCTTCATCATCATCCTCACTTGTCCTAGATGGCTATGAGACTCTGATTTTTGTTTTCAGATGAACCCATTTTGAAACCAAGCCCCGAGTTAACAGAGGTTTACCATTTTTATTTTCCAGGAGTGCCTATAGGGGGTCTCTATGGGGCCAAGGAGCATTCTTAGATGATGCTTTGTTTTGCAGCACATCCATTTCTGAATCCTTTCCCCCCCCCTTTTTTTTTCTAAAAGCATCTTGAAAATGTAGACACCTGGTCAGGCAAAAGGACTGAGAGGCACCTCTAGAGATTTCTGCACAGTTCAGGGGCACAGGTGTCACAGCAAGTCTCCTGGATCAAGGGGTTGACTGAGAATGAAGCTACTTCTGCTCTCAGTCTCTTGTCAGCACCTGTTGTCTATGAGCAACTGAATCATCTAAGATCCAAGATTAGTCATCAGTTTGATTGGACAAGCTGATTTGAATGAATTCAAATCATCAGCTCAAGAGCTGAATTAGATTGATTTGATAAGAGCCGTATACGTGTAGAGGTTCACGGAACTGCTAAATCGATTGAAATATTTCAAGTCCATTCAATGCACTGAGCTGATTTAACCCTTCAGGTTGATGATTTGGTCTGAAGGGGTTATTCAACTGACTCATGAGTGCATTCAATCTTCAAATCAAACCTTCACATCAAATCTTCAAATGCAAACCCTAAAACTTATGGAACCAGAAATTATCAATCAGTGACTAGGAAGCTCAATGTGAGATTAGCCTGAGAATTCTCTTTGTGTTGGTACTGGATGTGTTGACCAAAGGGATAAAATGTCAACCGAAAACCTTGGATTGAATTCAAGCTTCCCCACCTGTATTTTTTATTCTTCTTGAAAAATGAATGCTACGTGCAAGCCAGTGCAACCTTTAAAATGCTGTTACTGTAGTTTGCAATGAAGCGCTTTGCGCTCCTTCCCAGCATAGATCATAAGCCTAATGTGGATTCATTTGGAATTTGTGCACGCGGTATCATCTGCTCAAACAAGCGAGGTCACGAGACTTGATTCGAGAAATTGCAGAAGATTTGAATGTCATAAATGTGGATTTCAGTGATAAGCACGGAATGTAGCATTAATACAGACGTGGCGGGTTCTTCACCAGCAACTCTGGGCCCTCCACGTTAATAAGGAACTGAGCTAAGCCGGCTTGTTTACAGGCCATTCTATTTGATGAGTTTAATTAAATGTTATCCTATAGAATAAACAAGCTAGGAGACCAAAAGCTATTACAGAGATAACCGTGTCCTGGGATTATGCCCCAAGGGACCATAGAACTGGTGGCTGATCTAGCTAGGGGTAGGGAGGCTTCAAAGCAGTGACCTTTCCAGTTCAATTTACTAAAGGCTCATCCGACAGGAACCATTACTGTTCATAATGGGCAATCTGTGAATTTAAATGGCCGCATAAATGATGCCTCCTGGGCACGGATCTGAGAAACAACTCGCTCCCTCCAGTCCAAGCTTGTGTAAATGAAGAGGCAGAATGCATTAGGGCTGGAGGTGGGGGGTGGGGTGGGTGGAGGGCAGCTATGCTCCAGTGTCACAGTATTGCAGACATACATTCCTTTGAGCTGTGCAGAGCTTTCAAAAGGGAGCTTCATGAAGTGCGTTGATGTCAAGTTTCCGACGTATGGGCTTTTCAAGTGACTCTTCAAGAAGAGCATGAAAGATGCTGCATCCTCCAGAAAGCTCATGGAGTGGTTTCAAAGCCTCTCCCCCAATTATCTGCATCTACACCTGCATGCCCAGAGGAGCAAAATGGCTGTGCGTAGAGGTAGTCCTCAACTTACCACCACAACTGAGCTCAAAAGTTCTGTTGCTAAGCGAGACATTTGCTAAGGGAATTTTGCCCCATTTTGCGACCTTTCTTGCCACAGTGGTTAAGTGAATCGCCGCAGTTGTTAAATCGGTCCTATGGTTGTAAGTGAATCTGACTTCCCCAACTCACCCTGGGACAACTCGCCACAGGACAGTTCAATGTGGTATTAGTTCCTCTTTGCCATTCATCAAAGTATTCCAAAAGCTGGTAGTCATAGGAATGATTTTTTCCCCCCTTATACAAGAGATAAAATAATTTTGACGAAAACTTAGCCAACAAAAATAAAAGGGACGAAGTGAATCCTGTGGCAAGTTGGCTGTGGCGAACTGGCCGCAGTGAATTAGCCACGGTGAGTTAGCCGTGGTGAGTAGGCCGTGGCGAGTTCTTCATTCTGCCTGCACAGTACCTTCTTTGGAAGTCTTGTCTGATCATTCAGGCTTCCCTGGAATAAACAAGGAAGCTTCCAAATGGTGAGCACCAGTCCAAGGCCTCTCAGATCTCCAGCAATTAACCAACCTTCCTTAGCCTGAGAGAAAGATTCCTGACCCAGAGGAGGTTGAAAAATTAAACTGCAATATCAGTTATTAAGGGCCCCCAGAGATCTGGCAAACGTTTTGCTTCATGCTCTAATCAGCACTCCACCTCTTCAGAAACTCCGAACCTCCAACTGGGGATCTCACCATCCTTTAACCTTTCCACCCCAGACTAACACATCACTGATACTTCTTTCCTCTGCTCACCGTGACCCAAAAGAAGGGGAAAAAAGGGGTCAAAGTTCTCTTCCACCATTGCTCTTCACCTACTGGTGTTGAAGA
Source organism: Vipera berus (assembly GCF_964194415.1). NCBI lineage: Eukaryota > Metazoa > Chordata > Lepidosauria > Squamata > Viperidae > Vipera > Vipera berus. The sequence goes on along the minus strand of NC_138212.1, from coordinate 10,746,026 downwards.
CCCAAACGATTGAACTTTGGGTTGCTGAGGTAGGCCTAGCCACCGAATATTCTCTGCAAATGCATGATTTGTTTATTTTACAATATTTCTAGAGTACCAATCATACAGATTCTGGGCAATCTACAAGTAAGGAATCACCAAAACTAAGCAAACATGACATAACAAAGTAATAAAGGCTTTCACACATAATATTAAATCATAAGCTATGATTTACAAACTTCAATGGCTGGACTTAGGTACAACGTTCTAAGCCAAAATCAAACAGGCTCACATCATAGCTTGGTGCTATGAATAAACAAAGGAAGCACATGAGGACTAAGTGCAGAAAAGATAACGGCCAGCGGCTCTTGAACAATGCATATTTTTTTTCAAAACCATACAGTTTGTCATCTTTTCTATCCATTTGCCATGCCTCTAAAGTATTATAATCTAACTCCCTTTTAGAGCCGGTCTGAGAAAGTGCTCTTTTGTCTTGAAGGAGAATGTATAAATATCTAGACTGACTAAAAATACACACTTTGAACTCAACTTAGAAGCCAACCAAGAACCAAGGAGCTGTCCTCAAACTGAAAATTACAGCCTCTGAAAATCCAGCCAAATATCGGATAGGCATACAATGTGCATTCTCACAGCTAGGAAAAGATTATCAGATTTACCAAACGCATAAGATTTTTCTGCCCTCATCACTGCACTTGGCCACATATAAGAATGAAGATATAATGTGGCGCCCCGTGACACCATCACTGCTCTTAACTAAAGTTTCCACACTGTGGGATGTTCATTTCTTAGTTTCATTTATTCATTGTCTCTCCCAGCTGGATCCCCACATTTAGCGAAGCCTTCGTGTCAGTCTTTAATTCTGTCTTGACATGTTGTTTCAACCTAGCCACCAGAATTTGCAAACCATTATTTGTGTCTTGGCATGTTGTATGAATTCAGCTAATTGCTGCTTATTCAATAATATAGCTCAGTGTGATATGTGGATCCAGCCCCCCCCTGTCTCTGTCTCTGTCTCTGTCTCTGTCTCTGTCTCTCTGTCTCTCTGTCTCTCTGTGTCTGTCTTTCTTTCTTTCTTTCTTTCTTTCTTTCTTTCTTTCTTTCTTTCTTTCTTTCTTTCTTTCTTTCTTTCTTTCTTTCTTTCTTTCTTTCTTTCTTTCTTTCTTTCTTTCTTTCTTTCTTAGAACTAAGGAAAAACTTCCTGACAGTTAGAACAATTAACCAGTGGAACAACATGCCTCCAGAAGTGGTGAATGCTCCAACACTGGAAGTTTTTAAGAAGAGACTGGACAGCCATTTGCCTGAAATGGTATAGGGTTTCCTGCCTGAGCAGGGGGTTGGACTAGATGACCTCCAAGGTCCCTTCCAACTTATTATTATTATTATTATCCAGGGAGGGAGAGAAGGAGAGAGGGAGAAAGAAAGAGAAAGAGAGAGATGCAGCCCCAAAGTTATAAGTTGTGCAGATCTTCTTCTATAATGAGATCCAGCAACTGTCTAAGAGTAAACATCATTATTTGCAGCAGGGAAGGGTTACGAGAAGCACTTTTGATCAATATGTTCCATTTAAGTTTCCGGGGTGGGGGCCGGAAGGGGAGAGAGAGTGGAGTGGCCGAGAGTTCAGCCTCTCTGTTTATTTAAGGACTGTGATTTAATGGCTAGTCTTGGAAAGCAGCCCTGTGCTCCCCAACATTTTCACAGGAGGGAGCATAAGACACTCGCCTTTCTTTTGGTTTAAAAAGGAACAATTTAATGGAATATATCAGCATGTGCACTCAGTATTTCCCTTTCATATCCAACCAAGAAAAATAAATAAATCTTGCTCATTTAGCTCCTGATGGTGATAGAGGGTACTAGACTAAGACTCCGTGGTCCAATTGTATCATTTGTCTCCCACTCCTGTCAATGAGCATTCAAGGTGACAGCCCATGTGATGAAGGAGTGATGAAGGAGCTGGACTAGCAATGGGGACACCCTCATTTTAGTCCATCTTCAGCCACAGAAAGTCCCTGATGACTTTGAGCCAGTGACACTCTCAGTCCACAGTTATATTATGCTAAATTACCCAAACTCGAGCCCATGTATAGATCTATCTATCTATCTATCTGTCTGTCTATCTATCTATCCATCCATCTATCTCTGTCTCTGTCTTTCTTTCTCTCTTTCTCATCTATCTCTATCTAGCTATTTCATCACTCTATCTCTATCTATCTATCATCTATCTCTATCTATCTCATCTATCTATCTATCATCTATCTCATCTATCTATCTATCTATCTATCTTTTCAAATGTTGGAGAACATGACCGTGTTCTTTTATGGTTTTACTGTGATTTCCATCACTACTTGGTTTGAATCACAAATCACGTTTGCAAAACATTTACAAAACTGAAAAGCAATGGACCAGGTGTGGAAAACAAGGAAGTGGCTTCAAATACTAAGTATGACAACTGTTAAACCACAAAAGAAAAAAGTCCAAGCTCTGGTGAGGACATCGAGTCCTGAGTTTCGTAACTGAAAGGACTTCTTATGCTCACCTTACACAAAGCTCAAAGAGATGCATTCATTTTAAGAACATGGGTTGGCCAAGGTTAAGCATTTTGTCTCAGTGTGTTTAAAGTGATCTGGAGAGTTAATGGTCCAACGGTGCAATCCAATGAATGGATTCATTTGGATTCATGCTCGGGCAAGCAAATATAGACGTACAGTGAAAGAGTGCAATCCTATAGAAACCAAAATGAATAAACTCCATTGAATTTGTTGTTCACTGCCGTGGTGGCGCAGTGGTTAGAATGCAGTACTGCAGGCTATTTCTGCTGACTGCTGACTGCCAGCAGTTCGGCAGTTTGATTTTTACTAGCTCAAGGTTGACTAAGCCTTCCATCCTTCCGAAGTCAGATTGTTGGGGGCAATATGCTGACTCTGTTAACCACTTAGAAAGGGCTGTGAAACACTGTGAAGCGGTATATAAGTCTAAGTGCTATTGCTATATCTGCATACTGCATTAACCAAAGCATGGTTTGCATATCCATATTTTATTGAACAAACCAAATATCTGTGCTCAATTGATATCTTCAGCCCAAAGCAAAACAAGAAACCAAAAAAAATCCACCCCTACATTATAATTATATAATAATCATATCATTATTTACATGATATGTGAACCCAGACCATGAAATAGACATCTAGGAGGGGAAAGCCACTGTAAATTGAAGAAACAGAATCTCAAAAATGGGACCCTGATTATTGATTATGTGTCAGATTTCAATATATGTCCAACTTCTCATGGAAAGTAGGTACGGGACACTTGGTTCTTGGGAAGCCACACAACCATTTGAACCTTGGAGCTTGGAAACTACAGTTGGGTCTAGGTAGCTCTTAAATGAGGACCCAGATTGTTGGGGGCAATAAGCTGACTTTGTAATAATGCCGCTTGGGGGGGGGGAAGCCCTAATAAGCAGGCATATACATAGAATGAAGGCTATTGCTAAGCACATTGGTTTGTGCTTAAATTGTAAGCCGCCCTGAGTCTTCGGAGAAGGGCGGGATATAAATGGGATTAAAATAAATAAATAAATAAAAATAAAATGAGAAATTGTTTTGGGAATACCAGAGCTATATGGGAAATCAAAACTATATTTCAGGACAAGGCCGTGACAAACCACTTCCTGCTGTTGCCAAGAAATGCATGTATATAATCTAAATCAACCTCTTTGATTAGAGAAAAAACAATATCCGTATTTATGGCTGACTGGAAATCCCTTACAGACTTTTTACATGAAACGGGGAGGGGGGGGCGGTGATGATTAGGGGGGAAAAACTGAGTATCAGAAAAGAGTGAGCTTTCTTTTGTAATCATAAAATAAGAGTTAATGTTGTAATTATGTGTATAATTGATGCAAGGGAAAGTTTTATATTTCTTTTTATTCTTTCTGCATTTTGCTTTTTTCTTTCCTGCTTTTACTCTGTGTTTGTCACAACCGTTGTGACAAATATAAGAAGTTTTTAAACCTTTATATTATTCTTTATATCTTTCTCTTTTTTCTAAGCTTGTTTTCTTTTATTGCACTTTTAGCTTTTTCTGCTATTTTTCTCTTTCTTTTTCGTCTCCTCTCTTCTAGTTTAGCTTACATTCATTCTTATAATTGCTCTTAAAATTTTAATAAACACACACACACACCTACAGTACTATATCCCATTTGACTGCAGCCCTCAATTTTAAAATAACGTATCCATCCATGCAGTACCCCTCAACCCCTCTCACATCACAGTTATGTACACAAATTAAAACATTTGTGCTAATGAGCACATTAGGATCCCAAAATTGTTTTCTTTTGCTTCTGTAAGCCATTAACCTAAGAAGAGAAAGACAGCATGATTGTAAACAAAAAAGGCTATTGGCAAAGCTTGACAAAAATATGGAGGAAGTGAAGACATTCATCTCACCCATTGACATGTTTATTGCTCATTTACCTATGCCCCTGATTGACTGAAACAGTGATATCCATTGGGGACATCCAAAAATGCTACACTCAGCAGTTAAATTATGGAAACCCCTTTTACCAACTCCAGATATAGAGGCTAATATCACAGCTCACAGACAAAAAAGAAAAGAAAAAGGAAAGAATGTTTGCAAACTACTGTATTCCCTTTTCTTATCTTGAATGCTTAAAGAAAGCTTTGGGTTATAGACGCGTGCAAAGGTCTTGCTGAGACATTCAGAACTCATGAAAAGCTTCATGTCTGCATTTAAATGCCAAGAGCTTCCAGCAAACCATTTTTTCTAGTTTAAGTCCCGTAGGAAAGCAGAGTTTCAGCTTTCAGTAGCTGAGAGCAGGCAACTTCTTAACAGGACTGTGCAAGGAATCAGTTAACTCTGGATTGTCCAACTTTGGGAACTTGTAAGATTTCTGGACTTCAACTCCATGGCTGGCTGAGGAATTCTGGGAGTCTTGAAGTTCCCAAAGTTAGAGATCCCCTGAGTTAAGAGATTTGATGGTAATGGGACCCAGATTGTTGGGGGCAATAAGCTGACTTTGTAATAATGCCGCTTGGGGGGGGCGAAAGCCCTAATAAGCAGGCATATATACATAGAATGAAAGCTATTGCTAAGCACATTTGATTTGTGCTTAGATTGTAAGCCGCCCTGAGTCTTCGAAGAAGGGCGGGATATAAATGGGATTAAAATAATAATTAAAAAAAATAAATCAAATGACTGCAACCAAATGAACAGATTGGAAGGAACCTTGGAGATTGCCCAGTATAATACAGCATACCAATAAATAACTCTCGCACCTCTGTTTAAACGGCTCCAGCAAAAGAGAGGCAACCTTGTTCTGTTTTATTGCTCAAATGCTTACGGTTTGGGGGGAGAAAATGTTCCTGGTGTCCAGGGTAAAATCTACTTCCTTGTGTAAAATACGGAATTAAATCATCAGAACAGTTTAAATCATGTGATAACATTTTCACTTTCACACCGATGCAACAGCATTCTTTTTTTTTCCCCTGGCGCAGCTGAGAATTGCAACCAACATTTCAAATGATATCATTTTGATGTTTCAAACTGGAACACCATTTTGAATGGAAAGAATTTGACATTTTGAATGGAACTGAACATTTCAATTGGGTCAGGACTCAGGAGTGTCATACACGCAATTGTCCAAGACCTAAAGTTGAGCAGGACATTAAAATCAGTAATACTAGTTGCTAAGTAGAGGTTAACAAGCCATAGTGGAATTTATTCTTCTCCGACAATCAAAGCAGAAAATTTAGCCTTAAGGGCATGGTGAAAGAGATAGGAAATGGGAAGCTTTTCTTTCTGAATCCTGACTTTTTTTTAAGATTGCCCTGGCTGGCTAGGAACTATGGGAGTTGTAATCCCACACATCTGGAGGTCACCATCTAGAAGAAACAGCTTAAATCTCATCCAGAACAAGCCACGATTCAGCAAGATTCTCTAAAAATATGATTTTCTGTTAAGGTCTAAATGGCTGCCATCTCTTTCTCTCTCATTTATTTCCTTAAAAACCTGAAGCATTTATAACAGTCCCAGTTTAATTTTTTCCCCAAGGAAAGCTTGTTTGAAAATATCTCTTACATTACCAAAAATATGCTGAATTCTGTGGTCCTAATATTGGATCTCTACAAAAGAAACCATGTATGGATACAAATCATAAATGTTACATTTTAGTTTTTTATTATCATCTATTCTAAATATACACCAGAGAGACCTAAAACATCACAAGGCAATCAGTTACCATCCTGAGTAAACTTTAGTGGAAAATTAAAATTGCCACCAAGGACAGGTGCTATCTTAGGATCAGAAAAAAGGAAAGAGGACAAGAAAAAAGAAAGGAAAGCAAAACCTAGATTTGTAAGTGACCAAGACAGAAGCAAGTTAGAGAAACAAGATGCTACATGCTGTATTCTTGAAACTCTGAATTTAAAATTAGCCCTTCCTCTAAGATTTCACTAGGAGGAACAGATTTGTTCAGAATCCTAAAGAAAGGAACTTTCAGAAGAACACTGAGTTTTAATTTTAAAAAGCCAATTGAAGGATGCCGTTCTCCTTTATTTCTGAAAAACAGTCAGCTGAATACTTTTTTTTTTTCATGGTCAAATATGGTTAAACAATCCATGAAACCAATGAAGCTTGAAGAACTGGTTTGATGTTCTTCCGAGCTTGAGATGTTTTTAAAAACTGCCTTTTGTTGCTTCTCTCTCTATTTCTTTTCTTCTTCTTTTTTCTTTTCATTATGTAACTGTAAGCTGAGCCTGGTCTCCTAGGATAAATGACAAAAGTAATTGAAATGGAGATTCTCATTTATGGAATGCATCATTCATATTTATAAAGCAATACTGTTCAGTTGTCATTCATTGCTATCTAGCAAACCTCTGGCTAAAACGGGGTACCAAATGGAGGAGGAGGAGGAGGAGGAGGAGGAGGAGGAGGAGGAGGAGGAGGAGGAGGAATGGAAGAAGAGAAATCTTTAGAGGGAAATATTTTTTTTAAAAAAATACCATGAATTCATTTATTATATGTCTTTTATCCTGATGGGTTTGTAATTCTTAGTGATAAGATACCATTAGGTTGAAGGGAATGGGGTCATCTAAAGGACAGAGATTACATCCCCACTGTAAATTATGGATTAAGTCCTTAGCTTAAACCATCCTTGTAAATAACAAAGCTATCCAGAGCTCAGAAGGGTTTTGCTTTGTTATTGCTGCAGGAAGAATCCTCTTTCAAAACTACCCTGCAAAGCAACACAAAGCATCTCCTATTTCTAAAAAACAAAGCAAACTTGCATATCAACTTGCTCCAGCACATTCAATAGCATCGGGTATGTCTTTTACGGGGTTTCCAGCAAATTAGTGGACATGGCAAAGGATTATCAGGGCATCACAGAAAATGTAAAGCAGGGGTCCCCAACCCCTGAGCTGTGGACCACCAAGAACTGGGCCACACAAGTGACAGAAGCTCCATCCGCATACGTGCAGGATGCAGGCAGTACACAAAACCTATCACAACCCCCCTCCGGTTCGTGGAAAAACTGCTCTCAACAAAACCAGCTCCTGACTCCCCAAAGGTTGGGGGCTGCTGGTGTAAAGAGTGTAGCAGATGACCTTCGGGAGATTTACAGATTCCAATGCCTAGGCAAAGAGGGAGGAAACATTTTGTAAGTCCAGAGCAACAGGATAATATTCAGAAGCAACTCGGGGAGATGCCTCCCTATTTTACGGAACTATAAGGTGGAGGAGCTGCTGCTAGTTCTCACTTAACTAGGGTAATTGAGACTGGCAGTAACTTACTAAGCGACACAGTCATAAAGTGCAATGTCAGTGTCAGGGTTCCGACAGACAGAGACAAATAAAGCAGAACTCCGAGGCTTGAAAATTCCTCAAAGAACAGGTTTATTAGTTACAAAGTATTGGCACAATCAAAAGTGAAACCATGTCTGAAATTCGCACTAAAATTTCCCAGTTACAAAGTATATTGTCCCACCCACAAAATGATGTCATCAGTACGTTCCCCAATGCATTCATTTGGCAGGCTTCCTAATACAACGTTCAATCCCTGATCACGGGAGCAGTAGATGACCTTGGTTCCCACGGGACAGAAGATTATTATGACTAGTGGGCAATCCCCCCCTCCCTCCATCCTGTGTGGCAACCTAGAAGGAAGAGAAAGATGGCTGCAGACAGGCTCACTGTAGAACTGACAATCACATGACTGCTGGTTTACAGCCGCAGTTATGCCAATTCCAGTTGCCATGATTAGGCAAATCCTGAGCAGGTGCAGCATTCTGTGATCCTGTGATCACCATTTGCGACCTTCTACTGGCTTCCCCATTGACTTTTCTCCTCAGAAGCTGGCAATGAAGGTCACAAATGGTGATCTGTGGGGCACTGCCACCATCATAAATGCAAACCAGTTGACAAGTGCCCAAATTGCAATCCCATGAACCATAGGGACACTCCAACAGCCACAACTATGACGATCTGTTATAATTCCCCGTCGTTCAGCACTATCATAAGTTCAGACAGTCACTGAATCAGCGGATGGTAAACAAAGACTGCCTGTACAGAACAATCAGACTTGCAAAATTCTGTTTATGATAGCCAATAAACTCAATAAAATTAGCTCTAGCCTTCCTGTGGATTCCCTACTTTGGTCTAACCTAGCGAGGCTGTTTTGAAGGGCCAAACTGTGCCTGAATATTACAGCTTTAGATGATTTATACATCCCACCAGATGAGCTACAGAACCTCCACTACCAGCCCACTGACTACAAGAAACAGGGTTTCTCTCATGTAAAGCACTTTGCCTCCCAATCACAGTCCGCTTTCTCAATCACCATGGAGTTTCTCTAGCTGTTATAACTAAGCAAACACTTCAGCTAATATTGACACTTCTGTTAAAATGCCTGTCTAGTTTTGAAAGAAATGAGCCTTCAATGGAGTCATAAGTGTTCATTACTCCAAACCAAATTATTAAAACATGCAGTACAGTCTGCATGTGCTCCAGTCCCCTGCTTGATGAGCAATGAATGATTGGTTCACACAACAATATTAAATGCTAATTCCTGGTAACAGAACACAGTAGCCAGGCACACAAAATATTTTGCACTCCAGTTATTATCATTTAACCTGATAGTGTTGTTCTCTCCGCATTTGTAGACAATGACCAAAGTTTGTATAAAACTATAACCAACTCACAAACAACCCACCCCTCCCCTTTAGCCTATATTGGGATGCTGTGTAGACCAGGGATCTTCAAACTTGGCCCTTTTATGACGTGGACTTCAATTCCCAGAATTCCTCAGCCAGGCATGTTGGCTGAGGAATTCTGGGAGTTGAAGTCCACAAGAACCCTGGTGTAGACCCAGTTGCTGTTAAACCCCAATTTTTAAGTCCAATGTAGAAAGCCTGCCAAATGAATGCATTGGGGAACGTACTGATGACATCATTTTATGGGTCAGACATTATACTTTGTAACTGAGAAATTTTAGTGGGAATTTTAGACTTGGTTTCACCTTTGATCGTGCCAATACTTTATAACTAATAAACCTGTTCTTTGAGGAATTTTCAAGCCTCAGAGTTCTGTCTTGATTTGAACATGATGCCAACTAGAAAAGCTGAATTTGTATATCATGTTCAGCTCAAAACAAGCAAATCAATTTTTGGCTTGCTGTGATATGTCCATGGTCAATGTCATTCTACCATATTGCTTATTAACTCATCTTCCAAAAAGATCATGGAGAGGTTATCTAGCAAGAAGTCCAGAAATAATGGGACCCTATATGCTGCTTCAGAAGAGCGTTCCAATCAATCAAAATTATATACACTTAATTCCCAAGAAATGAAATAGGCTATCAGTTGGTCCTCAGAAAATGAGATCAGAACTACAAAGCAATCTATATGGTTCTTATGTTTCTTTCTTACACTTAACAGAAGGGACAGCAGAGACTGAGGTTCAAATAAGCCAATTCCAAGGAATTTAAAATATGAGGTAGCAATTAGCCATACCTTCACCATTTATGCAACTAGAGATTTGTGCTTCCTCTGGACAAAATATTTCACTTCTGTTCAGCTAAACTATATATCTTATAAACGAATGAAAAAGGGAGCATTTGATGCCATGTACAATATATAAGAAGCTATTTAAGGATCCATTAAAAATATCACCCAGGTTTATTTCTTGATATTCAACCTGTTTAGCAGTTGTGGACTAAAGCAGTAGTCATTCACTTCCACAAGACAACCCCTAAAAACATCTGAGTCATTTCACTCCCAACACAATAGTTGTGGTTCAGAAAATTATGCCAAACCTTTAAGTAGTTGTTTGGTTTAACATGTTAGATGGAACTCAAGTTTTTGTGGTTCATTTATTTAGACATTGTTTAAACAAGCCATGGGTTAGCATGAGATGTGAACCCTAGAAATACAATGGTACCTTGGTACTCAACTGGTTTGAAACTCAATGAATTTGGTACTCAATGCATTTTGACTTGAAAAGTTTGTCCTGTTACTCATTGTTTGCTTGGTACTCAACACACACGCTAGAACTTGTTGGCTGCCTTGTGACTCACTACATCATTCTTTATTTGAAAAATGTGTTTGGTATTCATCATTTTGGTACTCATCAAGCTGGAACCAATTAACAATGAGTACCAAGGTACCACTAAACACTGAATTGGCTTTTATGCTGAAGCAGTCTTTGGTGTCCAGATGCTTGGCCTTTGAAAATGATCTTGTGGATAACGAGCAATTTCTGTCACAGCAGGAAAAAATTAAGAGGGAAAATCTGTAGCCTAGATTGTATATGTGCTGGGAAGTATCCCTCGAGAATTTCAATGCAGTAGACATGAGGATGGATTCAGGTGTAACTATGTCTAGAGGGGATAACATTTATGAGAGTTGAGTCAATTCTTTTCTTATTTACACCTACAGATTTTAGTAATGACATTGACATATACTAAGCCTTAATGTGGATTCCTTATTTATGGCTTAGACTAAGATTGTGTTGTAAATGGGATCTATAACATGCATTAACCATGCATGTTTACTGAATAAACCATAGTAATGATGCTGATGCTGATGCTGATGCTGATGCTAATAATAATAATAATAATAATAATAATAATAATAATAATAATAATAATAATAATAATAATTGGAAGGGACCTTGAAGGTCTTCTAGTCCAAACTCCTGCTCAGGCAGAAAACCCTATATCAGGGGTGTCAAACTGCTGTCCTGCAGGCCAGATGCATCACGCTAAACCGTGAAAAAGTCGCGATGGGTCGTGAAACGTCACGTGACATTGCGAGTTTGACACCACTACCCTGTACCATTTCAGACAAATGGTTGTCCAGTCTCTTCTTAAAAACCTCCAGTGTTGGAGCATTGACAACTTCTGGAGGCAGGTTGTTCCACTGATTAATTGTTCTAACTGTCAGAAAACTTCTCCTTAGTTCTGGGTTGCTTCTCTGTTTGATTAGTTTCCATCCATGGCTTCTTGTCCTGCCTTCAGGTGCTTTGGAGAATAGCTTGACTCCCTCTTCTTTGTGGCAGCCCCTGAGAACACTGCTATCATGTCATCCCTAGTCCTTCTCTTCATTAGACTAGACATACCCAATTCCAGCAACCGTTCTTTATATGTTTTAGCCTCCAGTCTCCTAATCATCTTTGTTGCTGTTCTCTGTATGGTTTCAGATATGGCACTAAGTCATAAAGCAAGCTCACTTACTTCTCATGTTTTTAGATCACACTTCATTAATTTAAAGGCAATCTCATAGAGAAATACAAAAGAAAAGAATCCCAAGCCAATAAAATCATACAAAACTCCTAAACAAAAATTAACATCACGACAAGGTGCAAATATTAAACTATATGAAACACCTAAAGCTATAAATTATACAACTCAACCATGGCAAGGACTGAACCAAAACATTATGCTAAGACAGAAAATAAATCCAAACCAACAACTCCCAAAGGTGCTTTTTCAAAAGGCAACTGGACTTGCTTTGTTTTTGCTTGAAGACGTTTTGCTTCTCATCCAAGAAGCTTCTTCAGTTATGAAGAAGAAGCTAAAGAAGCTTCTTGGATGAGAAGTGAAACATCTCCAAGCAAAAACAAAAAAAGTCCAGTTGCCTTTTGAAAAAGCACCTTTGGGACAACCATGACCTGGATTATTGAGACTCTCCATAGACCAGACATGTCAAACACAAGGCCCGGGGGCCGGATCCGGCCCGCGAAGTGGTTTCATGTGGCCCCCGAAGCCATCCTGGAAACAGTGAGGGAACGGCCCCCACTGTCTTGGCCTTGGCCCAGAGACCCTCCTTCTGCCAGAGACCCTCAGATCTGTCCCACTCCTGCCCAGGCCCCCATAGGCACCCTTGATGCGAACGATGTAGAGCTGGCCACGCCCACCCAGTAGGCCATACGCACTCTAGCCACGCCCACCCATTAGGCCACGCCCACCCTGGCCATACCCACCCGGCCCCCTGAGGGCAACTGCAATGCTGATGCGGCCCTCAATGAAATTGAGTTTGACACCCCTGCCATAGACACCAAACCAACAAGCTTCACACCTAGCAAGTGTTCAGCACACACCTGGAGGGACAGTAGAAATTTGACCTAACTCGACCATAGCCATTTTCCCCAGCTGCTGATGGAATAGTTGCCTTTACTCATTCAATCAGGAATTAAACAGTAGATGAATCCTTCCGGGACGTCTTTGCAAACTTGACATGGTGTCCCTAGACACTGGCTTCCAGTTGCTTAACATTTGTCTTTCGTAACCCATCACAGTGACAAGTTTTTTTGTTGTTGTTAATTCTTAGTGCCTTCTGGTAGAGTCAAAACATTTCTTAGCAACTCCAAGTAGTCATTGCAAGAGATGGAGGATTTTAAAAGAAAAAAAAAACAAAAAAACTACAATTTATACTAAGGTCAAAGTTTGTGTTTCTTTCATGATAAACTTTCAGAAAAGTATACTTGGGAAATGGATGGTCTGCTAATTAAGTAAGCTAATTCCTATAAATATTTGTCTCTGTGCATGCTTAAAATCAAACTAAAAGAATTAAATAGATGAAGTTGTTTATACAGAGAGCAGACTGTTTAGGAAATAAGAGCATCGTTTGGATAAACAGGTTATTTTCAGCTATTAAAATAGTTTTTTTTAATCGTCTGCAGCCTATATGCTGAATCTTTTTTCAGTGGCTTCCTGTTATACAGACACAGAATGTTGCAAACAACAATTATCAGAATACATTTACCTAATCACACACCCATTCAAAGATTGTCCTTTTCTTGCTCCAGTTATAAAAATACCATGTTGCAGAATTATTTTCCTTTGAGGTACTTTTTTTTGGAGGGGGTAGGGGTATGTTTTCTTATATTGGCTCAGATGAGTCTAGAGCAGTGTTTTTCAAACTTGTCAACTTTAAGATAGGTGGATTTCAGCTCCCAGAAATTTCCAACCAACATTTGCTGTGGAATTCTGGAAATCCACACAACTTAAAATTGCCAAGAGCACTGAAGAGGACTTCAGACAGTGACTAAACTGGCAGTTCAGAAGACTGTCGTTAATAAGGCTGAGACCCAATTCTGAAAAATCTCTAGAGAAGAGCCAGATTTACAGGTCATACTAAGCCAAAACCAACAAATATATGTTACTTCAGCACCAGTTCTGGGCTGCATAACTCCAGAAGACTTCAAAATGGTAATAAAGAATAAGAATATTTAGTTCCCTGCATTGTTGGTCATCTGGATTCCATGATCCAGATCTAGAAGCCCTTTTACACATGTTGCTTTGAACCCAGCTAGGTAAAGGTAAAGGTTCCCCCGCACATGCGTGCTAGTCGTTTCCGACTCTAGGGGCCGGTGCTCATCTCCGTTTCAAAGCCGAAGAGCCAGCGCTTGTCCGAAGACCTCTCCGTGGTCATGTGGCCGGCATGACTAGACGCCAAAGGCGCACGGAACGCTGTTACCTTCCCACTGTAGTGGTCCCTATTTTTCTACTTGCATTTTTACGTGCTTTCGAACTGCTAGGTTGGCAGAAGCTGGGACGAGTAACAGGCGCTCACTCTGCTACGCGGCACTCGGGATTTGACCCGCCAACCTGCCGACCTTCTGATCGACAAGCTCAGCGTCCTAACACACTGAGCCACTGCGTCCCAGCTAGTATTCCCTTAATCTACAGAAATTCAGTCAAAGGTTTCCCTACCCAATATCTATCTGGTTGACAAAAAGCTCTTTGCTAACTCATAAATACCAAGAGATTGTTTACGAATCAGGGCTTGTTTTTCTGCATTTCAACTCCATCTCGTAATTTTCGGCAATAAGGAGGAATGCAAGACCACATGATTTATAAAGCTCCTTCTATGTGGGAGCACCAGCAAGAAAAGGCAATTAATACAAATCAACCTTGGTCCAAGAAGCAATAAAGCTAGACATACCTACTGTGTTTCCCCCAAAATAAGATCCATCCAGAAAATAAGCCCTAGCATGATTTTTCAGGATGCTCATAATATAAGCACCACCCCAAAAATAAGCCCCAGTTAAGATCTTCAGCCAGACGGACACATTTAGTACCATATTTCCCCAAATATAAGCCCTAACCAGAAAATAAGTCCTAATGCATCTTTTGGAGCAAAAATTAATATAAGACTTGGTCTTATTCTCAGGGAAAACACGAGTAGTTCTCACAACACACTAAACAGTACGCCAGACTAGTTAAAAGAGGATTGTCAGTTTGCACCTCTGTATGCTTTGAAAACTCAGCCGTAGTCTCAGAACATGATATAAAACATGGGCATCCAACCTTCTGGCTTACCTGGGCCACACTGAGTGAAAAGGAATTGTCTTGGCCACATATAAATATATATAACATAGTTAATGTATTTAAAGAACAAACTTCCTTTACTTTTTATGTTTTTATTACAACATTGTGGGGCTACATTACTAGCAGCCTGTAGGGCCGCATGCACATCTGGTATAAAGTATACGAGAGACCGGGGGGGGGGGGAGGGAGGGAAGGACAGAGAGAGGGAAGGAGGGAGAGGGAGGGAGAGGCAGATGATAACTGTTTTATATTAACTCGGAGAAGAAAATGCATTATGTGAATCTGGCCAGTGGGAGCCACAGGAGGAAAGAGCTATCTTATGTGTGCCAGTGAGTTTCACAGCAATTATTTCATTTTAAGATGAGCAATTCAAGCCAGCCACAACCCTCAGTCTAATTTCAAAAACTTGTTGGAAGCGTTCCCTGCCAGTTGCTGGCGAAAGCTCTGCCGCAAGCTACTGTTGTGAAAGAAGAATGGCAGAAAAAAATAAAAGAGGAAAGAAAAATACGAAAAGCGGAAAAAAGGTTATCAGAAAGAAAAGCTGGAGGCCATTCACTTTTGATTTTTTTTCCCCCACCCTTCATTTCTTTTTCTTTTTTTTTCCAGCTCTTAATACCATGTAGACAGGCGGTCTGGTGTAGTGGTTAAAGCAGGAGGCTAGGGACCAGGAGACTGTGAGTTCTAGTCCTGCCTTACGCATGAAGCCAGAGCGGTGTCCTTGGCCTGGGCCTGTCACATATGGCTCTGTACCACATCATACAACATCTTGAATCTCCAAGGACCTATGCAAGGATCCTTTTTGCAGACTTCAGCTCGGTATTCAATACCATCATTCCAGATATGCTTCTATCTAAACCAGGGGTGTCAAACTCAATTTCACTGAGGGCCGCATCAGCATTGCGGTTGCCCTCAGGGGGCCAGGTGGGTATGGCCAGGGTGGGCGTGGCCTACTGGGTGGGCGTGGCTAGAGTGCGTATGGCCTACTGGGTGGGCGTGGCCAGCTTTACATCGTTCGCCTCAAGGCTGCCTATGGGGGCCTGGGCAGGAGTGGGACAGATCTGAGGGTCTCTGGCAGAAGGAGGATCTCTGGGCCAGGGCCAAGGCAGTGGGGGCCGTTCCCTCACTGTTTCCAGGATGGCTTCGCGGGCCACATGAAACCACTTCGCGGGCCGGATCCGGCCCCTGGCCTTGTGTTTGACATGTCTGCTCTAAACTGATTCGCTAGCCGTGCCTGACTACACCTGTAAGTGGATCATAAGCTTTCTAAGATAGGAAGCAGCAGGTGAAGCTAGGCAAAATTACACCAGATACCTGAACAATTAACACAGCCCCCCTCCCCGGGCTGTGAGCTCTCTCCACTACTCTTCTCTCTATATACCAACGACTGCATCTCAAAGGATCCCTCTATAAAAGGACTGAAGTTTGCAGACGATACAACAGTGATTGGTCTCATTCAAGACAGCAGACAAATCTGCATACAGATGGAAAGTTGAACTACTAGCCTTGTGGCGTGGCTGGAACAATCTTGAACTGAACACACTCAAAACTGTAGAGACGAGAGTAGATTTTAGGAGAAGCCCTCCTATTCTACCACCTCTTCCAATGCTAGATGACACAGTATTAACAGTAGAGGCCCCCAAGTTTCTAGGTTCTATAATATCTGAAGACCTCAAATGGACACCTCACATCAAAAATGTCATCAAAAAAGCACAACAAAGAACGTTCTTCCTGCTTTCCATTGAGGAGCTGTATACTTCACGAGTCAGAAAAAGGGCTAAGAAAATATCTACAGACCCCCTCCCATACTGGACATGAACCGTTTCAACTTCTTCCCTCAAGACAATGCTACAGGGCATTGCACGCCAAAACAACTAGACACAAAGACATTATTTCCCCGATGCCATCACTCTGCTAAACAACTAAATCCCACAACAGTCAAAACTACAGTGTATTACTATTATCCTTCTCATCTTTCCTATTACCTATTACCTTATCTTCTTATGACTATAACTTTGTAGCCTGTACCTAACGATTTATATTGTTTTTATTTAGTACCCCAGTATGATTTATGCTGATTGCTTCTTTAGTATCCTCTGATTATCACTGAGTTTTGTATATTATGATTTATGATAATTGTATTTTATAATTATGATCATGATCTATCACTCGTTGCTTGTTTGTGTGTCCAATCACACTTGGCCAATAAAGAATCCCATCCTATTCTATCCCATCCTATATTCCATTCCATTCCACTCCACTCCACTCCACTCTACTCTATACTCTCTCAGCCCTAGGAAAAAGAAGGCAGTGGCCAATCACTTTTGAAAAATCTTGCCAAGAAAACTCCAAACTGACTCCAAGTTACCCCACAGATACACACCAAAAAACCCAAGTAAACCCTCCAATTATCTGCAATGGGTTGTGGGGGGACTTTGCCTATGACTCTCTGTTTAAGATAATCATACATCTGAAATGTTGCAAGGCTGAACTTCATTTATTTAATAATGGAAGCATGCATACTTCTGATGCCCTCAAACCCATTCCTTTGCCTGTTCCTCTCACCCTGCCTTGTGGCACTACAGCAATGGATTTTAACGGAGCTTTACTCTGAGACACAGGAATTAGGAAGTTTCAGGCACAACAGCAGCCAAAGATAGCAATAAAGTAGCTTCAGGAAGTTTAGAGGATTTTTCTCCACTAAATTTCCCATCAGCATCCTGGAGGCATCTGAGAGTGACCTCAGAGGCTGTGAATAAGGCACACGAATCAGGCTCACAGCCACTGAATTTATATTAGGACAGACAGATTCTGCCACAGGACGATCCTTCCCAACATTCAGGTAAGCTGAATGTAGAACATGAAGTCATCTTGGCAACACACTGGCCAACAATTTGAACAATGGCCAACATTATGCAATCAGAGCAGAAGGATGCAGGATAAAGAGGATAGTGCCAGATAGCCCAGATCAGCTTTACACTGGAGTCTTTAGACTCTGGACTTGTTCATTATAGGTTACCAGAGAAACATCTTGAGATCTTCTTCATGGATGTACAGGTAGTCTCTGACTTATAACCACTCTTTTAACAGCCATTTGAAGTTACAACTGCACTGGGGAAAAATGGGACTTATGACTCGCACTTACAACTGTTGCAGCATCCCCAAGTTACAGGATCCAAATTCAGTTGCTTGGCAACCAGCCTGTTTTTACAATGGTTGCAGCATTCTCTCAGCCAGCTTCCAACAAGCAAAGTCAATGGGGAAAGCCAGATTTGCCTTAAGGATCCCATGCTTCACTTAACAACTGCGCTGATCACTTAACAACCACGGCAAAAAAGATGGTCAAATCAAGCACAAGTCACCGGTCCCAATAGTAGTCGTAAGTTGAGGACTACCTATGGTATGCCCTCAATCCCTGAGTCCCAGTCTCTTCCCTAGGCCAGAGGTCTGCAACCTTGACAACTTTGAGACTTGTGGACTTCAGCTGAAGTCCACAAGTCTCAAACCTTGGCAACTTTAAGACTTGTGGAGCTGAAGTCCACAAGTCTTAAAGTTGCCAAGGTTGCAGACCCCTGCCCTAGGCTTTCACAGCCCCAGTGATGTCATACTGCATTTGTCTAGACCCTAGACCAGCATACTGAATGTGCTATTCTGCCAGATGGGCTACTGCTTCTATCCCTCTTAGCCAGCAATGGGGCCCTTGAAAGCCACACATACCCTTGTTAAAAAGTACCTCTTCAATAATGTCACAGCTTCAGAATTCATGATATCCTCAAGTCCCACCTACCCAGGGCAAATACCAAACGTGGGCATCCTCCACACCCCAAGAGGTATGATTGGGGGTTTTTTTACCACTCTTTTCTAGGGCCAGTGAAAACAATAGGCATAACACACCCTTCTTCTATCAAACTTTACCCCTTTCCCAAAGTGTAAAAGGATGGATGCTTTCAGCCACGCCCCATTCTGATGATGTCACCACCACCCCAACACCAGCCACACCCCTTGCAGGCTTCAGAGTCCTAAAAACATAGGAGGGAAAGTAACATGGGACCACCCCCCCTGGCCATGGGATTCATTGAACAGCCCCTATTTCCATTTCCCCCGTCAAGACCCCTCCTTCCCAGCTTTTGCCCATGAAGCAGTCATAGGTCTCTCTAGATAGGGGAGTCGGCAATCCTTTCCCCACTTTGGAAGAGACATTCAAATGGGAGGCACTTTCTCTTTTATTACTTTTACTTTGCTTCTGCTGGACAAGGGAGCTGAACCCGGAAAGACTGAACAGGGAAGCTAAGAGGATTATGGTGCACCCCCACCCCACTCAACCCTCCCTTTATTTCCCTGCAGACCTTGACCCACTGAGCTGACAAGCAAATATCGTTCTACATATAATCCTGTACATAAATCCTTTCCTCCGTCCCCCACCCACCCACACCCACAAGAGACACCAGTGCTACACAGCAAAGCAAGAACGGGAGGGGAGGAAATGCCCCCTCCATGCAAACCCATCGACCTTCAAATGACATCATAGCTCACCTTTCCCCACCCCGCCTCCCACCCTCTCCTATCACCCTCCCAAAAGGGGAGTTTATACAGGCCAGAGGAAAAAGAGCTGAGAGCTGAAGATTTGCAGATGACGTTTGGCGTGGCCGGACCCCCTTGGCGTGGCCGGACCCCCGTTCAAATGACTCAAGCTGTGCAATCAAATTGGGGCAGGGGAGATAACACTTTCTCCTCTCCTCTCCTGTCTATAAAGACTTTTGCAACTAGAGCTACACCTGCCCCAGGGAAGGAAAGGGGAGGGAGGGGTTGTCTTAATTCTCCAGCAAAGCTGCAACCTTCAACGTGCTGACCTGGGAGTATGCAACGACCGGGACCCCTCCCCGCTCCGCTTTCTTTCCAAACCAATTCGGCCAGCATCTAACTAGACCCATTCACTCCGGGAGATGGACACTCCCTTGACTTGCTTCGGAGCGGTTCGATACCCTCCAGCAAGCCGGCCGGCCCGATCCTCTTCTCGGGTTCAGGAGCATGATGCAAACCCCCCCCACACACACACACACACTCCAAAAAAGAGGGGCGTGTGAGGCACTGGCTAATTCCTCCAAACCAGGCGAACCCACCGATCCCCTTCATCGCAAACGGCGGCAGCTGCTGCTCATTCAGACTCCCCTCTTTCTCTCCACCACCAACCCCCCCCCCAACACCAACACCCCACCTCCAAGCCACACACGCCCTCCGCCCCGCTCAGCCAAGGGAGAGAGAGAGATGCTCCTAAAAGCAGAGGAGCCGTCCAGACCCTCCCCTCGGCAGCCAAATGCCTAGAGGGGTCTCGCCCCCACCCACCCCCACCCCACTATTCAGCAGGACTGGTTTACAGCCTTGGGAACCCCTCGCATTCCCTGCATTCGCTTCTTTCCAAAAGCGCCCCCACCCCGCCGCTCAGGGAAGTCCGGAGTCTCGCATTATGGTGAACCCCCCCTTCCCCGCTTCAGCATCCCCCCTCTTTAAAAAAAAAAAAGGCCCGAAGGCAAGAGCAATGCGCCCTCTCCTCTCCTTGCCCGACCACCCACGGCAGACGCCCTCCAGGCGGAACGGAAGCCAGAGGGGAGCCCGGAAGAGAAGACGGGGGGCGCCCCAAAGCTGGCCCAGCCCCGGACGGACGAGAGCCGCCGGCCCGGGATGCCTGGAAGGCGCGGCAGAGGTCACTTACCCGGGCGACGTGGCCTGCCAGGAGCAGGAGGAGCAGGAGCGGCGGCGGCGGCGGCAGCCCTGCCTGGCTGCGGGGCCTCGACGGCAGCAGCCGAGGCATTTCGATTCCGGCTGGACGAGGAAGGCACGGCCGATCCGGCTGCCCGACGCGTCGGGAGCCCAGAGGGACAAGAGAGGGGAGGGGAGGGACGGGGAGGGGGGGAGGCAAGTGCCCTTCCTTTGTTCCCGGTGCAACCAGAAACCCGGAGCAACGCAGCGGCTGGAAGGAGGAGGAGGAGGAGGAAGGCGGCGAGGCTGCGGGAGGTCAACCGCGAAGCTGGGAGCGGGAGATGCAGCAAATTAAGCAGGGCGGAGGCCGGCCCGAGCTTGCAAGGATGGCGGCTGGGACGCCTCCTCCTCCTCCCTCCGGCTCCAGCCCAGAGTCGCCCGCGGCGCCGGGACCGCAACGATCAAGAGCGCGCCCCGCTCCTTCCCCCGCTCAGGAAACCTGCGCTGCCGATCCCTTTCCATTCGCTCAGCGGCTGGGAGGAGGAGGAGGCGGCGGCGGGGGGGGGGGGAGAGAGACGGAGGGGCTGCGGCGCCCTCTAGCGCCCGCTCGGGCTCCCCCACGCCCGTTCCCGCCAACTCGGCGTCTGCCGCTGCGGTGACGAGTCGCAATGCAAAAAAGAAAAAAAAAAGGCTCAGCTCAAGCCTTGCCCGTTCATCCCATTTTTTTAAATGATTTATAAGGAGTCCTCAAGGGACGCGGTGGCTCAGTGGGTTAGGACGCTGAGCTTGTCGATCAGAAGGTCGGCAGTGTGGCGGGTCCGAATCCCGAGCGAGCGCCTGTTACTCGTCCCAGCTTCTGCCAACCTAGCAGTTCGAAAGCACGTAAAAATGCAAGTAGAAAAATAGGGACCGCTACGGTGGGAAGGTAACAGCGTTCCGTGCGCCTTTGGCGTCTAGTCATGCCGGCCACATGACCACGGAGACGTCCTCGGACAAGCGCTGGCTCTTCGGCTTTGAAACGGAGATGAGCACCGGCCCCTAGAGTCGGAAATGACTAGCACGCATGTGCGGGGCAACCTTTACCTTTACCTTAAGGAGTCCTCGACTTACGGCCACAACGGAGCCCAACGTTTCTGTGGCTAAGCGAGTCCGTTGTTAAAGTGAGTTTTGCCCCATTTTACGAGCTGGCTTGCCACAGCTGTTAAGGGAATCACTGCAGTGGCAAAGGTAGTAACACGGCTGTGAAGGGAATCTGGCTTGCCCATTGACTTTGCTTGTGTCAGAAGGGGATCGCATCACCCCGGGACCTTTTAACAGGGCTTTTTTTTTGTCATAGAACGCTCAGAACGGAGTTCCGGCACCTTTTTTGGATGGAACCTTGTAGGGTAGGCAAGGCGGGTTGTATGACATGTATGAGTTCCGGCACCTTTTTCTTTTACAAAAAAAGCACTGGTCATAAATATGAGCCAATTGCCAAGCGTTTGAATTTTGATCACATGACCATGAGGGGGGGGACTGCAATGTTCGTAAGTGTGAAAAATGGTTATAAGGCTTTTTTCCAGTGCTGTTATAACGCTGAACAGTTACTAAATGAATGGTTGTAAGTCAAGGACTACCTATATTGGAATAAATTTAACTCTGTTATATGTATGCATGGGTGCGAGTGGGTCAGTGTGTGTGTGTGTGTGTGTGTGTGTGTGTATCTGCAATTATTTTAAAAATTCGAGTCCCAGGTATATTCATCAGCGTTTTAGCAGTCTTTTAGCAATATACATATATATACCTATACCTATACCTACCTACCTACCTACATGCATACATACGTACATGTGTGTGTGTGTGTGACTGTGTGTACCTACAGAATGCAAACCTGCTTATTTAATTTACCACTGTTATTGGTTTATAGATCTTACCATAGCAATTAAATAAAAAGACATTTAAAAACTTCAGTAGGTTTATTTATGTATTACAAGGACATATACTGCTTCAGTCATGCAAACTGAAATTATACTAAGTTACACAATAGCTCTCAAACGCAGGCGAGTATTTTAGGTACTTAATAATATAAGGTAGTCCTGGGTGTACGGCAGCAATGGAGTCTGCCCATTACAGTCATTTGCCGTAAAGGCCATTAAATGAGATTGCCTCACTTAAACAACCCCCTGCTCTTCCTGATGTGGCCATTAAAATGAACGTGTGGGTCATTAAGTGGAGAATGGGATGAGGGTTTGTGAGGCCCCAGCACAGGCACAGGCCCATCTGCTTGGGGCCTCCCAAGCCTCCCCACCCACACACATACACACCTTGTAAGACACCCTGGGTTCCACCTCAGGGTCCCCACAACCCTTGGGCCTGCTTCCCCACACCACCATTGGGTTTCTGGAGACTGTTTTCCCTTCCACTGGCTTCCCAAAAGGCTCCAGACTCTTCCCTACCCGCCATCACCAATCCCATACTTATCTTTTGAGGCTCTAGACTTCACAGTGGGGAAGAAAGGCAGACCATCTCTGAGTGTGTTCCTGGACTGTGCTGAAATGGCCGACGCTTTTGGAACAATGTCATGCAGCCCAGCGATGGAACAATCCGTTCTGCTTCCTCAAGTGTGGTCCGCAAGGCACTGTGGAAAGCTCTGGCACTTTCCCCAGCACTGTGCAGACTACCTTTAGGGAAGCAGAACTGGCCACCATTGCCGGGCCTATAACTATAACTGGGCCTAAAAATATATGCCTATAGTTCCAAGTGCCAAGTATTCCTTTGGGGAACGCTCCGATTGCCACTGGGGAGTTTAGCACTACAAATGGAACCATGATCAATATCCGGGTTTGATATTTGCCAGGAAAGTAGTGTTTTTCCAACACTGAGGCCTACTTTAAAGCAGGGTCTTCAAACCTGACAACTTTAAGACTCGTGGACTTCAACTCCCAGAATTCCTCAGCCAGCCCTGGCGGGCTGAGGAATTGTGGGAGTTAAAAGTCCACAAGTCTTCAAGTTGCCAAGTTTGAAGACCCCTGGTTTAAAGGAATATCTGCTTCTAATTCACAGAAGGGCTTTGCAGTCATGTAACTATGTCACAGGAATTAGGGATGGTGGAGGAAAGGAGGAAACCAGCGATTTTGAGACCCAATTCTCATTGTTTTTAATGCCAGAGCGGTGGAACGGTGACTGGTGGAACGGATTCTAGAACCTAAGAGGAAGTAACCCATCACTCATGAACCTAATTGCTTCTCCATTCTTCTTATAGCTGTAAGTTTCTTCTTACAACTTTTAAGTGGGTTGACTATTGACGGAGCTCATCCTTGGAAGAAAAAGCTCAGTGGTCTTTATTCCCAAGCAGGTTGATGGAGAGGGACTGGATGTCGGTTCAATCTATACCAGACTGGGGCTTGAAGAGGCCCTAGCTGCTTGTCTTTCTCTTTTGCAGAACTCCCAGGCTTAATGGCTACCGGCAGACTCTGCCTTTTGGGGAAGGAACCTGATGCGTTGAAATGGGTTTCCTGTCTGCCTGTCTTGGTCTGGCAACTGCCAGGCGGAATGGATGCCAAGGGAGTCTTTAGGAGTGGGGTGGAAGTGACTGGTAGTTCCTCCCAGTTAGTCTTATGAAGTGGACCTAAGTATCTCCCTCCATACAGGTGACTGCTGCTGGGTACCTTGGGTGGTAATGGAACTTGCTTTGACTGGGAGGAATGTAAAGATTTCTCAGGGTGAGAGTCCGTCTCATTCATCATGTCATGCGTGGAAGCTGGAATGGCAACAGATG
Organism: Vipera berus; assembly: GCF_964194415.1. NCBI lineage: Eukaryota > Metazoa > Chordata > Lepidosauria > Squamata > Viperidae > Vipera > Vipera berus. Next base: position 10,721,734 of record NC_138212.1, on the reverse strand, counting down.
GACTCTGTATCAGAAAGGAAGAGCCCAGTGATGGTTCCAAGACAGGCTGCTCCCAAGTGGGCTCATGAAGGGGGCCTGGATACCTCCCCGTCCCCTTCTTAGAACTTCCAGGTTGATTTATATTTGTGGAGCTTTGTTCTGCAGGGACAGATCCAGAGGTCTGTGGGTTCACATCATAGAATGGTTTGGGCTCCTTCTCCCTTCCTTTTTGAGAGCCAGATGTTGATATAAGCACTGCGGGGAAAGCATCTGGAAGGGGGGTGTTCGATAATGGTTGCTCCCAGACTTGTTCATGGAGAGGGCCTGGATAAATTCCTTTCTTCTTCTTCTTCTTAGAGCTTTCTTCTTTTCCCGAGGGATCTGGTGGCTTTTGACCCAAGCCAGAAGTTACTGACTTTTGCTCCTGTTGACAGATGCAAGGTGGAATAAAAATTGGTGACACCAGTTCTGGAGATAAAAAACCTGATGGTTGATTCCAGACAGGCTCATGAAGAGGGCTTATCTGTTTGTTCATCCAATCTTGACATCTCTGCTGTGCCATGACTCCTGGAGTCCACTCTGGCCTGGAAAAGTCCAAAGAGACTTCAGAAAGTTGCTGTTCCCAAACAGCTTCATGGAGAGGGCCTGGCTCTTTAGCAATCCGGGTTGGATTCCCACGGGGTGGAACAATTACTGAAGGAACATGTTCTAGTGGGGTTGAATCTAACGATGGTTTCTCCCAGACAGGTTCATGAAGAGCTCCTAGATTTCTGTTCATCCCTTGCTGACAGCTTCAAAAAAGAATGACTGCAGATAGTGTCCAGTGAAGACGGGTGAGTCCTCCTAATAATGTATAGCAAGCTCTTCAGCAGCCTTCATCTCTCTTTTTCTCCATTCTGGCAATTTAGCGATGGAAATATCTCAATTGTGGGATAATCTTCCAAGAATCATTGTGTGTCTCATCTTGAAATATTGTGAGCAGTATGATTAGTGCAGTTGGCGCATCTCTAGTTTTTGTTGGCATTGGTTATTGTTGCATGGGAAGGTGTGTCATCTCTGGGATGAAGGCCTTTGTTATGGGTGCAACATGACTAATGAGCAGAAATTACAGTACATATAGTGTTTAAACTAAGAAGCTAATAGATCTTGGATGATCACCATTTTCCTTGGCTTCCTTCGAGAACCATGATAACTAGATCTGATGTGGGGTTTCTGAACCTATTTCATATGGTTGAATTGGTTTGTGATCCACGGTAAGGTGCACTTTCTCCTGTGGAACTGGTAGTATACTGACCCCTTCTGCAAAGCAGTAACTCAGAACAAGGGAAGAAGTACAAAGGTGCTTCTGTTGACAGGGCTCATAGGTGCACGTTAAACATGTGAAGCACACAAGTGCATTTAGTCAAAAGCAATGTTGCACCATTGTACTTTGTATCCTTTCTATTAACTTTACCTTTGAAGCACTTACATAGTTAACGCAATGGCTTCCATCAGAATGGTTTGCAAGCCAATGTTAGGTAATATTAAAAGGAACAGAACCAAGCATTTGAAGAAACAGGCACATTCGGGGCTTGTGAATGCTGGTTTTTAATGAGACCAAGTGGAACCATTACTGACAGAACTTGTTCTAGAAGGGAAGAGACCTCAACACACGTTCTTCTAGCCAGCTAATAAGAAATACCTGTTTCTCCCACTCTCGTCCTTCAGTCTCAATGGAGGCAGTGGACTTCATTCCAGAAAAGAAGGATCTAAGGATTTTAATCCCAGGCAGGCTCATGGAGAGGTACTGGCTGCCTGTTCAGTCTGTACCAGACAGGTGCCTGAAGAGGGTCTGTCTTCATTTCTTTCTGAGAGACGTCATCTTTAACAGCTACAGAAGAATTTTGCTTCAGATAGGAGGAGCCTGGCCCACTCAGAGGGTTTTCCTGCCTCTGCAACTTCTTCTGACAGTGGACAGGTGGAATAGATACTAAAGGAGTTGCAAGGAAGACAGGAGAACCCATAGTTATTTTCCTTAAGGGAGTCTCAGGAAGAGGAGTTATGTGTCTCTCCTTCCTTTTCGGAAAGCTGTTTGATTCCACAGAAGTCTGTTTTGATTGGGAGGAATCCAATGGCTGCCCCCAGAAAGAATCTTTTTCCCCTTCCTTGTGAAAGGTAATGGCCGAAGCCGTCGAAGGTGGGATCTCTACTTGAGAAGAACCTTGTGGTGGTTGCGTCGAAACAGTCTCTTGGAGAAGGACTGGATGACTCTCCTTTTCTTTCACAGATTTTACTGGCGTAAATAAAGTTTGTCCTGAGAAGACAGGGCCCAAAGGTGATTGATCCAAGCCCTGCACAGCATCTGACTCTCTTACCTCCTGAGAGCTACCTGGTGATAAATTCACGGGCGGCTTCAGTTCTGCAGGTTTGGAATCCAGTGTTGGTGGTTTCCAAACAGGTTCAGAGAGAGGGCTTGAAGGCTTCTGTTTATAACTTTCAAGTGCAGTGGCTCTTGAGAACGATTGTCGTGATGAAACATAGCCCTGTGGCTGGCACAAAGCTTCTCCTCGCTTCTCTGTCTCCTTCTGAATGCTACCTGAGGGCACAAACACGTGTTGCTCTTTGACAGGTTCATGTAATGGACTTATCTGCTTGTCCATCCACTTTTGACATCTGTGCTGTGCTACGGCCACTGATGGAGTCTCTTCTGGCTTGGAAGATTCCAAGGTGGTTCCATGAAGCTGTTGCTCCCGACCATCCTCATGAAGAGGGTCTGGTTCTTTATAAAATCCCAGATTGCCATGAGTAGGAATAGTAGTCAGTGTTGGGATCTCCCAGTCAGCTTCATGAAGTGGACCTGACTTTTTGCTCATCCCCTGCTGCCGCCTGTCAGGGAGAGCAACAACTGAGAAAATGTCTTAACTGATGAGGCCCTTCCAGGACTTGTGTAGTAAAACAGCCACTGTCTTTTGAGTTATTGTGACTTCTCATATGACATTTTCATTGATGGCCAACATAGTGGATGTTATATGATTGAAGATAATGTGGGTTGGATTTGGATACCCCAGTTTTTCTTCACATTGGTCATTATTGCATGATAGATGTGTCATCATGGAAGAAGGAGGGCTACTTGGCAGTCCTTTGTTATGATGTAGCATGTCCATCAAGCTTGCAATGGGAAGGCTTGAGTGACATACTCTTTAGGAGACTCTGGAACTATTTATTCTGGGAATTCTGGTAACAGCATCTGAAACTATGGGTGATGTCATAGGGGTGAAAGCCAATCATGTCCAAAGATTGCCAACATCGTTCTTCATAGCAGTTTTAATACTGTTTTAAACTGGGCTAAATATTTAATCGTTTTTTAACTTTTGTATTCCGCTTTTTTATATTTACTGCCCTGTACACCGCCCTGAGTCCTTCGGGAGAAGGGCGGTATAAAAATATAATTAAATAAATAAATAAATAAATAGCCTTGAGAGACTATTGACCAACTGTGCAATGCAATGAACAAACAAGTATATACACGCATGTACACACCGAGAGAAAAGCAGTAATTTCTGTCATTTCACTGATGTTTACAAGTGCTGTTGGCTATAAGATATTCATAGGGTAAAAAGCACCCCTGTATTGCTTGCCTCATTTGCAATAGAATATCCTAGGGCTAGTTCCACACAATACTGTATCTGTTCTTTGACTATGGAGATCTGTTTAACTGGCAACTTACACATAGGTGTCCCTTTAAAGAAACTCACACAAAGCTCATAGACTTTGGATGCCTAGGATGGTCCATGAACGTGAACCAATTTAACCATGACTGCTTAATATTTGGATATGAAAGGCTGGATTGCAGTGGGCTGGGATTCAAATTTTGAAGAAGCTGACTCTGATTTTGAAGAAGAGGCTATAGCAGAACCTGCGGGGTGTCAACCTCAGGAGACACAAAGCCAAGAATCACATGGGGTGATCAAAACTAGGTACCACCTGGACAATTGGAGCCATCAGATGAGGATGACTAAGGCCTCCCCAGCCTTCTCACCTGGTGAGTAGACAGGTGAACAGAGCAGAGATGTTCCATGAGGCTCCTTGCCAAACACAGGAGTACATCGATAGCATGCCCTGCCCAACAGCATCAGATATTAAGAATAAATCTCTTGATTAAAGATTAAAGAAATCAAACTGGCTGCAGTTTGATTTAAGAGGCAGCCTTGGTCCATGTTCCTCTGTTGGAAACAGCCATCTGATCTCCAGTGCTTGCAACATGTTCTTGTAGAGTCTACTGATGAAACTCTGACCACTTTGACATGGCTCTCGGTACCTTGAACATATTTTTGCAGCATTCTTCTGCATATTGCTGTTTAAAAGCTACCCATTCAGGCAAGCATCTGTCAGAGACTCTGTTTTAGCTTGCCTGCTTAAGACTGTTAACCCTTTGACCTTGAGTAAACTGTGAACTACCATACCAACTGTGTGTGAGTTAGTATTCATAACCAGAAGCAGGACACGGGCAACCTGAGAAAAGATTGGTAATCTTTTTCCATCTGGGGAAGAGGCATCCTCTGTCTCTTTGTGAGGGAGTTGTAGTTACTTTGTGATGTCATGGGTGGGTGGAGCCAAATTCTTCAAATCTCTTCTGCTTTTTAGTTGCTATGGGCACCTTTGTTCTTTGAAAAGCTGGTTGGACATTTTGCCTCTTAAAATCTCTACCTTGAATTTTTTTAAAAAAAATAATTGAAGATTATAGCTCTACTCATTTTGGTAGGGCCCACAGATGTCTGGGGGGGGGGGCACATGGCTAGCTATCTGTTGCTCACCAATAGAACATAACTGACAATACAGCTTGTACCACTTTTCCCCAATTCGGTGCCCTCTAATTTTTCAGACTATGCCATCAATTAGGATCATAATAAATGAGATGACAAGAACTGAAGGCCAAAATACAACTACAATTTGGGAAATGTCTTGATGCCTGATGGACATGATTACTACATTACATGTTTTAGATATTTAGGGTTTTCCATTTCATTTGTTTTTGTCTCTGGTTTTGGAATCCTACAGGTGACGTCGAACCATCTGGAACTAAAGGAAGTATTCAGATAAACTACAAGGTCACTAATACCTCTGTTGTTTAGGACTGGTTTGAAGGGAGTCGCTAGTTGGATTATAGGGGTGCGGTGGCTCAGTGGGTTAGGACGCTGAGCTTGTTGATCAGAAGGTTGGCAGTTTGGCGGGTCGAATCCCGAGTGCCACATAACAGAGTGAGCACCTGTTACTCGTCCCAGCTTCTGCCCACCTAGCAGTTCGAAAGCACGTAAAAATGCAAGTAGAAAAATAGGGACCACTACGGTGGGAAGGTAACAGCGTTCCGTGCGCCTTTGGCATCTAGTCATGCCGGCCACATGACCACGGAGACGTCCTCGGACAAGCACTGGCTCTTCGGCTTTGAAACGGAGATGAGCACCGGCCCCTGGAGTTGGAAACAACTAGCACGCATGTGCGGGGGAACCTTTACCTTTACCTTTTTACTAGTTGGATTGTTTCTGCAGGAACTCAGAAGCCCATTCCATCTTATTCCTCCTCTTGATTGGTTCTCCTTTGTATCAGTCCTGGAACACTTAGGTTTATCCAGAAGAAATAATAACAGATAATTGATAAAATCTGGTTACATCTTAATTATCTAAATTAATATTTCATCCATATCAAACACAATTTCCACAATCTTTTTCATATAAAGTATTTGCTTTGTTACTATGTTTATATCTAGTTAGAACCCAGGAAGCTGACTTCTCTTGAAGTGGACAATCAGTCCATTTAGCTGAGTATTGTTCACTATGACTGGAAGAAAGTTCAATTCAATCCAAAGACAATATTCAAAGATGATTTGATCAAAGCTCCACTTTGAACCACATGGTCAGACTGAATTGCAGAATTAATTTGTCATGTCTAGCAAAATCAAGCAACTCTGAATTGATTGGAGGATTTGTCAGGTACTAGCAAAGGCTGGGTTCACTTTTTTCCCCCAATTCCAGTGGCTGATTTGAACACTATTAATTCCATTTGATGATTCAGATTGATTTGAGTCAATTGACTTGACTCAGCGAATAAAATTGACTCCTTGACTTGACTCATTGAATCAACAATATAAATGGAATCTTAAGGAATTGGCACATTTGCACTGTCCAAGTTGATTTTTCAGGATTTCAAAGAGACATCTTTTTTCGGCTCTCTCTGGATATGCTAGATTTGAACCTGGAATCTTCTGAGCTATAGAAATTATCTTGCAGGAGGCATTGGGCACCAAAGATGTCACTTTTCTTAGTGATATTTGCCAGTGAAATAATGCCTGACATTATAATTTGTCTTAGGAGATAATATTAATATTTCATATTCAGTGGTCTGGTCATATTCTTAACACATTGAGGTTTTTTTAAAAAAATCTTTAAAATTATGTTACCTTTTGTATAACACTAAGAAGAATACTTCTCTTCCAATCTATTGAGATCAGCTTTTATAGAATAGAATCAGAGTGTTGGAAAAGACCTTAGAGGTCTTCTAGTCCAACCCCCTACCCATGGCAGGAGACATTATTTCATCCCAGACAAATGGTTGTCCAATGTTTTCTTGAAAACCTCCAGTGATGTTGCACCCATACCTCCAAGAGGCAAGCTGTTCTATTGATTAATTGTTCTTACTGTCAGAAAATTTATCCTTAGTTCCAAGTTGGATTTCTCTTTGACGAGCTTCCACCCATTGCTTCTTGACCTACCCTCAGGTGCTTTGGAGAATAAACTCACCCCCTCTTCTCTGTGAGAGCCCTTCAACTATCAGAAGACAACTCTTATGTCACCTCTAAACCTTCTCTTCATTATTTATTTTATTTATTTATTTATTTTAATTCCATTTATATCCCGCCCTTCTCCGAAGACTCAGGGCGGCTTACAAGCTTAGCAGTAGCCTTCATTCTATGTATATGCCTGATTATTAGGGCTTTCACACCCCCTCCAAGCGGCATTATTACAAAGTCAGCTTATTGCCCCCAACAATCTTAGCTTAGACATACCTAGTTCCCTTAACTGTTCATGATATCATTTAGCCTCCAGACCCCTTATCATTTTTGTTGCTCTTCTCTGCACTCTTTCTGCGGCAGTATGACAGGCAGTGTAGCAGTTTTTAAAAGAAATGTATGCTTAAACTGTCAAATGTGGTCTTCACAAATTGCTTGTAATCTAATGAACATAGCATAGCAAGTAAAGGAGAATGAAAGTGAGGGGAGAACACACAAAAAAGTCAAGTCTCATTTATGGTCTCTCTCTTTTTTTTAATGAAGCCAAATTAAAACAAGAATTGGTGGAATTCTCTGAAGGAGACATATCTCATGGGAAAAGTCTGACTTTTCTCCCCAAAATTTCCAGCAGTTCTCCAAAGGCATAGTCAATGATAGAATTCTTTTAAGTGAGCAGGAGCTCAATGACAATCACACCCTAGAAGATTCATAGAGAGGGATTCAGCCACTCTGAAACAATAGCCAGAAGAAACTCCACTTTCTCCACTTCTCCCGGCTTGGTCAGGAGAAACTTGGCAGATTGAAATGATTTGCCCGCCCGTCTATTGTGTTCCAGCATTTGGCAGAATCACCACTACTGGAGTTTACAGAAGGTGAATGGAGACCAGGGATGATTCCTCAGCCTCCTCCCTTTTTGAGAGCTGCTGGCTGTGACTGGCTGAGAAGAAGGCAATTGCCCCTCATTGTGAGCGTCTTCCTCCCATTCCCTTTGAAAGTTGACAGCTGGGACAGCCACCAATGGATTCTGCACTAGTAGGGAAGAGTCTAAAGGGGGCTGTTCCCAAATGGGCTCATGAAGAGGGCCTAGGCAATGTCCCTTCTTATGACTTTCAGATGCAATGACTCCTGATGACGTTTGATCCGGGAAAACAAGGCCAAAAGGCTTTTGGTTCAAATCATTAATAGATGTTGGTTCTTTCTTCTTCTCTTTCTGACAACATGGCAGTGACATAACTACAGGAAGAACTGGTTTTGAAGATGAAGATTCTAACGGTATATTCCAGATCGGTTCATGGAGAGGACCTAGATAATCCCCTTTCCTATTTTTGGAGCCTCCAAATGAAGTAATCCCTGACAAAGTTTGTCTTGAGTCCACTGATGGTGGTGGTGGTATCAAGCCAACTGTGCAGAACGCATCTGGTTGTTTCTTCTTCTTCTTCTTCTCCTGATTACTGCGTAATGGGATAAACAGTTCTGGAGAAGAGGGATGCAGTGTCGGTGGATCCCAGACCAGCTCAGGCCTAGGATTTTTCATGCTGTCCATCCACCTCTGACATTTGCATTGTGCCTCGGTTACTGGTGGAATCCAATCTCGTTTGGAAGAGTTCAAAGGGAGTCCAGGAGGATGTTGCTCCAAAACAGCTTTGTGAAGGGCACCTGGTTCCTTGTCATTTTGTGTTGGATTGCCATGAGTTGAAAGAATCTCTGGTGAATCACATTCCTGAGAGGAAGAGCTCAGTGACGCTTGCTCCCAGGCCGGCAGAGGAAAGAAAACTGGTTTTCTGCTCATTTCCTGCAGCTAGTTTCCAGAGAGAGTGATAGTTGGTAGTATTTCTCGTGAGTAGGTAATACTCACTGACAATCTCCATCAAGCTTATATGCTGACCTGATCTGCCTCTTTAATTCTTTCAAGAGTGGGTTTTAGAATAGCCACTGCTGGAGAATCTGCTGAGATTTATTGTGGCTTCCTATCCAGGATTTGTATCAATCGCTACCATGTTGATGTTGTAGGAGCGTGGCTGCTAATGAGATAGATTTGGACATCTCAATTTTTGCTGAGTCTGGTCATTGTTGCATGGATATATGTGTTGTCACGGGTGCTGGAGTCATCATCATCATCATCATCATCACCATCATCACTGATGAGCAGGAACCATAGCAATTACAGTGATAATAATTGGTTGCTGATGGGATGATCCCTGTTTTCCCTTGACTTTCTTGTGTTGGGAGCTGTGATAATTATGACTAGAAAAGGGGTTCCTGAATATGTTTACAAATAGTTGCAGAAGGTGATTCCTTCAAGAAACAATATTACTTGTGAAACGGCCTTTTGATTGGTTCACTGAAGAGTGCATTTGATCAAAATAGTGTATGCACAGTATATTTTTCATGCTCTTATGAAATCATAGAGTTGGAAAAAGGCTTTAAATTCAAATATCCACCCAAACAAGAATTCAGTTTAAATCAAACTCAGCAGATAAGCTTACAGCATCTGCTTGAATCGACACGGGAAGTTCATCCCCACTATATACTATTCAACAGTTCTTATACTGTAGTTAGATTTTTTCCCCTAATATTCAACCAGACTCTACCTTCCTGTTATTTGAAATAATGTTCCTGTGTTCTTGAGGCTTTTCTGTGTGACTTCTATTTAGCTTCAGTATTTGGAGAGTGTTATTTTATCCCTATCACAGGGATAAATCTCGCCTCACAATCACGAGTCTGTGAGTTCAATCCTAGGTAGTGGCAGATATTTCTCTCTCTGGGGCAAAGAGAAAATATCTGCTGTGAGCTCCACATAGGGGTCGAGAAGGGCATCCAGCCAGTAAACACTCAGCTCCATTCAGTCACCCCAACTCCACCCCGATTCAAGGCATACAGGGTCGTTAAAAGAAAAACAATTATCCCTGTCACACTCCACCTCCAATCATCATCTTTCAAGACTAAACACTCTTGGATCTTTCAGACTTTCCTTGTTAATTTCACTTTCCATCTCTCTTACAATCTTCATTACTCTTCTTTGCACTTTTCCAGTTTCTCCCCAAATCTCTCTCAAAATGAATGTCCAGAAATGGACATAATATACTAGAGTCTGACCAAAGCAAAATACAGGGGAACTATTAATCCCCACAACTGGGAACCTGTACCTTTATTGACACCATCCTAAATTGCACTTTTCTTTGCCGCTGTGCCTCACGATTCAGTAGTAATCAATTGCAACCATGAGATTCTTTGCATGTTCTTTTCATGTACACCAGGCATCTATACTTGAATGGAAGGTGGAAAAAATGTTCATGTGTAGGCACTGATTTTCAGGAACCCATGCTCAATACCTGGATGTTGGACGACATCTGAAACATGTATGATAAAGCAGAGGTCCCCAAACTTTTGGGCACCAGAGTACTAGTCCACGGACTGGGGGTTGGGGGCCCCTGTGATAAAGAACAGTGGTGCATTTAGTCACTCTTGTATTTCAGACATGAATATTACTGAACCTTTGTAGGATTGCTGAATATTCAACATCTGAAGCACGTGCTCTACAAATGAGGTGCTACCCAGCACATAGGAAACTATGCTCTGACGAGGTAAACTCTTATTAGAGTTCTACATTGATTGGTAAGCCCTTTCCATGTTTTCAGAAGTGTGTTCTCCTGCTATATACAGTATAGAGATGCTGAGGACTGAGATCTCCTAAAGCTGTTGTCTTCAGCTACAAAGAATACATTTCACCACTGAGCTAGAGAGATTGCTTTGGGGGAAAACACTTGATAGCCAGTGAGTATTTGACTCCAAAAAAAGACCCCATTTATTATGTTGTGGTTAGGATGCTGGGTTGGAGGTTAGCAAGCCCAGGTTCGAGATCAGAGTGCTGCCATGGGATGGGATGAGCTCTTGTCCTTCACTTCAGCTCCTGTCAGGGACGTGAAAGGAGCCCCTAACTGGGCATTCCCAGGCAATGGTGATGTCATCAGCTAATCCTTTCAACCTGGAAGTGTCTTAGTACTTCTGACACGAGTGCAATTTACTATGTTCCTTAACTTTGCAAGCTATCTAATCTAATGGGAGAGCGAGAATCCTTAATACTTTTCAAGGCTGTATGATTTTGGAAAAGTCATAGCAAGGTTACACGTTCAATCGCTGTGATCATGCTAACTTTTGTGAGTCTTCTTTACATAGAGCAATCTGCTTCACGCACTACAGTATAGTTCTTATGGGGATTTTAACTGTCAAAATTATAGAAACGCAACTGAAATGAGTTAAAATCTCATAAAAGTGGAACAAAAAGTATGAACGGTGGAGGAAAAATAAGAAAACAAGCTAAGTCACTGCTTGGGTACCTTCATTATTATTATTTTTTACCAAAACAGGCCCAGATGTAATGGCTACTGATGGTATTGGAAGGAATAAGAGAATTCATGGCAAGTGGTGATAACCAGGCTCTCTTTTTGACAGAATTGGCTACCGATGGACACCATTTTAAGGAAAGTGGATTCCAATGGTAATCATTCCCAAAGAGTCTCATGGAGAGGACCTAAGGGTCTTCCCCCTACTTCTTGGCCTTTACCAGGTATGATGCCTACAGATGATGCCCGTTCTAAGCAGGGGGAGCCCAACGGCAGTCGAGCCCATGTAGGCTCATGGAGATTGCCGAGATGACTACTACAATGTGGAATGGTCACTGAAGTAGCGTGTTGAGCTTGGGAGGTATCTGGCACAGGCAATGGATCTAGCTGGTCCTGCCCTTTCTTGTGACCATTATCTAGTTGAATAGGCTCAGGTGGAGTCTGCAGTAGGAGGGAAGAGCCCAATGGTGGTTGATCCCAGAGAGGCTCATGCAGAGGTCCTAAGTGTCTCTTCATCCCTTTCTGGCAACTGTTTGGTGCAATAGTCAATGATGGTGACTGTTCAGGTTGAGAGGAACGTGATGTCTCAATAGGATCCGGTTGCCTTTCTACCCTCTTCTGATAGAGGGGATTTGGAATGTTCAGGGGTGATGGAATCCGTTGCAGGAGATAGGAAACAAATGGCATTCGGCACCATGTAGGCTCGTGGAGAGGGGTAAGATGCTGCCTCTTCCCTTTTTTATGATTGCCAGATGCCACTGGTGGAGTTTGATCTGGGAAGTTGGAGCCCAATGACTTTTGGCTTAAAGTAGGTCCATAAATACGATTCAGCTGACTTGGCATCATCTTCTGGTAGTTGCCAGATTCAATGGGTTCTGGTGGAGTCTGGAATAGAAAGGTCTCCAATGGTGGCTGATTCCAAACAGGTTCATGAAGTGGGCCTAACGATCTCATTACACTCTTCTTAGAGTTCCTAGAATCAGCAACTTCTGTGGGAGTTTTCCCTAGAGAGGAGGTAGCTGATGGCTGTTGCTTCACACTAGGGTCATGAAGATACAACTGTCTGTATTTCTCTTTATGAGAACTGCCAAATTCAATAGGTACTGCAGGAGTCTGCAAGAAGAGAGAGGTGCCCAAGGGTGGTTGTTCCCAGACAGGTTCGTGGAGGGGGCCTAGACATCTATTCATCCATTTTCTACACTTGCATGGAGGAATGACCACAGGTGGAATTGCTTCTGTTTCAATGGAATTCACTGGTGGTTGCTCCGAGATGGGCTCATGGAGAAGACCTGGCTCTTTGTCAATCCCCAGATGATAGCCATGAGGAGGAACAATTACTGATGGCACCTTGTCTACAGAAGGAGAGTCCAATAAGGGTTGTTTCCAGATAGGTTCATGGAGTGGGCTTACTTCATTGGTTATTCCATTTTGATATTTGTCATAGGGATTTGCCATTGATGTTGTCTCTTCTGGGTGGGAGGAGCCCAGCAGCAATTACCCCCAGTTAGGCTCATGAAGAAAGTCCATCTATTTTTCTCTCCATTGTGCTGGATGTGTGGTGGAATAAGCCACTGGTGGAGATGTTTCTTGAGATTTATTGCAGTTTTGTGTTAAAACTTCGCAGCACGTGTCTGCATGGTGATGTTGCATGAATGGGGTTGATGAGTTGATAGATTGGACATCCCAGACTTTGTTGCCATTAATCATTATTGCATGGCGAGATGTGTCATCATGGGGGATGGACAGTAGCCCTTTCCTATGATGCAACATAGAGGATGTTTGGTAGTTGATTATTTTCCCTGGCTTGGCTTGCTTGTAGTAAGAGCGGCAGCTACTGCTGCTTCTTTATATGCGGTTCCTGAAGCTGTTTGTGATGTCATGTGAGTGTGAGATATTTGTACCATGGTAACTGAGCCATTCTTGGTGGCATAATATTCTATAAAAACTAGAGTAAAATACTGTTTCCTCTTGCACTCTGCTTAATATATTTAGATCAGGATAGAAAGGCTTACAAATTTCTGAAGCTAATTAAAGATGCCAGCATGATCACCCTACCAGAGATTTTCAAAAATTTTCCTAGGTAATAAAAACTGGAATCCAAATGGCATTAAGAAATTTCCATCTCATCTGGAAGATGACCCTTGGTCAATGGCTTCTTGCTCGATCTTTCACTGGACTTGTAGACATCATCTTTGATGCTCACTATTAGACATAATTCCTCCCTCCAAGACTGGTCATCTTAAAAGGTCAGGAGCCGATTACAGCCATACCTCAGTACTCCACTGTTTTTAAAACTTGTTGAATTTGGCCCTTGATGCATATTGACGCGAAACTTTTGTCCTGGTTATCCGTTTGTTTGGTACTTGACACACAAGCTAGAGCTTGTCAGTGTTAACTGCCTCATGACTCGTTACCTTTTCCAGCCAAAACAAAGGGTCACATGTTGAGTCATATGGGTTTTTTGGTACTTTTCAGTACTCGTGTCTCCCAGAACCAATTGACGAGGACCGAGATACCACTGTATACAAATAGAGGCAAAGTGTGCAGTAAATGTTATATGCAAAATAGATTCACCTTAAGTCTCAACACTCTTTGAACACTTAAAACTGTAATATTTGTGTTCAAACAAGCCTTGACTCCCATAAGAGTTTTAAATACACCAGGAATGTTTTAACTCTGGTTTGCTCAATAAGCCACAGTAGCTTGAATCAACTATAGCACCATGCCATACACCACAGATTTCCAAATCAATGATTGGCTTAATGTATCACTAAGTCCAAAACAGGTAATGTGATTTATCATGATGTGTCAATCGAATTAGACTATACCTAAGATAAGTCATACATTTCCCTCTTTTTTGGCTGTGTTCACACAGCGTACTTAATCAGGCCATTGCACATTTTCACAAATTTTACGTTGGTTACTTTTAACCTTGGTTACTGTTAAGGATGGCTTAGTACATTGTTTGAACACCATCAATCCATTCCTGAAAAACCAAGCTCTGGTCTATGAAAGCTTAATTGAGAAGGTGCTGTATATTTTACTTGGCTTTTATTGCAGACCCTCTTGGAATTATGAAACAGGTTGCAGCTCCCTCAAGTGGCCTAAATTGGGCACCTAGATTCCACAACTGTGTTTCTCTAAACGCGCACTGAACAAAGTCTAAAATAAAACTATTATGCTGTACTTTAAATAGACTTTTTTTTACAATGACGTAAAAACAAAACACGGTTGAAAAAAGGCTAGATTATTTTGAGCCTACAGGTCAATTAAACACTATTCACTTTTTAAAATATATTAGCTAGCCACTTGAAGTCTTCAAATAAGAACGGATGCCCTCTCCTAGTCACAGGGAATTTTATTTAAGATTGTAAACTTGTATATAAATTTCCTTTTAAAAACATTTCTTCTAGAATGGTTTTATGCATTTCTTAAGAATTCCAACAAACTGGCTTCCATGATGGTTGCAGTCCTACCCTTGTGAGCAAACACCACCGAATTGAAGAGGATTTACTTTTGAATAGATCGAAGTCAGGTTCTCGTAATGTGGTTGGGATTTGACTTAACATTGCTGTTTGTTCAAAAAAAAATCATGGTTTACCATTACCATATTTCAACTATTACTGCCCATATTACTGCCCTAAATGGCATGGGCCCGGATTATCTAAGGGAGCACCTGCTGCCAGCATCAATTTCCCATCGTCCTGTGCGCTCCCACAAGGAGGGCCTCCTCAGGGTACCACTGGTCAAGGATTGCCGACGGGCGATCCCCAGGGGGAGGGCGTTCTCTGTGGGTGCGCCTGCCCTATGGAATCAACTGCCAACGGAACTCCGGACTGCCCCCGACCTTCGTTCATTTCGCCGGGACCTGAAAACCTGGCTCTTTGAGCTATCCGGTCTGGACAGAGGGGTTTTAATGTTTTTAAATTGTGATTTTAATTTTTGGCGGCTAGACTTAATTTAATTTTAATTTTATATTGTATTGTTTTTAAATTTTGCCTTGTAAACCGCCCTGAGTCCTTTGGGAGTAGGGTGGTATATAAACCAAATAAATAAATAAATAAATAATATTCAGAAGACAGCCCCCCGTAAAGAAAAGTATTAGATACACCTTTGGTTAATTAAAGGAACCCTATCACCGTAAGAAACAAGTGAATACCGTTATCTCCTATTGGAAGCAAGACTGATGGTTTAAGTGAAGTTCCCCACATTAGCATATCATCTTGGTCCTTTCTGCCTAGAACCATCTTCAGCAAATAACAACATTTGCCATTCATTATGTAACCATCATGCAATCACAAGAACTTTACCTATATCTGAGTACTTTCCCTCATCTTTAACTACTCCTCTCTGGACTTAAAAATCAATACAAAATTTCACTGAATGCTTAGGGATAAAACCAATATATAAATACAGTGGATTAACTCATATATGACATTAATCCATATTCTGAATTATTTTGACACAGAACATTCATTGTAACCTACAAACTTAATTTATAGCTTCAGATTATGGGTGATTCCTGCTAGCTGTGTCTTAAGACTATAAGCCACCTTTAGATCTGTATAGGAACCAAGCAATAGAATATCCCCCCACCCCCACCCCAAAATACAACTATTTCTTTAAAAGCACTGCATAAGCACATGGTGAAATCAGAAAGACAGACAGTTATTTAGAATATTTCGTCCTGGTGCATTATATTGAAAATACTCAAATGAAACACAAGTCCAGATTCCAAAGTTCTGTATTTTTCAAAATAAAGATCACACATTGTTTAGAGACAATCTACACAAGAGTTACAAAAAATAGTTGCCCAGGCATAAGCATACACAGGTTTGTTAATTATACACATATGGTTACAAGTGTGCTCGCAAAAAGGTTCATTGGAAATATACACAAGGCTCTGTAAATGTACACCGTGTAGTGTTACAATTCTATATTCAAACAAGGAAAATTGACAGTATGTTACATTCACTTACAAGTAGACAAAATGCAAAATACAGTTTTATCTTCTGTACAAAAAGGCAAAGTGATTTCACACTTTACAAGGTGAAAGAGGGACTCTGATTGAAAAGGAATAAGGGGTGTGTTGTTGTTTTTTACTGCCACAAAATAAGTAAAACATTGCTTTTCTTTTTCAAAGAGTCAAATAAACACTATTTTTTTAACTGAATCGTTTGTAACATTTAGAAAGGATTGCTACTCTTTTGACTAGGTGACAAATAAAAAAAACCCAAGCATTTTCTTTTAAACATTAACCAGGCTGTATAAAGAGAACATTTCCTTCCAAAGAAAAAAAATTTACTTCTGGTTGAAATTACAATTTACAATATACAACACTATATGCTACGACCATAAAAGGGGTGAATATACACTGAAATGCACAGGTTTTGCTAATTTATTTTCTTACCAAAAATGGGTTTATGTTGATTCAAACTTCTCCACATTTACATTACAGAGGTTTACAAATGTACAATTGTACAATCAAAAGTATGTTCCACTACTAGGGTACATTATAGATACAGATTAGACATCAAAACAAGAAAATACTACAAATTTTTATATATGCAAAGTCTACACCAAGTATACACTATATATTTATAGAAGCAAGACCAAAGTTGAATTGGATTTTTTTTCTACATGCTAAATAATTAAAAAAAATTGCCTCTGTGTTAACAGAAGAACTGTAGTAGGCAGTAACCACACACCAAACAGCTATTTTTTTAAAAAAACTCTTGGTGTGTATGTTTTCCCCCCAAAATTGACTGCTAAGCTCAATTTTTTAGCACTTTGTACTATGAAAAAGGAATTTTTAAAAGTTTGTGAAACTTAAAAACTTAGCTTAAATTGAAGCTTTAGCAAACTGATTTTTTTTTTAAATTTATAAACAGTGTTAAATGCAGTTCTGCGCAATTTAACTAAAACTTCTCCTTGAGTGTGGACTAAAAGAGAACAAAACAGTTGTTTCCAAAAAGCTCTCCTGTAAGGTAGAGGAGTTAAAAATGTTTTTGTTTTTTTAAATTTCATATTAGCCACCTTGAAAGTTTTCCATATTTGAAATAGTTACATCAATGAACAAAAATGTGGCTTTCCATGTACATCTGTTGCCTATGTACAAGAATTCTATACACCACTGAAACAGCAGGGCAATTTAAAAAAATAATTAGTACATGTTATGCAGGATAAAATTAAAGAAATTTACAAAGGGTCTTTTTTGCCTCCCCTCCCAGCTTTTTTTTCCTGTTTAAATTTGTTGATTAGTTTTATTTTGTCATTCTCATAATATCTATGTTGAGCAACCATGAATATTTTTCAAAGTATATATTAGAACTTGACAGGTTGCTGGTTGTGTATTCCAGGTACTGTGGTCACAAATTCTCTTCTGTAGCTCATTGTTTCAGATGATGCCATTTGGTGGTCCACAAATAGGTCCAAGGTCAACTCCGTTCTTCATGTAATACTTCTCCAGCTTGGCCAAGATGTGTTTTCCATAAGTATATTTGCGGAGAGTGGCAATGTGAGGCCGGATCTAGGGGATGAGGGCAGAGGAATTTAAGCACCATTGGTTCACAAGCACACTCACATGAAACTATGACTGCTGAACTACATAGGATGATGAAACATCAGATCTGTGTATCATCCTGGATTACACAAGTACTCCTGAAATAAACAGTCTGGCGGGATCTTTCAAGCTGCCACAGAGTGGATTAAATGCAAACCATGAACTAGGCAACAAATGCCAACAACAATTTCTGCCTTCATACAGATAGTGCCATTATCTGTTGTAAAGGTGAATTCAGAGACCAATGAAACTAAGCCAAACTAGAGATGATCAACCTTGGGAACTTTTGTTCAACTAGTAAAATGCAAAACAGAGGTATCAAGTTCTGACTAGCCAGTATTAGGGAGACACATATGCACTTCCATCCAAGAAAGATTTGGGATCCTCCCAAATAACGTATTTTAATGTACATGTGATACCCAAGCCTTTGGTAGTCATCATGATTGTGCATTACAGCAGCAGTCCCCAAACTTTCCAGCTTGGTAGGACCCGGTGGGGTGGGAAAAGGTAAGGTTCCTTGTGAGCAGCAAGAACACATGCTCGCACAAATGGAGCTGTATGTGCACACACTCAGCTGCTGCTTGCATGGCCTGTTATGGTTGGAGACCCCTGCATCACAGATTATCATTTGCATTGTCATGATCCTCTTCATGATTATTCACTAATATATAAACTGAATAACGCAAAACCAGCAAATACGGTTAATTTAAACATTGTTTGTATTTTAGTAGGGAAAGTGAATGCCAAAACATCATTCAAGATGCCACCCTATAACAAAAACACAACAACAGCTTTGACAGCTTCTGTTGCCCTAATCAGGACAACTGAGAAGGGGTAGTGGCATCTTTCAGGTCCTTGGGTAGTACCTCCAAGAAATGTCTTTTCATGATTTCTGCACTGGCTGTATTCCAACAAAATAAAATGGGCAAATCTAGGCCATCGACTCACCTTGTGCATCACAATCTTCCTCTGGGCTGGCTCTGCCACATCGATCATTTTCTGTACCACATAATTGGCATACTGATCTTTCATCATGGTGTATAAGGCACTGTGAGGGCCGTCGTTCATAGTACACACCTCATCAATCAGCATGGCTCGTTCAGTGCGGGAGGCATGCGTGACACATTTCTCCACAACATTGCTGCAGCAAGTCAGAAAGGCTACAGGTTATTGGCAGGCATCCCAACAGGCATCTATATCAATGGATTTTGCAAAGTATTTCACGCATCTCTAAGTGTGGATACGCACATCCAGAAAGGACAAAACATCTGAACAGTTTTCCCCTTATCGTTACATAAGAATGCAGACTCAGAAATTAAAATAAATGGTCAGGACTGAGTTTTAGCTTGAGACTGAGATAACAGTGTCTTCTATAAACAAGCTTTAAAATACGCTAATGTTGACTCAGTGGTATCAAGAGCAACTAGGAATAATGCACATAGCTACTATCTACATTTATCTCAAAAACAAGTGCTTTACAATATAGCACGTACCCATCTCCAACTTCTTCACCTACCCTTAAAGGCCTCCTGAATTGACAAACACAAAATAGTTGGTTGGGCTAGAACAAAGATTGTGATTCTAAAGACATGCTGAATATACACTGCACACTGCTTTATGTCAACAGCAAAATTGCTCTTGGATGTTCTTAGTTCCTGAAGCAGTAACAGCTTCATCCTCCTCTAGTATCTACATTACACTGCACAGAAGCTGCCCCCAGCTGGAATCAGATAATACTCGGTCCTGATTTGGAGAAACGTATTGGTGCAAACACTCTTGACACCCAAGGATTTGAATTATGTTTCATAAGAGGGCAGTACTGGATAAAACTAAGCAACACAACACCAAGTGATAATCTAATCTTTCATCTTGGTCTGTTCCATGACTGCATTTAAACTCTACTCATGCAGAATTCATCATTTCACTACCGTTTAGCCTCTCCCCACCTTCCCAATGCCACATTCTGCTCTATGCAACTCTGCCCAATAAAGAGATCTAAAATTACGTTTGTGGGACAGGAGAGAAGCTACTAAATATTTTATCATTAAGATGAATCCTGAACCTTCATTTTGAATTAGTAGCTCTTTTTTCTGTATATGATAAACGAACTTCCCACTTCAGTATTTTTCCTAGAGCTAATTATTTAGAAATAAGGACATAAAAAGAAATATAACGATACCTGGCAAATTTGTGTTGACTCAATACAAGCACGTTGCCTCTAATTTCTGCCACTATCTTGCTTTTATCTTCAGGTCGCCCATGTTCAAGTACATGTTGGATAACATAGTTCCCATATTGATCCTGTTTGGGTAGACAACAGGAGATTAAACCTTGAAACCCTTTTTTGTGCTAAACATCCTTAAAACATGATTGTAATTACGCAGTACTGTGTAATAAGCCAGGCTGTAATCAAGCTAACTACAATTTTCACTTCTGAAATGGAGTACCAAAACTATTGTCTTCTCATCAATTCTTTCTTCATCAAATGTGCATCCCACCTTTTATTCAGGAACTTAACACAATGCTTTGTTCTATATTTCTCTACAAAAAGTGTGAGAGGTAGATTGGTGGGCTGAATATGATAACCAGTTGCTACATAAGAAGGATTAGGTGTGACATGATAGGAGTGTTCCAATGTCTATGGGGCTGCCACAAAGAAGAGGTGATCAACCTATTGTCCAAAGCATCTGAAAGGCAAGGCAAGAAGCAATGGGTGGAAATTAATCAAGGAGAGAAGCAACTAAGAACTAAGGAGGAATTTCCCAAAGTTAGAACAATTCATCAGCGGAACACCTTGCCTCCAGAAGTTGTCGATGCTCCAACACTGGAAATTTTTAAGAAGAGATGATTTGTTTGAAATGTATAGGGTTTCCTACCTGAGCAGAGGATTGTGCTAGACCACCTCCAAGGTCCCTTCCAACTCTGTTATTCTGTTTTCCTAGTGCCAGTTTAACACCTTTAACAGTATAGGTAGTCAATGTTTTTCAGCCTTGGCTTTTTGAAGCTGTGTGCACTATAGTTCCCAGAATTCTCCAGCCAGCTATGCTATGCTGGCAGGGAAATTCTGCAAGTTGAAATCCACACATCTTAAAGTTGCCAAGGTATGCGTATGATAGTCCTTGTTTAGCCACAATTGGGATCAACACCTAAGTGAAACCATAACTACGTTCATGATCTTACTTCAGCATTCCTTTGCTTTACCAATCTGCTAAGGTCATACATGCAAGTATTGGTCATCAAATAACTTTTTCATCACTATTGTAATGGTCAGTAAGCAAGGCAGTTGCTAAACAAGGATTAGGCAGATATCCTATTTTTCTGCCCTTCTCCAATCTGGTATCTTCTGGATGTGAGTTGCTGAACTTCCAGATTGGCCTACCCAGCATTGTCATTGCTGAGAATTTTGAAAACCGACCACATATCTGGAGAACATCCAAGTATTAGAACACTGTCCAATTTCATTTATGATTTGACAGATTACCTGCACAAGCTGTTCTGTGTGTTGATGAAGCTCTTCCAGGATAGGGAGGGTCTGTTCAGGTAGACAGTGTTCAAGGATCCTCTGAATGACCCGGCAGCCATATGGATGGGTTGACAAGGCAAACACCTGAGTTCAACAAACAGAGGTGAGGACAGGGTAAAAATCCTTATTCAGAACAGCCTAAATTTAAAACAAACAAAAAACAACAGGCAAGGTAGCATGTCAAATATTTGATACTCGCTAGTTATCACTCACTGCCAGGCTCCAAAAGCTGTGAAACTGAATTCTTTGCACATTTTAAAACTTGATGTTAAGATTGATGATGACATGGTGCAGTTGGGAGAAAAATGGTCATTTTGAGCTTTCAAAATGTTGTCATCTTGAACTACCTTATTTTCCTGCAGTTCTGGAAAAGAGAAGGTAGCCTTGGCCTACTGCATACTGGATTACCTGAACACGGAAATGCACATGACTCCTTTGTGCACTTCATGCGCAGGGCCCTAAAATCCTGCCGAAGGATTGAAATACTTTTTTTAAAAAAATTGGCTGTTATTTATACAGAGAGATATATTCCCAAGACCATAGGATGTGTGGACTTTCAATCCCTTCTCAAAACTTAGCTCATTTTGATGATGTCTGCTTTTCAGCACTTTAATTTCAGTCCAAGTATTTATAACAGAACTGATCCACAATTTGCTCAGTGACTTTGGGACAATACTTGGAATTTAAGCATTGCAAGGCAGGAACGTGGAGATATACATCCATACCCACACATGTGTATGTACGAAGAAACTTTCCATCTTCCACTGCTCTTTTCCTCTCCCAACACTTTACCAGTTACTCTATAAAACAATATACATATTGGTGGAAAAACAATGGTAATAGCATCCCCAGTTAGAAATGAGGGGGGAAAATGGGCTACGGGACACGGTGGCTCAGTGGGTTAGGACGCTGAGCTTGTCGATCAGAAAGTCGGCAGTTTGGCGGGTCGAATCCCGAGTGCCGCGTAACAGAGTGAGCGCCTGTTCCTCGTCCCAGCTTCTGCCAACCTAGCAGTTCGAAAGCACATAAAAATGCAAGTAGAAAAATAAGGACCACTACAGTGGGAAGGTAACAGAATTCCGTGCGCCTTTGGCGTCTAGTCATGCCGGCCACATGACCCTGGAGACGTCCTCGGACAAGCGCTGGCTCTTTGGCTTTGAAACGGAGATGAGCACCGGCCCCTAGAGTTGGAAACTACTAGCACGCATGTGCGGGGGAACCTTTACCTTTACCTTTTAGACAGCAGCAGACAAAGGGTACAGATCAGATCACTAAGTGTAACTTTTCAAGGAAACAAAGCATTTAAATGATCTGGTATCTGATCATCATCATCCTGCCATTTAACTCAAGGTAAGAGTATCCAAAATTAATTCCTTCAAGCCCTGCTCTTTTACCACCAATTTCCCTGCCTCCTAATGTCTGTGTACATTCTCTGTCAAATATGCACACAAACACCTTCTTACCTGCCCCTTAAATGCATCGATTATAAACTGCAGGGATTGTGGCTGCACACATTCAATGCATTTTTGCACAACATGATTTCCATTCTGGTCTTTTACACACTTCAAGACGTGGCCATCCAGTTCTCGGACCATCTCGTTCTATGGAAGAAGGGATAGAGAAACACAGAGAAAGCACCACCAGCACCAGAGAGAGCAGGCACTGTAACAACCAGGCCTTGAGAACCAGCTAAGAGGATTCTTCTTCTTAAACTCCCAAGCACTGATCAGCAAGATTCTCATGGATCTTGGGCCAAATGAAGCTTCTCCTATCTCCTCTTTCTGATAGGCAGGAACTGAATCGCTTGTGCAAACAAATTCAAACCCAACATGGTTCTGGAAATGACATGATATTGCTCTGATCACCCAAGTGCTTATAGTTCATAGATAGATTTCAGGTTCAAGCACAAAATGGGATGGTTTCAAACTCTTCTGGAATGGTCAGAAGAGCATCCAAACGGCAGTCTTGAGCTGGGAACAAAGTCTTTCAAACGCAGGGTGTTTTGAGTTCAAAACATTTTGCTAAGGCCTATTATTTCACTTCCCCACATCTGAGCTTGCCAATCACAAAGAGCAGATTTTGCTCAATGGGCTGTGGGCTATCTCAAGAGAGGAATGTCCCAACTGTAGCTCCTCCTAGCTAGCAATCACCACTAACCCCACCCCCACCCCCCCACAAGAAAATAGCAAAGACTGCACAAGACCTTTTATTATTTTCTTCACTACCTTTATGGCAAACATGATCTGGGAAGAACACACAGCATCCCCTTGCCCACCAACACCTAGTCTTGCATTCCCCAAGAGTCTTTCACTATTTGTACACGTACACAGGTCACAGAATAGATACATTACAACCACTAAAAGGAGAAGAAAAAAAATCACAAAGACAAAGCCTAAGGTAATTTAGCTTAAAATGAAAGCCAACACTGACATGTAACATCAAGAGATAAAAAGTAAAATGGAAACTTACAATTACCTGCTGGTCTGGGGGAATAAACTCAAGAGCTTTTTGTATAACTCGGCAGCCATACATTTGCAAAGCCAAGGAGAGGACATGGCCACGGATACGTTCTGCTAAAGCGAGCTTCTGTTCTAGGCTGCCAAACTAGAAGCAATGACAGCGGTTACAAGACATATTTCCGAGTTTATCAAAACATGCAGAGTAGGTTAAAACCCATCTAATTTAATATTCTTAAATGGCCAAATTTTTTGCAAGACCGCTGAATCACAGGAAGTTTCTGCGTTCTCACATGAGATTTCACACGGTGACATCATTGTGACCAGATGAGATTAGAGGTAGGAAGGAGACGGTGATGTTCGCCTGAGAGGTTTGCCAACTCCTGAATCATTCCACTCAATTTGCGGCTAAGCCAGATGGAAACAATACCTTCTCTGGAAATACCACTGTAAACAGAACTCACCTCAAAAAATTTCTGGATTACGTAATTTCCAAACACATCAACCATCAGCTGATAGGCTGCCTGTAGGATTTCATTGAAGACAAGCTGTCTTTCAGCTGGGGTGGCACGTTCCAGTTTGAGCTGGATAAACCTGGAGAGGGTACAATTAAACAAGAAATTTGTATGGCTGGTGTTGATGTATTTTTTTTTAAAAAATGAAATGACTGAAGTCAAGACAACTATGCCTAGCATTCGCCTGACAAAAAAAACGAATAAAAAAACAGCACTGAGACTTTCTACTGGATTAACTTATCCATTACCCTCCAGCCAGCAATTCCCTATTGATTTTAACTCAAAATAAGCATAAATCCGAGGATACCAATTGCTACTGGCATGCTGAAGCATATAAACCTTTCTACACAATAATAACCCTCCTCCCTGTCTTTCCCTCGGGACGGCTGCTTGAACCAGAGCTTTCTAAAAAAAAAAAGTTTCTAAAAACAAGTGACTCTTGAGGGCTTCACTCTATGGAAATGATATAGCTAAAACTCGCCAGGATATTAAGTTGCCTTAAGTGGCAATCAGACAATTTTATGCAGTTTCTGTTGCCAGTGCATCATACTGTCTTGCTCCTTAAACTATTTCTGACATTTATAGGAATGAACTCAGCCACCCACTGATCCCAAAGGCTTCAATGATCTCCCCAGGCCTCTTCAAAATTCCAATGGTTTTAATGTGAAAAGAGGATGAAACATGTAATTATATTGGTCACATTCTAGGCAGATGGGTGACCTTGGGTCAGTTTCTTAGGGCTAGAAAGAAAGCAATGGCAAACCACTTCTGGGGAAAAAATTGCCAAGAATAGTATGGCTTTGTCTGTGTACTTGCCAGGAAGGAAGACTGACTCAAAGGGACCAAAACAAAAACCTCCCCGTTATAAATATAAATAAGAGGCTAATCTGAATTTGCAGGGCCCAGTCGTCTTCGAGGAGAGCAGTCCCGCAGAATGCCACTCGAACATTATGCTTGGCCTGGGGGGGGGGGGGAAGGAGGGGCAAAGACCTTGCATTCTTTTCTATAAAAGTTCTCTTCTGCTAGTTCTCCCCACTTACCTTGATCCGTGTTGATCCTGGGAAAATTCCATAATGTGACCAGCAATCTCTCTCAACTGCAGGTTCGGATACCGGTTATTACGGAAGTCTTCGAGCAGCCTGCTGCGGCCGGAGGGCATGACATCGGACATCCCATAACGCAAGCGCGAGGATGGGAAGAGGGTGCTGCTGGGACTAAAGAGACTGGAAGCGCTGCTTGCACTCCGGTACTTGGCTTCAGCTCCAGGGGCAGCAGAGATGTAACGGCCACTTCCATTTGTGAGACCTCCTGCAAGGATTTTAAATATATATATATAGGTAAAGGTAAAGGTTCCCCCACACGAGTGCTAGTCGTTTCTGACTCTAGGGGCCAGTGCTCATCTCCGTTTCAAAGCTGAAGAGCCAGCGCTTGTCCGAGGACATTTCCGGGGTCATGTGGCCGGCATGACTAGACGCCAAAGGTGCACGGAATGCTGTTACCTTCCCACCGTAGTGGTCCCTATTTTTCTACTTGCATTTTTACGTGCTTTCGAACTGCTAGGTTGGCAGAAGCTGGGATGAGTAACAGGCGCTCACTCTGTTACGCGGCACTCGGGATTTGATCCGCCAAACTGCCGAGTTTGTATGTAAAAGCTAAAATAACCAGCGGTAGTTTATGTGGCTAATAAGAATGCCTTGAGCTGCCAACGCATGGAGTCATTTCCCCCCAGGCTGTAACCGAAGTGGAACAGACTTTTAACTGGGGGGGGGGGAATGCACATATGTGATCATTGAGTGGTTGGTTTTAGTCATAAAGGCAAGCTGTGGTTTCCATGTCCTTTGAACCTTTGCCCCTTTCTTTGTTGGCACCAGAGGCGATTAGTCAGTTTCTATATCCAGCTTTAAAAAAACTCCAATGGATGAAAGCTAAAATGAGATAGCCCTCCCCTCACAAGAAAGCACCGCCGGAGAAAACCAAGCTTCCACCATACCTTTGCTGCTGCAGAATGAGCTTTACGCAAGTGGTCTAAGCAAGTGAGTACTTTTTACTTTTTCAGGAAAAACGTAATCAGGGCCAATCACTTAGCAACAGCATAACTTTGCTGCTGCTGCTGCTGCTTAAAAAAAAGCTGCTAGAGATTTCAAGCCCAACAGTAGGCAAAGACACAAATTCTACTTCAAATGCCACTGATGATACTTTTTTATTGGAACATCTTACATATGATCCTATTCTTCTCCACCTTTCTATTTGCTAGCGTATGCCCTTGGAAAAGCATTCTGTACAGGTTCACTGGATGTGCCTCGATCAATACACCAGCCACAATCCGGGTGTGAAATTACGTTATCTATAACCTACAAGTGTGCAACCCTATCAAGGGCCAAAAGTGGAAGAATCCTGAATCCAGTCACTGTTTACTGAGATGCGGTCATCTTTCAGACCAAGAAAAAGGCTGGGGGTCAAAAGCCAGTTAAGGGTTAAGGCTAACAAGACTAATGGTTTAGCATTCACAAAAGGAACACTGCCTAATATTCGGATTCTGCTGTTATTTCTGGCTGAAACAAATAAAAAACAGCTTTTAAGGATTGCAGATCATTTATAAGATAGAAGTGTTCAGTCTTCTGAAGTTCTTTAATTGGGCCAATCTTGCTGGGCTCACAAAAGAGTTTTTCAGAGTGGGGTTTCAAGAAGGAAGGTTTCCTAGCCAGTTCAGATTTAGAACTCTTGAGGTCCTGTCATATAAGCAGGAACATCTACACAAGCAATATAAAAAGGTAAAGGTTCCCCCGCACATGCGTGCTAGTCGTTTCCAACTCTAGGGGCCGGTGCTCATCTCCGTTTCAAAGCCGAAGAGCCAGCGCTTGTCCGAGGACGTCTCCGTGGTCATGTGGCCGGCATGACTAGAACTGCTAGGTTGGCAGAAGCTGGGACGAGTAACAGGCGCTCACTCTGCTACGTGGCACTCGGGATTCGACCCACCAAACTGCCGACCTTCTGATCGACAAGCTCAGCGTCCTAACCCCCTGAGCCACCGCGTCCCTACCCAAGCAATATAACATAACAATAGACAAAATGGGATCCTCTCAATGTTTTGAACTGGCTGACCTAGGCTGTTAGCCAAACCATTCTAGAGCAGAGATGCCCAAAAGTTTGGATACCAGGGACTGGTTTGTTGGAGAGAGGTTTTTCCACAGACCGGAGGGGACGTGGTTTTGTGTGCTGCCTGCATCCCGCGGATGGGGCTTTGCTCGTTTGTGTGGACGGGTCACTGGCATGCCGCGGCCCGGTACCGGTCCACAGACCAGGGGTTGGGGGACCCTTGATCTAGAGGACAGCAAGTTTCAAGCAGTGGACCAGACAGGAAACAATGAGTGAGGGGCAGCCACAGCTTCAACCCAGATGCAGGTTTAACGTGTGAGAACAGCAGTGCCCTTACCAAGGTTTAAGCTTGAAGAAGAGCCATGAGAAGACAAAGATGGCGGAGGAGTCTGAGAATGGCCAGGTCCTTGACTAGGTAAAGGCATGCCGACTGGGCCAGGTGAAGAGGAAAAACCAAGGCCATTATAAAAGCTATGTCCTATAGGATTCAAATTGCTGGAAGTCCTCTTGTAGAGATCGGTGCTACCGGTGAGGGAATCTCTGCGAGAACCGCTGCCTGTGTTGGAATTGGCAACTGAAAAGAGAAAGGAGAGGAGGTGAGGAGCGAAAGGTTTCATCAATAAGAAAAGGAGGATACTGGGAAGGAGGAATACCTCTGGGTCTAATTATCAAAGCAAAACTGAGAGATTGGGAATTATTTCCTAACGCTACCAAAATTCTTTCACATTAACAGAAACAGGCATGACAGCGCTCTCCACATTAAATAATTTTAAAATAATTATTTTTTTAAAAAAAATCTGGAAAACTCTTGAAATCAAAATCTGGCTGGAATGCTCACGTCCTGTTTTACACACCCTTTTAATTTTCTCACGTGAGATTTCTAGAAATAGAGGGATCAAATTACGGATAGGGATGTGGCATTCCTCGTAAGAGATTTTCTCTGAGAAAGACTGATTTTCTCAGACACTTTCTCAGCAATTTAGCAAAGCGCCAGTGAGATGTAAATGGTTGAAGTACTGAGATTCAGAGGGCGGAACAAAATTTACTAGGAAGCCTTGGCTGAGTCACAGTTTTAACACAATACTTTCGAGGTAGGTGTTTAAATAGGATAGGGGAGGCCACAAAAAAGGCTAGGAAAACGCAAACAAATAAAACACAGCAATAAATATTCCTTCATATACAGACATCAACAAGCTGAAATGTAAGTTGTGCTAACACACTGGGCTAAGTCATACTTATTTGTCATATTTAACCACCACCAATCTCCCTCACGGAGGGACTTGTGTGATTTATTTGATACGGCTGTGTTGTCTGAACCTAATTCTTGAGACACCCTGAGAAAACTCTGGCTTTAGACCACTGTGTAAGCCCAGGGTCACGTCCTAAAGCAGTGATGGCGAACCTTTTAGAGACGGAGTGCCCAAACTGCAACCCAAAACCCACTTATGCATTGTCGGGTGTCGGGTGGGCGTGGCCCATTGGGTGGGCGTGGCCCATTGGGTGGGCGTGGCGGCAACGGCAGACTGGGTGGGACTAAAAAGTTCAATCAATCAATTCCAACTTTGCGAGATCTTTTTTCCGAGAAGTTGAAATTGATTGAACGTTTAGGGTTTTTTTGCACACGGCGGCGGAGGGCTAAAGCAAAAAGGTTTCATAAAACCCAGCTGAAGGCCTAGGACTGTGGCGACAGCGTGCGTACCCACGGAGAGGGCTCTGCGTGCCACAGGTTCGCCACCACGGTCCTAAAGGATCTTCACTGGGTCTATTAAGAACCGGGAGCTTTATTCAGAACTGACCCGACATCAAAATTCTCATTCCCTCCTCCGGAGGCAAGTCATACGAGTCATATTGTTTGCTTCGCTCCGGGAGAGCTGCCGCTCCTTCCTACCTGCTGTTCCGAAACCTCCCAGGGCAGACCCCAGGGTAGCACCAAGGGAACTGCTGCTCCCAAAGCCGAGGGAAGTGTTGGCAGGTTGGGCAGAGCCCTGAGAAAAGAGCGAGCTGCTCTGCGAATTGCTCGTTAGGGAATTGTTGCCGTAAAAGGAGCTGGAGGCCAAGTTGCTGGTGGGCTGCTGCGGCTGCGGCTGCGGCTGTTGAGTCCCAAGAGGTCGGAAAGGCCCGCTGGTCGTTCCTGCCAGGCCACCCGCAGCACCGTTTGCTGAAGCTGCAGCAGCTGCAACTGCTACCGCAGGGAAAGGGAGAGGGGGGGAGAGAAACATTAACAAGGCAAAGAATGGGAAACCTCACCCAGCCTGAATAAATAACAATTCATTTAGTGACCGTTCAAAGTTACAAGGGCACCGAGAAAAAAAGTAACCTATGACCGTTTTTCAGAGTTACAAGCTTTCCAACACCCCCAGAATCACGTGGTCAAAATTCAGATGCTGGATAACTGGTTCGTATTTATGAGGGTTGCAGCGTCCCAGGGTCACCTGGTCACTTTTTTTTTTTTGCACCCTTCTGACAAGCCAAGTCAATGGGAAAGCCAGATTCACTTAACAACCGTGTTGCTAGCTTGTCAACTGCAGTGATTCCCTTAACAGCTGAAGCAAGAAAGGTCGTAAAATGGGGCAAAATTCACTTATCAAGGGTCTCACTTGACAACAGAAATTTTGGGCTCAACTGTGGCCGTTAAGTCGAGGACTATCTGTATGGCATTTATTTTACAGAATGCTATGCATCCAAATTCATTTCCAGGAAAGGCCATCGGTAACTTCTGTGTGTATCACTTGGACCAGTAATTTCTAAACGGTTGGGAGAAGAGTCTTATCACACTGGCAATCAAATTAAATGATTTGCCATGATAGCGAACCAGCTTTCCACTTAACATTCCACACCCTCCTTTTCTTTCTAGTGAGTTTGTAAACAGCAAAGTACTTTTACTGCTGTGGCAGTTTGGAATCTGCTTACATGCAAACCAGGAATCGTGCTTTAAAACAAACTCTAGCTTACTAAAACAAAGCATAAAACAATCACCTGGTTAACATGTAATATTAAGCCACAGTAGGAAAGATTAGCATAACGTGATTTGCCAACCTTGTATCTTAAGTGTTATGTGCAAATCTAGCCACGGTCGATCATTCAAGAAACACTCGATTTTTTTTTTCAATTGAAAAAAAATCCTAGCTAAATATAATGTGAGAATACCACCAATTCAGGCTTGGAAGACGGCAGATTCAACACTTACCAACTAGAATCCCTGCTCTGTGTGTTATAATTTAAGAATCACATATGCATAGAAACGAAATGCCAGTTTGGTCTGCATGAGGGAAGAATGCTTGGGCCCAGTTTGCTAAATGGGAACGACACCTCCTGGCTCGCAAACATGCTAGGCAGGACTTGCCTTTTCCATAGTTAACAATATCGTATTTCGTGTTTTCTATGGATTTTTAAGTCCTATGCAACCATCAGTGTTCCATCTGGATTCTGATACCCGTTACATCTAACAGTTTCACAGAGTTGCTGAAACGGACGATGCATCCGACTGCGGTGCTCCCACAGAGACTTGCCTGCTTGTGCAGCTGAGGAACTGATGAGGACAGGGGCAGGAGCCACCAGTCGTACCGGAGCCCCAAGGCCATTCCTTGCCCCTGTATTCACCACAAGAGCACCTGTTTGGTCATAATAGGCAGCTGGAGCCAGGACTGGGTAACCTATGAAGACAGATGGGACCGTTATAAGGAATCGTCTTTACAATACTGGTGTGTGTGGGGGTTTGGTGTGTGTGTTGCCATACATACACGCACACACACACACACACCCCACACACAGCTCTTCTGGAAATAAGCTCTTACCTGGCATTCCTGCTGCCAGCCCCTGCCCAAAAGCAAGAGCTGAATTCACGGCTGCTGCAGCCACTAAAGGATCCGTCTGCTGGCCCTGCTGGTTCTGATTTGGGGTCAAAGGACGCTGGCTGGCTCCTCCCCGGAGAACCTTAGAGAAAAGCAAGGAGGTTATCAGGTATCAGCACTATCAAGAGTAGAAAACAACATGCTGAAATTAACACAGAACATCCCTTTTTATTTGTTATATTTTGGAACCAGCCATCTCCCCTAAAACACCTCCACTGAATGTCATATATATATATATATATATATATATATGTATGTATGTATGTATGTATGTATATGTATATGTATATGTATATGTATATGTATATGCAAAATCAAAAATGGACGAATTTTTTTTCATGCAGAACCAGAAATGTAAAAGTTGGGCTAGAGGAAACATTTATTAGTCAGTCAAACCTTGCACGCTCTTTTTCTAAAACCTCAATTTTTCAACTGCTCCTCATCATTCCTTCTAGAGTCCCATGATGGTCTCCAGCCTATCACGTTTATCCTTGTCTTTGCTCTGGTCTACTGCCTCCCAATTTTTTAAGAATGTCTCACTAGAAATGTAGGTTATGCTTAAGGCTACAACTCTGCTTTAAAGCATTGCCACTTCTCAGGGCTGTTTTTATAAAAGAATAAAAAAAATCAGGAGGGGTGGAGAACGTGCTGGGCTATAAGGGCAAAGTTGCTAAGGGACCCTGAAAAGACTGGTTTTCAACAGCGGCACCGATTCCTGATTTTCACTCAGAAAAAAATTAAAAAATGGAGTTTCCTTTATGGAGTATTTCTAGCCCAAAATGACACCATTGATATGTATACCTGGATTTTTCATGGCTGAGTATAATTAACTGAGCTTAATACTCCTCATCATTATCCATAATTAGTCTTAATGGATTGCTGCAAGAAATACAAGGTATACATATAAATACCACAATGAGCGTCTGTCCTATTTTATTGTAGTTTTACATAGCAAGTCGTTATAATAACAATTTGTAACTGTTTTTATATATATGGGAACTTATAAAAAATATCTAAGTAAATTCTTTGGAGAACAACCGTTAATAATATCTCCATGTTCATTCAGCAGAAAACAAATGGTAAACTCTTATCATAATAACAATGTGTTGTTTAAGAAGGTCCAGCTCAGCTTATCTGAGTCCATAGCAAGGTTCTCATTATGGAACAATGTTCTCAGTGAGGGCAAGGGTGTCATCACTGCCAGACCTTTGGAGTCCAATGACTCTGAAAAGTAAATTAAACTGCATTTCCTTATCCTCACATGGCTGAAACCGCACTGCCAAATGACTTATTTGTTGCAATCAAATAATATTATTCTGCCAAACCCCATGCCAAAATCTAGACAGATAATCTTCTTTTTGAGGATAGATATGCGTATTTTTAGCCAGGATATGAAATCTATGAAATAGATAGAACACAATAAACCATAAATCATGGTTAACAAACCCAACAGGGGAGTTCACACAATACGCGACACCAAAAGCACTTCTACAGCTTAACACAATATTGGAACCCAATTAAAACTGCCCGTACATGAGAATTTCAGCAAATATTCTTGGCCGTATTTCCATCCTTCTTCTCTGCCTCGCCTCCTTTTATGCACACACCAGGCTTTCTTTCTCATAATCAAGGACCAACATGCAAATCCCATTTATCAGTTTGCGCCTTGGAACTACTTATTAAAAAGTCTGCTATCGCTGCAGACTTGGCTCCAATAGGAGACTGCTCAGCAGGAAACCAACAAAAAGAGTCTCGTGCCATCACCAACCAGATCACACCTAGCTACTACAAGGGGAAGGGGCTGTCTTTTGAGGCAAGGCTTCTTACCTGCTGTTGTCCTTGCTGGGTCTGCTGTGAGGTCTGTTGATTTGAGGAGTTTGTGGCAGCGGCGGCAGCGGCTTGTTGCTGGAAAAGACTGGCGGGATACACTCCCCAAGGAGCTACTCCGTAATATTGATGCGGGACAACGGCAGGCCCTAAAACACCAACAAAGGACTGGCTTTATCTTTTACTAGTTGCCTCACAGGGATTTGTAGCTCAAAGCAATCCACCATTAACTGAACAAGAGAAATAAAGAGCTAGGTAGCTTAAGTGGAGGAACCCTATCGGGCCCAAGGGGAGAGGGGATAAAGAAGACGGCCCTGCCACATGGCCAATTTTCTAATATGTTCCAATTATAGGCAAAAATAATAATAGTACTTAACGCCCAGAACAAATACTTGCTTACTGGCAGGTATCTTTCACCTGAGATGCCTATACTTTTTCAGTCCAGAAGCCCAGGGATACAAACTAACTGCTCTAACTACTTAAGGCTCTGGACAAGCTAAACCACATACTTGGGTCAGTTTTGTCTCCCTGGTCACCCCTTTCCCAAACTTCTGAAAGCCAAAGCAGGGGAAGGCAGCAAGCCGGGAAGGATACTGTGACTCAAGATACAAAGCTAATTCTGTGAGACATGAGGAAGATGGTCCCTCGGAGCCTCGAGTATCTGTGGGGGGTGGTGGGGTGGTGGTGGGAGAGTGTGTGTGTCCCAGAGCAAAGAGTGTGTAAAAGCAACTTACCTAAAGTTGCAGCTGCCGCAAGCCCTGCTGCATAGGGATCCGTTCCTGGTGGAGCAGCACTGATGATGTATGGGTTGGGCACAAAGGCAGCAGGAGCTAAACCTGCTGAAAGCATACCTGTCAGTGAAAACAAACTTGGCTAGCACTGCAATCCTACTAAACAACTTCTGCAGGGTGTGTGTGCGTGCGTGTGTTTGTAAGCAACCTATCTCCGCTCTAACAGAGCAAAGGGTTCAAGGCATTAAGAGAAGAGTCTTAAAATCTAGAGGTCTTCTGTTGAGAAAACTACTACTCATTTTGATTTATTATTTTAAAAAAAGAGCTTAAAATGTGGTGGTTCTTTCCCATTTTTTCAATAATTACATAGAGCATTTTTTCCACGTTTGATTATTTTTTTTTTGGAACAGCTCTATAAACCCCCATAATAAGGCATATTTGCCTTCTTGTTCCAACATTATGCGAGGCTATTTCAGGAGGAATCGGAGGCAGGAGAATGTGTTTCTCACTTCAATCTTTTAAGTAGCTTAATTCACGCCTGGCTCAGAGGCAACGAGTCCTTCCAATAAAAGTTCTCATTATAGACTCACAGTCTCAGTGAGGGCAAGAGCATCATCACTGCCAGACACGATAAAGGTAAGGATATAAAAACCCTGTAAAATCACATAATCATTTCTGCTTTATCCTCTTTCTTGAAACAAATGAACACCCATCTCCAGAGTTACTTAACCAAGTGATGAATGTTTAACAGAGAAGGTGATCAGATTTTTACCCATTCAGGACCTGAAGGCTTACCTATGTGAGGCTGATGAGCAGCTGCTAATGCGTATTGCTGTTGTTGGGCTGCTGTCAGTTGCTGGACCGCAAGTGCGTTCGGTCTTTGGAACAGCTGAGAAATATGCAATTTTTTTAAAAAAGACATTAATTTTACAACTTTACCCCAACGCTCTTAATGCCAGGAGCTCATTTAACCTAGAGTCTCTTTCTGCCCATAATGCTATCCCTCTGACAAATACAATTGTTTAGCGATTGCCTCGTACAACAACTATTTGCAGTGATGAAAACATAACTCTGTGACCAATCCTCACATTTATGACTTTTGCAGGTCTATAAAGCAAAGGAAAGCTGAAAATAATAAGCCCACCCAGCTGCCATTTTGCAGAGTGACAGCTCCGTTTAACAACTAGGCCAGTGGTCCCAATTGTGGTTACTTAAATGAGACCCTGCAATGGCAATTCTTGTTATGCCTAAAACCTGCCATTCTGTTTAATGCTAATGGAAGTCCCCATTCTACTCCCTCATTTTACTCTCATTCTAGCCATCTCTCTCTCTACCATATGGTCCCTGAGTGATAATTCAGTTCGCTGTTATCAAACTTTAGGATGCATTTATTTGTCAAAATTTCCCTAGAAGGCACTTGTATCTATTGCCACAATAATGCTACACATCACATAGGGCCAGAAGAGAGGAGGTTGAAAAAGGCATCTGGGTCGATAAATGTAGTAGCTACCTGTTGTTGTGAGTTGTAATCAAATAAGCCCACAGTTGCCGCAGCAGAATCCACAGGTACTTGGGTGCCAGAGTAATCAAACTGAAGTGGCTCCATGCCAACATGCTCCATGGGATCCAGAGGAACATTCTGGGATTCCATATTAGAGAAATCCTCCACAGGCTTGGCACCATTAGTACTAGCTAGCTGGGCTAAGCTTTCTGATCCATTCTGGTTTGGCCCTAAAAGATCCACATCACTGGCAGAGTTCTGACAGTTTCCTGGTGTCCTGCTGAAAAAGAAAGGGGAGGCTCTGTTTTCAGTTTCTCCTACATATTTCCTATACACTTAATTTTAAGCTCCATAGGAACATGTATACTTATGTGTTACAACACACTCTGCTTAGTTGGTTTATTATATATGGCTTCTCTTTTCTTTTGTATTATAAACGTCTTCAACCCAGACAGGGTACCATTTTGGAATTCTCTCCCAGGATAATTTTATTATAGTGACAATAAAATCTGAAGGCAGCACAATAAGGTCTTGCAAAATTATCTTGTTCACTTAGCGATCCAATGAAGCTGCCTACTTCTATGTGATCTCCCAAACCACAACTCCCAGGATTCTCAGTCAATAATCCTAGCTTACAAGGGGAAAAACCTACCTGGCCCTTTCTACTCGACCAAGTTTAAAGTCCAAGCCTAGTAATTTGGTAAAAGGTAAAGGTTTCCCCTTATCCAGTCATTTCTGACTCTAGGGGGCGGTGCTCATCTCTGTTTCTTAGCGGAGGGAGCCAGCATTGTCCAGATATTTCACGGTCATTGGTCAGCACGACTACACGCTGTGGCACAGAGAACCCCATTACTTTCCCACCAAAGTGGTACCTATGTATCTACTCTCATTTGCCTGCTTTCAAACTCCTAGATGGGCAGGAAATGGACCAAGTAACAGGAGCTCACCTGTTGCACAGAGCTTGAGTCTCAAATTTGGGCAGTCAGCTTTCCAGCTGACAAGCTCAGCTTCTTTTACTGCTGAGCCATCATGCCCTCTAAGTAATTTTGTAATACATTACAAACTTTCCACCAAGTGGACGTACTTGGCTACATTTCTACATAACCCTGAACTATGTGCATACGTACCCGCTCCATATAAATTTAATAAACCTAAACCTTTAATAAACCTAAACCTCCTTCTGGAAGAAAGAATTGGAGAAGCACTCCAATTCATTTTCCTGGTTTGCTGTTCATCAGTGAAAACAACTTTAAATTAGGATTTTTATTTATTAATCACATTTATATGGCTGCCTGTCTCACACAAAGCAACTCCGGACAGCTACGTAAACTTAAATTTTCTGTTCAAGTCAACCAAAACGCCAGGTCTTGTCTACCAGTTTGCTTAGCAACTGATCAGAATTTGTTGTTGCTAAGCAAACTGGTTACAAGACCTGGCATTTTGGTTGATCTGATCAGAAAATATAAGTTTACGTAGCTGTCCAGAGTTCCTTTCTCCTTAGAGAGTATTAACCCTGATTTGGCATGATGAACTGCTGCCCTGCCCAGCGCACCATCACATATGGAAACTTACGTACCTAAAATCTTTTGTATCTGCATCAATTCCATTTTGCACAGGTAAACCATTAGCCTTGTCCATTACGTCTCCCTCTTCCTTCAAATCACCTAATTTATCGCCATCAAATGTACTTTTATTTTTCTTGTCTCCTTTATCATTGTCATCATTCTCTGCATCCCTTGGCCCCTGTGCAAAGCATAGAGGGTTGCTAAATTTTGCATAAACCATGTCAGAAAATTCAATTATAACAATTTGGAAAAATTCTGCATCATAATCTGCATATCACTTATAAGTTTAACTACTGTTTTAATTCAGTCCTATTTAATTTTACCTTATGTCAACGTAATTTTGGGGTATTAAGATGATGATCCACTCAAAATTGTTCCAAATACAGTGACAGCGCATCAGGTATATCCCAAATAAATAAATGATTCAAAAACAGCAATGCCGTAAATAATCTAGTTATTACTTACAAATCCTCCTTTTCTGAGACAGGAGTCCCCAGGGGATGAACTCAACACATATTCTACCATGCTAACGCCGAGTCCACCACTTTCCGATCGTGGAGACAGCACTGAATTAACTTCATTATTCACATGAAAACCTTGACCAGGTCGTCTCTGAACCATGATTGGTTGGGAAACAGAATGATCTACGACAAAAATAACCACAACAGTCACGGGTTACAATTTCTCAAAAGGGAAATTTGTTACCAGCAAAATATTTGGGGTCCGCAACATTATGATTATTTCCCACCTTGTTCTTCATGCCCTATTATTACCTACTCATTAATTTTACCATTTTTTCCCCACCTCTAAAAGCCACCAAGGATAATATTCAATTAAAAACATCTACTAAAAGTTAGCATGAAACCTAAGGACAAGGAGACACTGTCCTATAGAGCAGACATGTCAAACACAAGGTCCGGGGGCCAGATCCGGCCCGCAAAGTGGTTTCATGTGGCCCGCGAAGCCATCCTGGAAACAGTGAGGGAACGGCCCCACGGCCCTGGCCCAGAGACCCTCCTTCTGCCAGAGACCCTCAGATCCCCTGTCCCACTCCCCTGTCCCACTCCTGCCCAGGCCCCCATAGGCACCCTTTATGCGAACGATGTAGAGCTGGCCACGCCCACCCAGTAGGCCATACACACTCTAGCCACGCCCACCCAGTAGGCCACGCCCACCCTGGCCATACCCACCCGGCCCCCTGAGGGCAACCACAATGCTGATGCGGCCCTCAATGAAATTGAGTTTGACACCCCTGCTATAGAGTAAAAGCTCATAGTCATCTATGACAAATATTCCACATCATTTCATGTTGCTGAAATTGGGTATGTGTAGTTTAATGAAGAGAAGGGTGAGGGGTGACATGATAGCAGTGTTCCAATATCTCAGGGGCCGCCACAAAGAAGAGGAAGCCAAGCTATTCTCCAAAGCACCTGAAAGCAGGACAAGAAGCAACAGATGGAAACTAGTCAAGGAGAGAAGCAACCTAGAACTAAGGAGAAACTTCCTGACAGTTAGAACAATTAACCAGTGGAACAACCTGCCTCCAGAAGTGGTGAATGCTCCAACACTGGAGGTTTTTAAGAAGAGACTGGCCAGCCATTTGCCTGAAATGGTATAAGGTTTCCTGCCTGAGCAGGGGGTTGGACTAGATGACCTCCAAGGTCCCTTCCAACTTCTTCTTCTTCTTCTTCTTCTTCTTCTTCTTCTTCTTCTTCTTCTTCTTCTTCTTCTTCTTCTTCTTCATCATCATTATTATTATTATTATGTAAAGTAATACAGAAAAGTATTTACTGCCTATTTAAAAGCACAGACAGAAAGGAGGCTAAACTCTTTTTTCTCTTGGCAGGTGTTTCACAATCAGAGGCAGCTACCAACAATACCCATCAACCTTGGCTCTTGAGGGCCTCTAGGAGTCATGTTAAATGATCAGCAGCCTCAAATAAAAGAAGTGGGTGTTTCAGATATCCTGGTCATAAATTATTTAGGGATTTCAGAGTCACAACCTGCACGCTGAATTGTAGCTGAAATAAACTGGAAGCAATATCCTCTTCCAAGAATGGTGCAATGTAATCTCTGAAAGGCATTCCAGTTAAAAAAAAACCACCACCCTATGTACAAAGGTTTTCATTCTGCCTTTAAGGAATTTGTCTTTAACAAGCGCAAAGAAATTAAGTACCCCTCAGTGGCTGTAGTCAGCCCTGACCTTTTTTTCACTTCCTTAAAAAAGTGTACCCAAGATAATTTGCTTTCCTGTATTATTCCCTTAATCAATAAAATGTATTATTCCCTTAATCAATAAAATTATACTTAATTTTGCAATAATTGGCGGTTATGGACCACTTTTAAATACCAACTGTTCAAAAGTGTTTTAAGGAAACAAAGAGAAAGAGAAGTCTAGTTGTAAAAGAGAAATAACACAGATTTGTCCAGAATTATTTTAAAATCGGGGTAATTCAAAGTACCTGATGTCCCCCAGGCACTGTCTCTCCACTGATCACCCAAAAATATTCCTTTTGGTCCATCTTTGCTTGAATCATCGGATTCCCAAAATTTTTTCCCTGGCAAAAGCTGCTGTAAAATAAAAGCAGAAATAATGCAATGTAAACATTGGGAGAAAGATAAAAGCTTTAAAATAATGCATAGTTCTCGTCTCTCTCGTCACCCTTCCTCATGTCGCTGACAAATAAAGCAGATTTCCTAAGTATGTTAGGACTGCAACTTCTTCCCAGAAAGGTGTGCTCGGAAATTGCCCTCTCAACACAACTGGACGGTATGGGTCAGGTACGTTTTGTCATTCAGCATTTCAAAGCAAGGTGAGGGGTATGTGTGTGTGGAAGACAAAGTGATTTAATTTTGGACAGAAAAAAACATCATTACAGGTAGTCCTCAACTTAGAAGAATTCGCTTAGTGACTGTTCAGATACAACGGCACTGCAAAAAGCCACTTAGGGCCATTTTTCACACTGACAGCCATTGCCACATCCCCATGATGTGCAACTAGCTCATGCTGACGACAGTCGCAGTGTCCCTGGGTCACGGGATCCCTTTTGTGACCTTCTGACAAGCAAAGTCCATGGGGAAGCCAGATTCACTTAACAACTCTGGCAAGGAAGGTCGTAAAATGGAGAGAAACTCACTTAACAAATGTCTTAACAACATACATTTTGGGCTCAATTGTGGTCATTAAGTTGAAGACTACCTGGTCCTATTCTCTATTCTTTGCAAGGAAGGAGGCAGAAATACCTTCCTTGAATTACAAAGAGAAGGCAGACACTCTTGAGCAACATGTCCAATAAATCACCAAAATAATTCAATTTATGGGGCAGGTCTAGGTCAGGCACAGCAGGCCTGGCAATATCTTTTGCTCCAAATTTACAAAAGTTTCGATGACTGTTAGGCTTTAATTGGGTAATAATAAAGTAAGGCAGAGTCGGGCGGAACAAAATTGAGTAGTAGGGGAGAGAGGTACATTTAGGAAATTCTTCAACAGCAACAACAAAAACAGTTATGGCTCAGTTAGTGAGGAAATGCTTTCTAAAAGGGAACTTATAAATAAGTGTACCAAGAGCAGTATGACAGTAATGCCTCAAAAGAACACACAACTAATTTAAGGCCGAAGAGTCACGTTTACATGCCAGTATTTACATACAGTAATAACATGATTATATAACTATATACTCATACTAGAATGAACAATTAAAAGGCCAAACACAGCCACTATGCAGGAAGTGGTAAACTTTTAAGCAACATGGAATTTCTCATTCTCTCTGCGGCCTGACAGCTGCCTTCTTTTACTCCCTTCGCCATGTTCAAGTCCCCATTTGCTAAAATACAGTTTAGTAGCTTACAATAAACCACAAAAGCTCTCACTCCTAGTAACTGACAGGAAACTATAATATTTTATTTCAGACCTGTTGGCATATTAAATCAAGATGGAAGGGTGGAAATGCTGAAGAAGAACGGCACAAATTCTGGAAATAATTTCACCCAATGAACCATTTAAAAAAAATACTCCTCTGATCCAGCTGGGTTTCTTTGACTGTCCAAAGGCAGGGGACTAAATTTCCAAACTGCGCTAGTAATATCCTACCCTACGCAGGTAGGGTAATTTAGGGTTACTGTGACACAGAGCAATGTAATATATCAGCTTTGTTGTTAGGATTCATCCAAGGAAACTGGGCTAAAACAAACTATGACTCAATGCACTTGTGACCCCAACCAATTTCTCATATTCTAGGGACTAAAAGAGGGGCCGAGAGAGTATGGGAACCATTCCTTGTCACTTATTTGTAATTTTATAATTAATATACACGGCACATATTATTATGCTATGGGGTCTTCCCATTCAGGAAGTTGGCTGACCATTGACATTTCATGATTTGAAGTTGATGTATCTCATAAACCAGGGGTCTTCAAACTTGGCCCTTTTATGACTTGTGGACTTCAACTCCCAGAATTCCTCAGCCAGGCATGCTGGCTGAGGAATTCTGGGAGTTGAAGTCCATGAGTCATAAAAGGGCCAAGTTTGAAGACCCCTGTCATAAACCTTCTGTATTTCCGCTTCCGTTATTCAGTATCATGAAGGTACAAGGCACAAGTCCACACGGCATGTCTTGTTTTTGCTTTATTTATTTTTTTATTAAAAAAAAGCTTTTTATATTTCTTTTTAACATTTTGCACAATCTGGAGCTTCCCTCAGCTTTTTGGGACCTTATTCTTCTTATTCGGAGTCCGTTATGGGTGCAAATAGCAGCTGAGTCTGCTTTAGAGGAAGTGATGTCTACAGTAATGAAACTCCACAGACACAGCAGTCCTATCTATTGCTGGTCCTGTAAGTCCCCCTCAGCAGAAGTAACCAGCATGGAATGTTTTCGTCTAAGACAGGGGTAGGCAACTTCGGCTCTTTTATGACTCATGGACTTCTGACTCAGGAATTCTGGGAGTTGAAGTCCATGAGTCATAAAAGAGCCGAGGTTGCCTACCCCTGGTCTAAGACAGTATGCTGGCTGGGGAATTTTGGGAGTTGAAGTCCACATAGCTGTAAGCCACCAAGGTTAAGAAACATCGATCTAAGAATTTGGTAGGGCAGAGTGAAGGATGGAATAGCATACTATGCTGATACTGAAAGTCAAGTATTCAGGGATTATGTAGCAATTCAGATGTACGAGCAGTGGTCTTTTTCTATCAGCATACATTATTCATTTATAATGCATCAGTCAAAATTAAAAATGTGAAGCCGAACAAAAAAAAATGTATTGTATCAAGCAAGTTAATATTTTCTCAGTGAACGTAGGTGTGTGCAATTTTTTTTTAGATTTTCTAATCCCGTCTTTTTTTATTTTTATAAGTAACTCGAAGTGGCAAACCTACTTAATATTCCTTCCTCCTTCTATTTTCCACACAACAACAACCCCATCAGGTGAGTTGGGCTGAGACTGAGTGACTGGCCCAAAGTCACCCAACTGGCTTTCATGCCAAAGTCAGGACTAGACTGCAGTCTCCTGCTTTCTAGGCTGGAGCCTTGACCACTAGATCGAATTGGCTTGGGGATAGTCTACAATGATTAGGAGAAATACGACCTGTTACTACCAATTTTATGTGTTTTTTTCCTGGTTGGTTAGTAGATTTTAGCTGATGAGATCGCTTTTTTCATTTAAAATTCTAGTTTTATTTCAAACCACCATTCATAAATAACTAGCAGAGTTTTTAAAATAAAAGATCACTATCCTATTCCAAACATTACCAATAGGAAAACCAGTAGCCCTGTGACAACTTTCCTTTTTTAGGCTTCTACAGAGAACCAAGGAGTTTCACTTATATGGTTCTTTGGTGCCTGGGTACTTATTCCTGTGCAAAAGAAGGACCCTTGTCCCAAGAACTTTGCACTTTACCACTGCTATAGCTACAAAGACTATAGTTAGAAGATTTACACAGACCTGCCATAATTTTTTTGTAAATAAACTTAGTGGTAAATCCCATTCTTATAATCTTTTGAGAGACAGTTCAGAAAAACAGCTTTGCCTTGTAATCCAGATTCTTTTTACCTTATGTTCTCAAATGCTCTCATTAAGTAAACTTGGCTGTTATTATTTAGGATCTTATAAAGGTCAACATCAAAGCTTCATTTATTCACCTGCAGGTGAAACCAAGCCAGCCAATTAAAACTCTATAATACTGTCCTTCAGATCTTTTGGGGTTCTCCGTTTCAAATGAAGATATTGTTAGTATGAGCATTTTAAGCTTAAGGTTTACTTGTATTTATATACTTTATAAATTTATAAACATTTGTATTTATATTTGTAATTTATTTCTGAAATATTCATATATTTAAGAAAGTAGCCAAGACCCTTGGTTTTTTTTTCTTTCCATCATCTCTAATTTATTTTGATAATCGTTTTTATATGCAAGGAAGCTACGTGTCAAAAGGTCACTTTCACCCTAAGGAATAAAATATGTCCTCAACTTTACGGATGACAGCTACACCTCCAAAGCTCAGTATCTTAGCTGATGCTTTTGGCCCAATTTTCAATATACTTTGCATACTATTTCACACTGTCCCACCTACATTAAAAAAAGGTTCAATAATACTGACAAAGAAGCAAAGTGGAAATGAAGTTAACATTAGATGGACTAATTTTTGAGACACAGAATTATATAGCATAAAACAGCATTGGCACCTTCAAGATGCTCTCTAGAGACAAGAGTTTAAAGCAGGGGTCTTCAAACTTGGCAACTTTTAAGACTTGTGGACTTCCAACTCCCAGAATTCCTCAGCCAGCCCTTAAAATTGCCAAGTCTTAAAGTTGTCAAGTTTGAAGACCCCTGCTTTAAAGTATAGGCAGTATAGGTAGTCCTCGCTTAAACAGTATTGGGACTGGGAACTCCATCACTAACCGATGGGGTCATTAAGTGTGGAATGTGATTGTGCCAATTTATGGCAGCTGCAGCAGTTAAAGTTGCTGTCATTAAGCGAATCCCACACTGTCATTAGGCACAATGTCAACTGATTGCTGTTTGCAACCTTCTTTTGCCTTCCTGACTGATTTTGCTTGTTAGAAGCTGGCAGTGAAGACTGCAAATGGTGATCACCTGACCAAGGGACCCTGCAGCCATTTTAATTTCAAGCCAGTTTGCCAAGTGCCCAAATCACAATTATGTGATCGAGAGGATGCTGCAAAGGTTGCAACTACAAGGACTGATTGTAAGTCTCCTCATTCAGTACTGTCATAACTTCAAACAGTTGCTGAACAAGTGGTTATTAAACGAGAAACATCTGTATTCAATCATAAAATTTGTTTGTGTGGATAGCAGCACTAGTTACACTAACAGAAATCTCAGTTCTTTGAACTCCAGTCATATGAAGCCAAAGTAGATCCAGCAACATGAGGGAAGTTAGCAGGCTCAGAAGAACAATAGAGATTAAAAAAAATATTTTACTAAGGAAAACCTTAGGATGTTTAGTAAATGGAATTATTAGACCACCTGATAGAGAGCACTCCATACTTCAATATTGTGTAATGTTTCTACTTTCCAGCTTAAAAAAACACTCTACGTAATAGGAGAATGCACAATGTGATTTTAGTGAACTTACTCAAGACTTCTCAGGACAATTTTTGCAAGAACGAAGTTATTAAGCTGCTAATAACTCAGATTCTTGGCTTTCTATGCAAACAGATTAATTAATTTTAATTAATCCAAACTTCAAATACCAAAGATGAAATGGCCTGAAAAAATAAACACACTTGCAAAGGCTATTATTTTCCTCTCTGTTCTGGCAAAATGCCCAAACAAACCACAAATATGGCAGCTTTTCATCTCCATTTTTGCCTGTACAATTTATGCTTGAAAAAATAAATATGGGTAGAATCCTCACAAATACTACAAATGGGTAGGGCAGCCTTGCCACTAGATATGCTATCCACAGCCCAAGTCACCAATCATCCACAATCTGACTGT
Source organism: Vipera berus (assembly GCF_964194415.1). NCBI lineage: Eukaryota > Metazoa > Chordata > Lepidosauria > Squamata > Viperidae > Vipera > Vipera berus. Next base: position 10,677,066 of record NC_138212.1, on the reverse strand, counting down.
TTAAAATATTTCAAAAACAGGAGACCTATAAAGTGAGTGGTAATCTGTGCCCATCTTGGTACACCCTACTTGTATCACTGCCAAACCGATCAAAACTGAGCCTTGCGCTCGCTCCTTCACAAGTCAGAATCATGATGGAGATTAGTTCATGTTTGAGGAATCATGGCAACTTCTGGAAGCAACGAGGCATAAATCCCATTCAGTTGTTATTTTACACTTTTCAACTTCCAGATGTGTAGGACTACACCTCCCACTATCCTACTGAGCATTTAATTTTTGGTTTGCCCGCAAAGGAGGAGCAAAATTGGAGAGTTAAGAGTAGGGCTACTTCTAAAAATAAATTGTGTTCTCCAATATTCTAGCACAGGCATGCCAAACTTGTGACATCGCACGACGTATCACGACTTTTTCCCCATTGCCGGCAATGGGGAGGGCACGGTTTTGTCGTGATGCATCCAGCCCGCGGGCCGGCAGTTTGACATGCCTGTTCTAGCAGATTCTTGGTGCAAACCTCACTTCTGCTTTCATTCAGAGCTTTTTTTTTTGTAAGCATCGTTTTAGTCCACGCAAGCTAATATATTTTCCTTCCCAAGTTCACCAAGTAGTCCTAACAACCGCCACATATTATTAAAATAAATTCTGAGTTGGTCATTTCCCATATTTGGAAAGATTTTTTTATTTTTATTTTGGAGATCCACATGATCAGATTTTTAAGGTGGAGGGAGTAGAAATGTCGAGGGGGCAAAGTAATAAGGGTTCCTCTAATAAGGCAATTCTTCAGTAATTAGCAAACTTGAAAACTCTTGAACACATTCTTTCTTAAGACAAAGAGAGCCTCCCTGCCCAAATCCCTTTTCTTCTACCATGCCTTGAGGAACAATTCCATCATCCAGTCAAACTACAGAAACCAACTGAAGGTCAGACCAGCTAGAGCTAGGCACAACTGCTTCTTATCAGCATTTAACTTTGTTTTTACAGGGCAAAGCAGGTAAAGAGTCTGGGTGGAGATGCCTCAAAGGAAAGCCAATCCTTTATCTGTTAGTTAGGATAAGGAAGCCTCTCCCTAATTCAGTCTCCCTATATGGCCCAGGCTGCTTTACAAAGCAAAATAGGCTGACTGACCATAGGAATAAAAAAAAAGCCTACAAAGAAGCAGATTGAATCCACCTCCATTGCTTAGTACTGTATTCGTCAAAAGTATCTCTTGTCCATTTGAATCCAAGAGCAAATAACATTTGCATTTTATTGGCCAACCTTTTACTTAGTTTACAGCAGCTGGCTTTGGATTTCATATAGCTAAGGTGTATGGCAATTTGGTGTTTTTGGCATGTAGCTTGCAGGCAAAACTCAAAAATGTTCTTAAAGTTTCAATAAGGTAAAGGTAAAGGTTCCCCCGCACATGTGTGCTAGTCGTTTCCGACTCTAGGGGCCGGTGCTCATCTCCGTTTCAAAGCCGAAGAGCCAGCGCTTGTCTGAGGACGTCTCCGTGGTCATGTGGCCGGCATGACTAGACGCCAAAGGCGCACGGAACGCTGTTACCTTCCCACCGCAGTGGTCCCTATTTTTCTACTTGCATTTTTACGTGCTTTCGAACTGCTAGGTTGGCAGAATAAAGTTTCAATAGCATAATACAAAGAGCTTCAAGTAGCTTACTTCTCTTATTTTTATTTTATTGATTAAATTTATGTGCTGCCCATCTCACTATCCAAAGCAATGCTGGGCATAAGTTTTTAGAACTTTCAAGGGCCACCTTACTTGTGCTTTCTCCTCTATGTGGAAGGCATACGTGGGAACATGACCCCAGGCCATTTCTACACAGGCCTATAGAATAGCACTCTAAGGCAGGGGTCCCCAACTCTAGGCTGTGGTCAGGAACCGGGCCACGCAAGCAAGCGAGGCCCCAGCCATGCAAACACAGGATCCAGGCAGTGCACAAAACCACTCTCTCCAGTCCGTGGAAAAAATGCCCAAGATGGAACTGGTTCCTGGAACTCAAAACGTTTAAGGGCCACTGGTTTAAGGAAATGTTCCTCAAAAGGTTTGTAACTTAAGTTACTAACTTAAGAAATCCTTAAAGCCTGGAATACCCTTCAAAAATGGTTATGAAAAAGGTTCTTGTTTAATTCTACTATTAAATGAACAAATAATATAGAAATTTTAAAAACTATTTTTTTAAAAAATAAAAAAATAAAAATTGGATTATCCTTTAAAAGAAAGGTAATGGGATCTGATACAAACAGAATACTGAAGTTTAGGCTGACCATTTTCTTTTTAATCTCCAATGCTGGACCGTCCTGTGATCATCTAAGCAGAGAATATTATAGATCATAAATAGAGAACTAATTATAGTGACAAACATCAATGATAAGTCAATGTTTAATTACCTAAACAGCTAGAGAACGACCCCAGGTGGAGGAAAAAAGCAGTGGAAGCAGGAGCGACTTCCGACTTCCTGCTTGTGGGAAGCTGGCAGGAAACACTGGAAATCACCACCATGTGATTGCAGAGATGCTGCTACGCCACAACTTTGCAAATAAAACTGGTCTGAACATTTTCAAGTAATATTTCAAGTAACAGTGACAATCTCTGTGGCAACCACGAGTGCGCGCTCAAAACTGATTTAGCTGGACTTTGGCTGGTTTCCCTTGAGAAGTTGCTATAAGGCAGCCTGCTAACTTCTGTAATAACTCTAATGAACATGTTCTTTTCCGTATAATAAAACGTAATGACACTATTTATTTGTATTCTGCCTTTTATTGTTATTTGTATACTGGATCAAACCACAGCACCACTAAGTGATAAAAACACTTCTTCTTCCCCACCGCCTTGACTCTCTTTTCCAAGGATTTACGCCCACTGAACTTTTCACACAACAAAACCATGGGAGATTTAGGGCTCGAAGGGAAGTTTTAAATAAGAAACAGTCTCTTTTTCCAAAAATCGCTCATTGAGAAAGGAATAGCTGCTCTGTGATATGTATTTCTGGCTTCTATATATCCAGGTTCAATTTCTTCTTCATTTCACGCATGGACAAATCAGTAGACAATAAAGGGAGGAGGAGGTCTTTTCTATTTTCTATTCCCTTAATATCTGAAAAAGCCAGTTCAGAGATATAATATTGAGCTCAACAGATATGACATGATAAAAGGCACCTTTTGTTGTGATTCAGGGTCAGCCTGTGGGTTCGGCAGTTGGGTCGGACGACTCAGAGGAGGAGGGGGGTGTTGAAGAGCTTGCTGATGATGGCCTTGAGGCTCCGCAGAGCCCTCAGCCAGGCCCCTCCCACCTGGTCACGACGGAGACCCAGCTGTGTGAGCCTGACAGCGTGGATGAAGATGACCCACAGCTGGCCCTGTTCAAGGACGCCCGACGCAGGAGGCAGTCAATCAGGAGTAAACAGAGGAAGGCAATGGGGCACCTCGGAAGGAGGCAGAGAGAAGCCATGCCCTGAACTGTATAAAAGGGGAATACGTGGGAGGGCTGGTTTGCTGAAGGCAACCGCTTGCAAAGCTCCTGTTTCATGGTTCGTGTTTGCTCTCTTTGCTCTGTGTTTTTATGTTAATAAATTTGGCAGGCTTAATTCCAGCCTCTTGCCTTCTTGTAAAAGGGGTTGTCCCTGCCTTTTCTGCAGGGCCGGTAGCAGGCTGGTACAGAACACCTTTTTAGGATCAATACTCCTACTCGGAATGAAGAATATATATATGAACGTGGCTAGTCCAAAGCAGGACCAACAGTCAGAGATGGCAGAGGTTACAGTCTCAAACACCAGTCCTCAATCTGTACCGGCAGCTGCACTGGTGACAAGAGGGGATGGTTTCGTACAACCTAGCTCCCGCACATGCATAAATGAAGTTTCACACACTTGTCCACTTCTTGTGCAGCCTGGTTCCCAACGGGCAGCATATTGGTACCGGTCCGCAGCCTGGGGGTTGGGGACCTCTGGTCTAAAACATTTGAAAAAACCCAGGCCAGTCTGGGATAGAAAAGTAGTATTAATCATCATTTAGTAGATCATGCATGTGTACAATTTGCTTAGCTATTAGTTTATTGAATAAGCCACAATTGGCTAAGTTCATACACAATAGGTTATGCCATAAATTTGGGCTTACTAATGCTTCTGTCTGCATTCAAAGCCAAACAACAAAGAATATCATTTAGTAACACTTTACAGCCAGCAATATCGTCACAGCATCACACAACCTACTATGAAGAATTCAAAATAAACAGGAAACCTATTCTATTCTATAAGGTCATAAATGTAGTTTTGTAAATATGTAGTCATTTTACAGAAAGGAAAAAAAAATAACATTTAGACGGCTGGAACATTGAAATGGATGAGCCGCTATAAACATACCTTTGAAATCGCCAAGTATTTAAGTACAGAAATGCCAAACACCTTAGGGGGCTATTTACTCAAGCAAGATTTGAGCAGCTGGACACAATTGTTAAATAAGGAAGGCATAATCAAATCCCGTATAATGAATATACTTATATTTGAGGAGCCCCCGAGACAGAAGACATAACACATATTTTATCTGAATGTCAATAGTATAAGAAAGAGATAAATCAGTATCTGGAACTGCATATTAGATGAATGGCCTATCGAGATTATTATATTAAAATAATAGATTTCATGTGCAGTCAGAACCCAAAAATTACATATAATATGGATTTTTACTTGAACCCAAAAATTACATATAATATGGATTTTTACTTGAACCCAAAAATTACATATAATATGGATTTTTACTTGAACAAAACAGTACAGCTGAGAACTGCATATGTGGTTCTAATTTGAGGTAAGTTGTAGGGTGACATGAAAATTGATTTGCATTTTCTTTTACAGTACTTATTTCTTTTATTCTATTTTTAACGTATGGTCTTATTATTGTTCTGTGTTTTATATTCTGTATTCTGCTTTGGCTTAATGGTTAATTCTGCTTTGGCTTAATGGTTAATCAATAAAGTATTACTGATACAACATCTGGACAAAAGGCAATATTCCCATAAACAGTGTGAGAGTTTTATCTCTAGTTCCATCTCTAAAATTAAGCCTAAATCAGGTCATTTATCATATGGAGACAAGGAAGAGCACTGGCTTTGCTAGAGGAAGATCAAGAGAATAAAATCACCTACTTACCTCCCCCATCGCCCTTCCTTCCAAAGCAAGTGCTTGAAAATCATGATTTAATTCATCCATGGATCGAACCTATTAGAGAGGCAAGAGAAACTTAAGTAAGAGAAACTGAAAAACTAGAGGATATAAAGCAGAATTTTGAGCAACTTGAACATAACCATATGTACTTAACTTGCATAAAAGTATATTTAAAATTACAGGTGCAAAAACAAAAGCAAATGTTTGGTTATCAGTTAAGGTACACAAATCATTTAAATTTACTGAAACAGAGAGATGGTTAGCCAACATAAAAGAAAATGCAACTGAAGCTAATATAACTAAACAAAACATTCACATTTACAATATGTGTATTCCTTTTAAGTTTGTAAATCTCAAAAAGTTTCTTGAAAAAACAAAAAGAAATAGAAGCTTATGACTGCACCTAAAAGAGACTCTGGATTGCATTTAATAATTAGAAAACCATCATTATCAACTGTATTAATTTTCTCTTATATGAAATGATATCTAATGAAATCTCTCCTACATTTCAGCTCAAAAGAAACACAACATGATTGTTTTCTTTTTCTTTCCCTCTATAAGTTGCCTTCTGAACTGGTAGCAATGGATACATTATTGTTATGTTACTGAAAGAATGCATAAAAATATACAAAGTCCATATGACTAACGAAATTGTTTACGCTCAGGACAAAACATCCATATCAATTTTATAGCATTAGACAAAGTTTACAGTAACTGAATCTATGCCTCATCATTCTGTGTAACAACTCAAAAGTAGAATCATCCAAAATTTCCTTATACTGTATTTACTGCTATAAATAGGCAAATGAATTAAGTTAATTCCAGAAACGGAGCAAAGAGAAGGGAAAAGGATAAAAAGCTTTTTCCCCCTTGATTCCTCCTAGGGAAAAGAAGGGCAAATAAATAACAAGTATTGTGTTGAAATGTGATGTGTATCTAGTCTGCAACCCCTAAAAACAGCTTCTGATTCATGCTAAAACAAATAAGACTAACTATGAAATTCATATGACATTAAAGATGTCCTGATTGTCTTAGGTAACATCAAATTTCACACTTATTTTCTCCTCAGGCGTGTACATATATTAATATAATTTTTGTGTTTACGGCTACCTTCAATCAGTTTTGATTCGAAGTGACTACATGAACATGTCTATGCAGTTTCTCACAACTATTTCAGAAACAGTCTACTATACAATACCATAACAATCCAACTTGACTAGAGCAATAGTTCCAAAGAGCTTTTATGCTCATATATTCTGATTGACATCAGAACAGAAAAGGATTGTGCAACTTTGTATTCTTGAGATTCCTCCAATACAGATACAGCTAGTCCTTGACTTAGGACCAGTTGCTTAGCAACTGTTCAAAGTTATGACCTACCTGAAAAATGGGCATTTCTAGCCATTCCAAAGTTTCGCAGTCACGTGACTGCATTTTGGACGCTCAGCAACACAGCATTTGTAGCCATTTGCAGCATCCTGTGGTCACATGAATGCAATTTTAACACCATTACTTCCAGTTTTATGCAGCTGCGTAGTTGGACAGAGTTTTGCCTGAAACATGATGCCCAACTGCAATTAACAACGGCCACACAAAAGGTCATAAAATCTGATTTACAACTGTCACAGTTTACCACAGTAATGGGCAAGCTCCATTACAGTAGTAACCTGAGAACTATAGCTGTATGTATGCTCTATCCCTGAACACAGCTAGTGATAGTATCCCAATTTTACGGATTACAGTCCTGATATTTCACTCATACTACTGAGTGGTAACTCCCAAATCAGCTTCAAACAATTCCACACTTCTACAGAAAGACAGCTGCAGTGTCCTTCTGGGATAAACAGCTTCAGAGGGAAAAAGAGGCTTAAGCAGAACCACTGCAAACAGGAGTCACCCCATCCTCATACTGTGTGGCTACATTGTCAAATCTAGTTCTATACTTAAGGGTATAATTAAAAAAACTGACTTGTAAAACATGATTCATTATTTTCCTCTTTCCTTTGTCAAGAAGCTGGTAAATTATAAGTGTTAGCATAAACTTGCTCATTATCTTATGTTGCTAGTGCTAATCAAAACATAGTCATCATTCTTGCTTTGAGATTAGTACTAAATAACTGGGGCAACAACAAATGAACAGGCAACATTTAAAGCAGGAGACCAAAACTATGTTATCTGTACAACAGCTTAAACCTTTGTTGTACTATTTTTTAAAAAAAACACTACCAAAATTGTTTTGTGTGAAAAGCAAAAACTTTCTCAAGGCAAAAATAAAAGAAATCAAAATTGGTAATGTTTCAAATTTACGCCAGGCCATTCAACTTCTCTCAACCTTTAAGAGGATTTTGAGGGGGAAAAACACAAACCTCAAATCAATTTTAAGTGTAGTATATGTTAAATTTTATATGGCAAACCTTATGTGCAAAGTATTAATATATTATCTTCAGACTGCTTATTTCAGCAATGGCCAATGGAAGTTTTTATTAACTGATTAAGCCCCCAGCTACAAAATTAGATGGAACGCTTAATGAAAGCTCGTATGATTGATCATTAATGAAAAGAATTTTACAGCTATAAATATTAAGATCAACCAAACATCTTTAAAAACGTAAAAAAAAACTGGTTATGAAAGCTGGGACTTACTAAACTATTGGATGGCAATACTTAAATATCTGCCAAAACAGAATGAGGAAACTACAAAAAAAGCTGAAAAAAATTGTTTTGTGTGAAAAGCAAAAACGTGTTTCATAAACTTTTCCAAGAAAAATCAGAGACAAATAATGAGAAAAAGTACTGTAAATTAAAAATTACACATACTGCCTCCAAATTCGCTAGTTCTCTACCAGACAATTGAAAAAAAATCACTTTTATAAAAGATCCCGTAGCACTGGGATAATCAGTTGACTCTGTGCCTATTCACTGATTCTTGGGCTTGTTAATTTTTACATAATGACTTATCTGGGGGATGGGACTTATCTGATGGAAGACACCACAAGCCTTATTCGTTCAGGATCTTGGGTCTCTCTCTCTCTCTTTCTCTGTGTTTGTAAAAAATAATAAAGGTGGTGTCCGTGTGTGTAAAATATAAATTTAAATGTTATAACTATCTCAGGCCTAGTTTATCCACTGTAACTGTCTCCTAACAGCCGTTGCTGATCTCTCCCTGTCCCGCGATCCTAGCACAGGTAGTCCTCAACTTACAATTACAGTTCAGCCCCCAATTTCTGTAGCTAAGTGGGACATTTGTGAAAAGGGAGTTCTGTCCCATTTTCTTGCCACAGTTGTTAAGTGAATCACTGCAGCTGGTAAGTTAATAACCCGGTTGTTAAATGAACTTGGTCTTGATTGTCAGAAGGTCGCAAAAGGTGATCACATGACCCTGGGACACAGCAATGGTTATAAAGCATCACATGATTATGGGCATGCTTGCAAAGGTCGTAACTGTGAAAAACGGTCATATATATATATATTTCAGTGCCTTTGTAATTTTGAACAGTCACTAAACAAACTGTTATAAGTTGAGGAGTACCTTACAAAACAGTGACATTTTGACTCTCTTGGGCCTTCCACATCATTTTCACGATTTCCTGGTACCTGTGTTTACAGCCCTCCAATTACATAATTCCCTCTGTCTGTCTTCCTTTATGTTTTGGTTCATTATGCCAATGTCACTGTCTCCAGTTTCTGGGTCTTTAGGGACCTGATCCTAAACCATCCCTTTCCCTCTGTGGAAATATGATGGTTTGAAATAGTTTTTCTTTTATTAGATTAGTGAATTATGGTAGGTCTGGTTGTTCCAGCCTAATTGTATTTAGGAGAAAATTGTAGGTTGCATCTGTTTTAAATATATTCAGTCCTACCCCAGAGTAGTTTAAAAAATCACTGTGTGGTTATTTTATTACGAATGAAGGCAAATAAATGTTATATTATTATTTATTAATATTGTTGTATTACATTGTTGCATTCTTTTACTGGCTCTTTATGCGTTCATATTTGTTTAATAGATTCTGGGTTTATGTTATTGGATTAATTTGTAATTACTGTTTTCTACTATAGGTTGGTAAAGGCATTTATTAAATCCTTACCCTTGTTCTCTTTATTGTCCTGCTTGTGCTGACAGGATGTAGAAAATGTTTTTGTGTTAAGTTTTGTAAGCTTAACAGAATCTTTCCCAATCTAGTGTCTTTCAGGAATGCTGACCCATAATTCCCATCTAGAGTCAGTGTGGGTAATTAGCGAATGAGTAAGAGCTCTGGAGCCTTTGTTTAGTTTTCAGTCTCCTTCCACATAGTCAACTGGATTCAACCGAGTTGACATGCATAGAGCTACATTATAAAACTTTTTCCTTCCACAGTGAATCTATGTTAAGGATTTACGCTCATCTAAATTATGGCACAGCTATTAGACACTAAATAACAACTGGTTTAGGAACAAAACAATTGGCTATCCCTAACAGCATATAGAATGACTTTACACATCAAAAGTAATTTCAGAAGGACAATATCTAAAGAGTTTTAATTTCCATATTCTATACACAATGTACCCAGCTAAAATAACTGATGGCATATCCCTTCTTAAGAAGTTTAATTTGTGTAATACCAGAGGATATTTTGCACAACAAGCAATACAGGTTTTAAATTAAGTAAAGGTTTGATATATGAACGTCCACATCAGGCTTTTAAATATTTTTTAATATCTTTCATGAAAATGTAACTGTGTTTCATAAACATTTGCAACTCAACTGCTTTGAAACTCATCAAATTTGGTGCTCAATGTATTTTGACGCAAAAATTTTGTCCCAGTGCTCACTGTTTGTTGGGTACTCAATGCACAAGCTAGAACTTGTCAGTGTCAGCTGCCTTGTGACTCACTACCTTATTCCTAATGGGAAAAATCTGTTTTGATACTCATCGTTTTTGGTACTCATCATGCCTCCTGGAGTACTGAGGTATTCTACAATTCAGGAGAAATACACCTCGATTATAACAGATTCTTACATTTAAAGCAACCAGAACATAATGTAGATCGTTTTCCAATTAAATTCTCAAATCAGGACCTGAGCTTTGTTTCATTCATAAGCACAGCCAAATGCTAGAAGAAATTAATATTCTTAACCCTTATTAGAAAATCCTGAAAAAGGGCTGGAATGAAAGCCCTTGCTGAATCTATCGGAAGAACCAGCCTAAGGACAGGAAAATCCTTCCAAAAGAGGACAGGCAGAAAGGCAGACCACAGATTTTGGGATAAATACCAGGGGTCCCTAACCCCTGGTCCGTGGACCGGTACCGGGCCACAGTATGCCAGTAACCAGTCCGCACAAACAAGCAAAGCCCCATTTTGGGATGCAGGCAGAACACAAAACCATGCACTCTCTGATCCATGGAAAAACCTTTCTCCACGGAACCGGTCCCTGGTGCCCAAAAGATTGGGGACCTCTGATATATACTATTATCTAAGCAGTATTGTACCACATGCTAGATAATAGTTTTACTCCAGCTCATCAAAATTTTGGTTGAGGTCATGCACAAAGGTTTATCCTATTAAGAATCTTGCTAATTCCCAAGCTCTTAAAGAGACAGCAGATTATCTTGTAGCTTTTATCCTTTTTTCAGAAAGTGTGTCAGGACACTCCTCTTTCATCTGGCATTCTGAGCTGCTGCAATGTTAACTTTACCAGTCATGTATGAATTTTAATGATGCTTCAGAAACAATTATTTCAGTATGTTAGTTGTCATTGTTCAGATGGAATAAATAAATAAAAACATGTTTCAAAGTAATGTGCTAATTGAAGTCTTCCATGAGAAGAGCATGGTAGGAATCTAAGCAGTGCAGACGCCTGAGAAGAAATTATCAAGTTAGCAGTTTGAAATCTGAACACTGAAGAGTGAATATATATGATTTCTGCTACAAAAAATACTGAGAAATTAAACAGGGTATGCTTAGCAGCTGTCACTACTATTTGATAGACATTCTCAAAAAAATGCACAATTCATTTTCACAAGAAGACAGTAATTATTTATTTTACAGCGCTCTTTATGTATAAGATTAAATCCACAGAGTAAATTTCATCAAGAGAAAATATATTTCTCAAAGCATGGCTACGCTTCACAGGTTGTCTTACTCTTTGTCAACTTTTAAAAGGGGGTGTCCGGTTCCTAGAAGGACAAAAATGTTAAGAATTGGACATTCAGCTCTGATCCAAACTTCATATTCTTAAGAGACTGAATCTGTTCAAGATTCTCATTAGCTCGGGAAGGCCCTTTTTAAAAGAACATGTTTAATGAGATTAGTTTCAAATTTTCACTTTTAAACAATCTAACAATGCCAACATGCTAAAACAAAAAGAATTAAAAGTTGTGAAAATCATTATCTTTAAATTAACATCAACACATAAAAAATAAACACAGTCCCACCCTGTCTTCTAAATCCCCATTACTACCCACAGCCTTCTATATATGAATACAATATAGTGAGTTTCTACATAGCATTCCAAGCACATAGAACAAAGGCATATAGCAGCAGCTATTTCCTGCCTACATTATAAATCACCACGACCACCCTTCTTCCATGTGGCTCAAAAGAAAAGAGCTGATGGAAACACACTCCCATTTCAATGGCTTTTGACAGATGATTCAGGGAAACATAATTACTGTATCCATATAATTTAGTTTCTAGAAGGTTTACAGGACCATAAAAAGCATATACAAAAGAAAGGCTTTGCTTGGGTGACCAAATAGATGTTTTAAATTTAATTTGAAAACATTTTTAAAATTCCCCGGTTATTGGATATGTAATAAAATTCAGCTTACTTAAAAATATTTACTAGCAGCAGTAGGAGGGCAGAGAGAAATGAAAGTCCCAGGAATGTTTGGTTTTTAAGTTATGCTTCCCCCAGTCCCAGCAGACATGGGACTGAACAAGCAGCAAACTATAGACATTCCACCAATATAAAACATTAAGCATCTTTGCCAGTGACGCTTTAAGAACTTTGATAAATGTACTAAATAGATTAACAATAGCAGCACATCTGAAAAGGAAAGAAAAGGGTGAGGGAGAGAAAGAAGCATTACACTCCCAATTTTGATACAAAAGCAAATTAAACAAGCTTAAAACAATTGATGAATATTCTGATTTGAATCAAAAGGTATTTGGAATCTCTTGTTACTGTGCTCTAAGCAAAAAAAGAATGTCAGTTTGAAAATGCAAGAAGAAAGAGAAGGAAACATGATCAATTAGATACACAGGCATTTCATAACATCCACCGCATGCAGCTACCATAAGGCCCGCTTAGCTCATTTGTTCAGTTCTGAAATATTTAACTTTTTACCTGATGTTCAGCATGAATGTTATCCCCAGTAGGCCACCGATGTTTGCTGTTATTATAGCTGCCTCCACCACTTCCGCCTCCCCCAAGCTGCTCACCATGCTGCCTCTGAAAGAAGTAATCCACCATTGCGTCGTCCTGGGAGCGACCTGCAACCCCTATGGATCCAGGAACAGGGCTGGAGTGGGTCCCTGCTGCAAGGGCTTGATTTGCAGCTGGCTGTGACTGAGCCTGGGACCCTGTTCCAGATGTCAAAACAACAGGCATGTTGGGATTAGCTGTGTCTTGACTGTGCTGTTTCAGGTGGGGGCTGAAAGAGTCCTGCCAGAGCACTGCTTTTCTCTTCAAAACACATGCAACGCTCATTCCACCAGTACCTAAGGGAAGACAAGTTCAAAACACTAATTAAATTGAGTCTGCCATTTCCAAAACTCACTGAATAGCCATATCAAGGAATCCTAAAACTACGTCCCACATGTATCACTACACTAGCCCAGTGGCCCCCAACCTTTTGGGCACTAGGGACTGATTCCGTGGAGAGAGGTTTTTCCGTGGACCAGAAGAGGTGTGGTTTTGTGTGTTGCCTGCATCCCACAGATAGGGCTTCACTTGTTTGTGTGGCCCACTTTGTGGCATGCCGCAGCCCAGTGCCGATCCACAGACCTGGGGTTGGGGAGCCCTGTACTACCTTACTTTTTCACAAGGCATTCTTGAAAGTGTACCACAGCAAACATTACTGGATGAACGCATGTATCCCTAAATTCCTGGATGAAAAATAATTTTGGGTACATGCATACATACACACATATTCCCCCTTACACACTCCTCATTCCTTCAGAGTGGTATCAGCAACTACTTTTAATTTTAAGTAAGACATAATTCCCAGTTTAGTTGGAATTCAAGGAAATGTGATCATGGCTTATTTAAAGAGTTTGGATGATACAATATACAGAAGCAAAAGTGCTAAGGGTGCATGCATGAAACATCATTACTCCTGTTTCCATACAGTAATACTTTTCACACATCTATCATCTCAAAGAGAAAAAAAAGACAATTCAGCATGCTCTGGATTGCAGCTTAATCAACCTATATTTGGATATCAAAATTACAAAGTTTCCAGTTTTGCTGTTTATATATAGTAACAACAAATTATTAACAAAATGTGGTCAAATTAAAATATTTACTTAAATAAAATTATTTCAATCTGCATTCAGTGCCATCATTAAGTGTAACTTATTTTGTTATTTGGAGCTACAGCTCCAAAACAAATAATTAATTTTTCTTCTCTTTTTATTTCCAAATATGAAAGCATTCTCCAGTTTAAAGTTGCTGCTTGTCCTACAGGAATGGCAAAGAAGTTGCATTATAACTGACATTTTTTAAATTAACATATAAATAAAATATATATGTTGGCTTTCTACTCTACAGACTAGCTTAAGCAGGAAAAATGTGTTTTGATGTAACAAAACAATGAAAAAAAGAGTAACCAAGCCGCCAGGCAAATTACTGCAATCTCTATATTTAGACAACCACTGAAATCAGAACTACTGTACTTTAACCAGTATTTTTGAAGCATAGCCAACCAAATTGTCCTTAGGAAGTGAAGCCACAAAGTAAGTACTACTACTACAGGCCTACAACTGAAAGAGTGAAGAGTGGGGGCAAGGCAGTTTCCTTGCAAAGGGGAAAATCTGGAAAGCCTACAGAGAAATTCCATTTCTTAAAATTATTTGGTAAATGAATAACAGTCAAATAAAGCATGCAAACAGCATGTATACTCTTAATTAAGTAAGAGCTGTCCTTTATTTTGTTCAGGTGAATTATTCCTCTGAAACACAGTTGAACTTCAGGATATTCTACTGAGCTAAGCTATGCATTACAACATTCAGAGTTGCTTGGCCCAGAAGTCTGAGCATAGCATTTTCCAGAAGGTGGATCTGTGCTTCTGACAAGCCATAAGAGAGCAGCATTCAACAGACCTCTCATTTCAATAAAATCTGGAGAAACACTTTCACACCTCATAAGAGGCCACTATTCTTGCCACTGTATAGGGATATTACAATGAGATGGCATACCTTTCTGATTTTCTAAAGGACATGTCAATGAAATGCACTCTGAGAAACATGAGGAAATTTAAGTTATCAATAGTAGACACGGTGACTATATGAGACATTCAGAATCCATGGCAGGTTATCTTACACACCAGTTCCTAGATAACAATGGTGTGAGAGAACTGCTGCCTTTCCACTCTGTTAAGTTTCCTAAATCCATCCCAGTTGCATGAAATGGTCTTCGGGCTGATTCATCAGAATTATTCTTCTCTTATAAAATAGAGGAAATCCTACAGTTGCATAACACTACCAGGATTATCAAAAGTTGTCATCCCTCCCTTCCCCAATAACCTATTGGCCCATTACTGGAGCGATAAGAAGAGTAAATTAAGCAATTGTGTAGAATTTCTAGAGTTTTTCAGGAGGGATTTGATCATATTTTGTTTCCATTAATATTCTCAGGAAGTTAACACGATCCAGAGCATGTTTGGCTAAAGAAGGAAAAAAGAACTAACATGAGAGAACTATTGTTTTTTTTCACAAACCTGAGTGAGGGTGTAAGCTGTTATGCATCAGCTATTTCTCTGCTATATTTAGTGATAACAAACTATTTGTTATTTGTAGTCTTTGTTATAAATTTAAATGCTGTGAACGGCTTTGTCAACCTTCTAGATCAAAAGTGGGATACAAAACCAAAATGGTTTGAGTGCTGTTCATGGGCCTTGAAAGCTTATCTTGCAATTCTTTTTAAAAAATAATGTAAGAGGTTTTGAGATAATTAAAAAATTAAGTCAATATATTTTGAACAGCACTGCATTCACGATTTTTGTGTTGCACTAATGCTCCTTATCAATCCATCTGTCTCAAGATGTAAAGACAAATCCATATGACAAAAGGCTATCTTACTACAAGAATAGCAGCAACAATGAGCATTCCCAAGGTCAATTGGCGAAACAAATTTTCAATTCTTCAGTGAATGACTGCCTGTATTGAAAATGTTAAGGGTAAAAGTATTATTTTTCTATATTCAAAATTAAAAGAAAAACCTACAGTATTGTGTATTAATTTATTCATGGGCATTGTTGTTTAATCGTTTTTAATTTTTGTATCTTGTTTTTTAATATGTATTACCCTGTTCACCGCCCTGAGTCCTTCAAGAGAAGGGCAGTATACAAATTAAATAAATAAATAAATAAATAAATAATTCTTAATTACTGAAATAAAACATATTTTCAGCATCATCTCCAGGACCAAGTCAATAAATTAGTGCTTGAGGGGAAAAAATATTGGTGAGTATATGTTTCTGTACACCTTCCCCTGTAAAACCATTGCTTTTATGGATGTTTAGATAGTATCAGTTCTATTCATGAACATGGAAAAGAAAGCACCCCATGCAATGTAACTGCTGCATTGTTGCTTGCAAAATTGTTAAGAAAACTAATTCTATTCTGTCTTCTGGAGAATTCAAGAATATGGCGCAATGGTTAGAATGTTAGTTAAAAACATCCCAGCTTAAATCAGCTCAGAACCTGAGAAGATTTTGAGCCAGACATTTGCTCTTACTCAGAAGCTAACTATCACATAGGACCACAGGAGGACAAGAAAAGACTTTGTAGGTTGCAGGAGCTATATGGAAAAAGAGTAGGCTAAACTATGATGAAGGAATTAATCACTTTCTCCTCAGAATCTTAGCAAGCATCAGTACTACCAACAGTCATAGATTTTTATCTGCCATCCGCAAGGCATCCCAAAATGAGTAAGCCTGACAAGTTTTGAACAGCAAATGGGGAGCAGCATCACAGGAAAATTAAGTGTAAAAATGTTTGCATTACTCCATGGAAACAGGTGACACTGAGCCTGATCATTCAGAGAACTGAGAAATGAACCCATCGCATCTCGTGGGATTTCTTCATTAGCCCATGTCTTTACCCCCTCTTGTTTACAAGAAGAAATTATAGTGCACCTCCTATTTTTAGTTAAGACATCTATATTACAGAATTATCATTATCAGATGATTAATGGAATTAAATCTCCTGGAAAATTCTAGAACCTACATAGGTAAGATTCACCTGTCATGGTGTATATTTGACTAGAATGTCAAGGATGCTGTTGCCTAGAAATTTAGATGCATTATTTAAATTCTAAAGGGGCACTCTAAAACTGACAGATTACAATTCCCATTGACCCTAACCTGGCCGGACATCTACGGTTTATCAACTCTCCCTTATCAAAAGTTCATTGCCATTAGGAGAAAATAGAACACTAAAGTTCTACTACCTTCATTTTTCACTCAACAAAAAGTCCTGCTGTACAATTTGAAACATGCCATTTAAGAATATTACAACTCAGTAAGTTCAGGCCTCATGATCACCACTGCTTTTTTAATTTCCCTACTTTGAGCCCCTAAATTGTTTTTGGTTTTGATTCAGTTGCCGGCGAGATTTATTTGTAGTTATCAAAGAGTTTGTCAATGTATTCTTTAATAAAAAGTTATGCCTGCTATAAATTACCCAGTGTTAAGCTGGAACGGAAATTAAAACATGATCACAAAAAGCCATGGTGTATTAATATTTTGCTGAACAAACCAATACTGTCACTCTAGATTCACACAGGATACCAAGCCAAAACCAAATAAATCACTTTACAGCTGAGCACAATGTGAAGCTACACATAGCGCACACACAAGCACATATATTTATGTGTACTCATCTCTTTCTCTATATATATATATGTGTACACACACACACACAGCTTGAAATAAACTCAAAAATCAGTTTGGTAATAAGAAAACTGTCTTCTAAATAGTACATCTAAATGTAAAACTTTACTTTGAAAATCCCATGCAAGAAAATATTTTTAAATACCTCTAGTCTAAATACCTGTAATTTAAACTTATCTTATCAGGCCATCAAAACTGTCTTTAATGCAAAACCTAAAATCAGCTGTTTCCCCTCACAACTGCTTTCAAACTATACAACCTAAAAACACTAAACAGTCGACTAATATAGGACATAATTCCCCACATTACATGCATGGGGAATAAACATGGCTGAATACAGTGGAAATCACTATAAATAAACATTTACAAAATCAGGCTACATTGTTAAAACTGTCCCGGAAATGCAATCCAAACACTAAAAACTTAACAAATTACACAAGTCTCCCCTGTTTAAACAAAACATTTGATAACTACAACAGGACTTACTCCTGGATATGTACTGACTGGACTGTAAAATACTGCTAAGCCTTTTTTCACAGGACAAATTCGCATTATAACAATAGGCCACCCGGTCCTCTTCCATAACTGCTTTGTTTCCAAGCTGCTCGGCCAAAACTAACTTGAAACTGGAACAGCCGAGGGCCTAGGAAGAGATGAAAACAGCCTCCTGTTGCTGCTTGCTCCCTTAACGGACCAAAACATAATTTTTAAAAAGTTATAGAAGCGAAGCCAAGAAAGAAAAGCCTTATATTTTGTTCCCAGTCCCCTTTATTTAGTGGAGGGGTGGGGGGTGGGGAGAGGAAATCAACTCGGCGCACTTTTTTGCCTTGTTAATCCTAACCTAAACATTACCGAAGTCCCAAAAATAATAATAATAATAATCAAGCCCAATTACATCCTACCAAGCGACCCAGCTTTCAAATGAAGGACAACCAAATCTTTCATCGTTTAACACAGCCCAAAGCTTAACGGATGACATCCCTACAACCCCAAACAGATAAAAAAAACTTCATACCCTAGGAGCTTGTGCAGAAGTCACGTACTCCATTTCCTGCCCATACGACTCCTCTACGTGTTAATTAAGACCTCGCCTTCCCCATCCTAGTTATTTTCCCTTGTCTTACTTTTCTCTCCCCCCCCACCCCACTTTCCTTTCAAAACCACGATGGAGTTGGATGAAGGCAGGGGGAAAGCCCCCTCCCCCTCAAGAAATCACCAAGCCACCTTCCTCCTGGCTGTTTGGAAACAGTATCCTAAAGGCCAACCCAAGCGTTCCCCCTCCCCCCAAGAAAAGCGAAAGGGCAGGGAGGGGGCGGGGGAGGGAGGAAAAAATAAAATCGAGCCAAGCCGCCGTTGGGGAGCGTAGGGGAACCCCCTTTCTTTTCTTTGGGGTCGGCCGAACGGGGCAGCCGCCGCTTCCCCTTGTTCCCCCAAGAAGCGGCTGGCCTTTCTCTCCCCTTCCTGGAACAACAATAGAGGCCTTGCCTCGGACTCGACAACATGTACCAGGAACAAGCGCGAGGAAGAGCCTCGGCAAGAATGCCCGCCCAGGGCCGCCTTTCGGAGGGCCCTACGCCGCCTCGGCCGAAGCCCTTAACCCCAATACGACTTCGCCGTCGGGCCTCCTGGGCTCCGGAGTCCCGTTCTAAGTCGCTTCGGTCCGGATACTCACGGGCGGAACGGTAGGATGAAGACGGATCTCAACGGCCCCCCCCTCCCCCCGGCCTCGTAAGCTCCGGCTGCCGCTCCCCCTTTGCCTTTCACTTCCACAACATGGCGGCGCACTGGGGACTCGGGGAGTCGCGCTGCATTCTGGGAAGTTGAGGCTGGCAGCGCGGAGAAGCTCGGGCGCCGCGGAGTTTCACCCCGCCCCCCCGGCGTGGCGGGATCTGGGCAAGCGAGAAGAAAGGGAAAGAAAGGGGAGGGTCTTTCGGTAGGGTTTCTTCCCACCGCCCGGACGCGTCTGAGCCGGCGGGGGTGGAGGGGTGGGGGGGAAGGAAAGTTGCATTGGATCTCCGTGCATTCTTCGCACGAGCCATAAAATGCCCATTTTTGCCAAGAGAAGATTGGGCTGGTTGGGGCTGCGGGGGGGGGGGCTGAGTGAATGACCGATTTGAGCGAACAGATACGGGTTAACAGGAATGTTGCATTCACAAATGCAATGATCCAGCACGGGGGGGAGGGAGGGAGGGAGGGAAACAGCTGATCCCCTATATCAGACAATACGTTGCAACACGGGTGCCTGCGGCCCCGCAACGCGTTGCAAACGAAATCCGCCCGCGGTCAGTGGTCAGAGCGAGTTGCGGAAGCCCCGATGGCCAAGGAAAAGGAAGGCGAAGGAGTGAACAGCTGGCTCGACAGGCAGAAATCCGAGAGGTCTACCCCAACCGGCTCTCTCTGCCCGCAAGAGATGGGCAAGGTTTGGAAGCTTTGACGACAATAATTGCACTTTAAAAAAAAAGTTTCACTCGGTGTTTTTCAAACTTGGAAACTTTTAAGATGTGTGCACTTCATAATAATAATAACTCACTGGAGTGATACTGCTGCCCCTTCTATAACGGGGTGATTCACAACTGGGGTCCTGCTCTTCCACTGAGCTTTGTATAACTATAGTGTGTTTTTTTTTGTTTTTTTGCTTGAAATCTGCCCAGCATCGTGAAAGAATCGGGCAGCATTGACATTTGATGACATACAGTAACCCTAGCAAGTTGGCTACCACATGATACATTTAAAAATTAAACCAAGGTTAGTCTTTTGTCCAAACGATTGCTTGGCTTATAACAGGTTATAATAGACCTGGTTAAGTCTGTCAGGTGAACCAAGCCATACCCAGTGGAAAACACTAGGCTGTTTTTAATTGGAACAAAAAGTGCTCCAACTTCTCTTCCTTCCTATAAACAACCCACAAACAATAGTTCCTTCACCAACATTAGTTAGTTCCATATTCTCGGCAGCAGATGAAATCCACTCAACCCAATTTCACACTCTCACCAGTTTTTTTCAGAAGAGCAAGCACAAGATGACACCAGCCATACTAGACCGAGTTGAGTATGGTGGGACAATGCCCCGTTTCTCCCGAGGCCTCAGATTTGCAGATCTCAGTTGCTACTCTTAGTCAATACAGTAAACCAGCGTGATCTTGTACAATTTCCTCCAACTTTCTGCCAGCTTCCTGCTTTGCAAATATGGACTTGCCACCCATAAACAGCTTGTCAGTAGCCTGTCAATCTTCCCCCACCTTTTTTTAGTAGAAATATTTGCTAAATGCCCATCCAAATCAAGCCTCCGGATCCTTCTGCAAACTTTTAAAACCTGAAAGATAAGGTGGTGCTCACTTGATTTACCTTAGGAATCACAGATTAAAACAAAGGGTGAATACAGATAACAAATAATAATCTGCTTTCTAAATACCTTTCCTATGGAAATGGAACACAGTAGCACTTTCCAATGAATATTAGACGATATTAGAATATTAGCATGGGAGAACTGTGGCTAGGCCTCTTCAAAGCAAAGGTCAAAACTCCACAAAACTATGCTTTCAAAGGGAAGAACTGCAGACCCAATACATCTAGAGAATTCATATTGAAGCAAATTTATTAGAGATAAGGATTGGGACTTACCCAGTCCTTGTGTGAACTTATATTGTGGTTTGTCAGCCGTGTTTTTGTTTAGTATATCCTGTGGACCGATCTAATTGTGCTTTATTCCATGTATTATTAGTAAAAAAAAAATCGTAGGAAAACATGCTGTGTGAGCAGGCATCTCTAGCCTGTATACAAGATTCGGCTTCCACAGAACGTATCTGTAACTTTAAAAAAAAAAGTGGGCGGTGCGGAATTACACAAAGAAAGGTCCCTCTGAAAACCTCTTCGTTATAAATACAGATGATCGACTTTGTGGACTCTATGTCCCACCTTGCATTGCTTTTCCCGGATATGAAAGTTGGATATATTACACATTGACCCTGTGCATTCTGGGACTCGTAGTTCCTGCAAGCATACATCCAAGTGAAAGGAACCGCTCGTTTGAAATCCGGCGAGGAGGAACAATCCAGGAAGAGAAAATCAGGTTGAAAGAAGGAGGAGGATTCAAAACAAACAAACAAAAAAAGCCGCTCTTAATAAGATTTCCGGTTTCCTTACTACTCTGGCAATTTTACTATTAGCCATTGATATCTAGAGCATCAGCACAGCAACAGAAATATACCCATTATAACGCTGCAGAATTTTGGAACATCGTAATTCTATGGCTTATTTGTATAACGAAATCAAGTTGCGAAAGTTGTTTAAATGAATGCATAAAATAAAATTATATTTTATTTGAAATAAACAGCAGAGAAATAAAAATATTGTTACTTAGGATCTAGAAAACACTGACAGAATGTGTATGATTTAAGTGGTGCATTTGGACATGGAAAACGACATACATACCACAGCCCGTTGGCTGCATCTGGTGTCTCTAGTTCTCTTTTTGTTGTCCAGAGTATTGAGCTGAAGAGATCTCCGTTGATTTCAGTCTTTGGCTGTATTCTCATGATGTACAAAGCCACAAACACCTTGTGTATTGTATGAGGCCAGAGAACTGGATTAATGGTAAAAATAGTGAGCAGACACTGCTGCTTTAATTTTATATAGGTTAAAGCCACTTTAGGCTTTATAGAGAAAGATTCCTCAAATTTATTTTATTTATTTATTTATTCAGCTTGTATAGCCACCCACCTCACTTCTGTGACTCTGGGCAGCTTATGATTGAAAACATAATTGGTATCCAAGAACCCAAAAGCAACCATACAAACAATGTAAAATGTTAAAAACAAGTTAAGGTCATACAATACAGTCACCAGGAAAGCACAGTCATTCAACAACATCTGTCATTTTGTTGGCTCATCTTGCTCTCTAATCCTCAAGTGAGATGGCAAAGCCAGATCTTTATGCCCTTCTGGAAAGCTATCAAGGTTGAGGTCAGCCTGTTCTCATGGTCAGCACCTGCCGTGCAAATCCCAGCAAGCCAGTCTAGGTTTAATTTTTCAGACTGCCCTTTGCGAGTCAAAGACTTGACATCTCAAGCGCTTATTACTATTGTTGTTTCTACTACCAACCCCATTAAAGGCAATTTGAAAATAGAAATTTTGTTGGCTGATGATGAGGTTGCAAAGTCAATAGTAAGAAGTAACAAATATTGTCCAGCTCCCAGTGTAACTATTACTACATACTACAAACCTCTTATTCCAACTCCATGCAAGAGAAAAAATAAATGGTTGCACGCAGGCACACAAATACTTAGTGGTGTTCTTTTTTCACATTGTGCTTATTCCTCCAATTTGTGGATTTGTTTCTCTGATTCGTAGATTCCATCAGAGGGAGCTATAAACCTACACAACCTGTGTAGCGCAGTGCTGAAGTGTTGTACACCCAATTTTAAATTGACCTTAGCTAGCCGCCCATATCTCTCGCAAATGAAGGCAAATATATGTGTCCTGGGATAATGTTGCAGGATCCAATCTGGATTGGTCACAGGACCTGGGGCTAAGTCTTCCGAATTTTCGTTAGAAGTTCCTTAAGGATGGGCTCCAGCACAAGTCCAAAAGCTTGGAAGACTAAACCCCTGGTCCTGGTGATCAACCCAGATTGGATCCTGAGACTCTTAGTTCTTCACTTTCTCTCTGCCCAACTTGCCTTACAGGGTTTTTACTGTAGGAATAAAAGAAGGGAGATGTTCTTTGTGGGAACACACAAAGATAACTCATCTGAGCAAAAAGAAGAGCATTTGAATCACATCTTGAAATACGGGCATGGAGAGTGGGTGAAGAGTCTTCTCTGTCCTTCTCACGTAATGTTATGCAGGAAAGACCTTGGAGACTGGGCCAAGAAATGCTGCCAAAAGAATGAATGGTCAGATAAGAAACAGCATAGCCCACAGCTGAGTAGTGGGGAGAGCAAGAGGCTAGTTTTTTAAGCAGTAAAGGAAATAGAATTGGGGGTGGGTGGGATTGTACTTTTAGATTTTCAAGATTCCGTCAATGTAGCTTTACAATAAAGTAGAATCAGCTCATCCGGTTGTCTCTTGTCTGATTTCAACCACAAACAAATCCAGTGTGTCTTTTAAACCTAGAGGACAAACTCAAAGTACCTTATCTTGAATGGGCTTTCAAGATTTGCAGTTCTTATAATGGATTAATTATTTAGATCAGACACAGACCCTCCCTCCAGATATTTGTGGCATGGTTTACCCAAGGTTTGGCCATGGAACATGCTGGCTGGCAATGATGGGCACTGAAGGGCATAATTGGCTTTGCTAAGATAGTTGAACTAACAACCTTTGATGAAAGGAACACACTGATGGGCCTCCAGCATATCTTCTAGAGACCAATATGGCTCTCAGATACCCAAAAGCTATTCCTCCTTAATTTATGCTTTACTACAGCCGGGGTCCTCAACCTTGGCAACGTTAAGACTTGTGGACTTCAACTCCCAGAATTCCTCAGCCAGCTTTGAGGACCTTTGTACTATGGTTTAAAGAAAACTGTTACGGTTTATTCCAGATACCAGAGTTTAATCCAATGTGTGACCCCAGTTTATCAGCTAATCAACACAATGACACAATTCATCAGTTAATTAAGAAACTTCCTGGCATGTTACAAAATGTTACAAAGTAACATTTCAAGCCATCACAGAAGAAACACTTCCACTTGCTTCTGAGTAGACAAAGATTACATTACTGAAGTGAAAAAGCTGCCTACATCTACCTCTTTCACCTTTTCTTCTCCATTAAATTCCCACGTGAAAAAGGGAGAAATAGGTGTAGAAAGCTCCATTTTGCCATTGTTATATGGTGATTTCGGTATCAAAATTAGTCTAAGCATTTAAAACGGGTCAGGTTTTTCAGATCTGTACAATATTAAATATTTATAGTTGAGTGCCATATTGGGCAAGTGGACAAATTGCAAACTGGTCTACCCAGATGCAAAGACTGAATAGGATAAGGCGTCTTGTTCCTCAAAGGTTGTGTAGGATAAGCATCTTGTTCCTCAAAGATTGAGTAGGATAAATAAAGCATCTTGTTCCTCAAGAAAGAGGATGCTTCCAGTTGCTGAGTCAGGGAATATCTTTATTTTTCTGTCTACCATGTAAATCGTACATTACCTTTTTCAATGTTTAGGAAGTTTTCAATTCTGGGATTGAAGTCCACATGTCTTATAGTTGACAAATTTGAGGCACACTGCATTCAACTGTTCAATCAAGGAGGCACGCGCTACCCTCTGAAGGCTTATTCCAACAGAATACTTCAGCAAGCATATTGCACCAGAGATATTTAAGGAAACGTGAAATCTGACAAGTTGACAAGCTTTTCAATCATCCACAGGAAATCTGGCAGACAACCATCCCAACAGGTAACAGGTACATTTTATTTGATATACAGGTAGCCCTCGATTTACAACAGTTTATTTAATGACTGTCCAAAGTTACATCAGTTTTTAAAAAATGACTTATGACCATTTTTCACACAGTTACGACTGTTGCGGTATCCCTGTGGTCAGGTGATCAAATTGCAGATGCTTGTCAACTGACTCATATTTATGACGGTTGCAGCATCCTGGGATCACGTGATCATCTTTTGCAACCAGTTGACCAGCAAAGTCAATGGGTAAACCGGGCTAACTGAAGAACTGTGTTACTAATTGCAACTCTTCACTTAACAACTGTGGCAAGGTTGTAACATGGGGCAAAACTCACTTAACAAATGTCTCGCTTAACAACATAAATGTTGGGCTCAATTGTGGTTGTAAGTTGAGGACTACCTGTACACCCCACCTTTCCACCAAGAGGGTACTCCCTTCCCCCTTTGCTCCCCTCCCCCTGCCATGAAAGCCCTGTTTTAGTAGATGAGAAACAGTAGTGGGGCCCATGTTGTCCAGGAGGATCCATGGATTAAGGCTAGACTTCATGTTCAGAAGAGATTGAAAAGCAGGGACAGCAGATCAGCATAACAATATGCCTGCAGCCTGGCACGTCCGTGAGATTCAAGGGCACAGTTTCAGAGAAAGGTTTAAGAGGGTTAGAGCAGGGATGGGGAACTTCTGACCTGACTGGTGACAAAAATGCCCGTTACCATTTTTCCCCTATGGCCACGCAAATGGCTTCCATGGTAATTCACAAATATCGGGAGCTCAGGAACAGGACGTTCCTTATCGTTGGTATAGGAATGGCAGATTTAGTACGCCATATTTTAATCTGTATCTATTGCTCATTCAGACTATCTGCCAATCATTCCACTATAAGAGAGGTCCCCAATGTTTTGGGCACCAATTCCGTGGAAAGAGGTTTTTCCGTGGACCGGAGAGTGCGTGGTTTTGTGTGCTGCCTGCATCTCGCAGATGGGGCTTTGCTTGTTTGTGCGGACCGGCTGCTGGCGTGCCGCGGCCCGGTACTAGTCCACGGACTGGGAGTTGAGGATCCCTGCACTACAGGTTGTCCTCAATTTACAACCGCAATAGAGCCCAACATTTCTGTTGCTAAATGAAAGGCTTAAGGGAGTTTTGATCCACTTCACAACAATTGCTTGCCACAATTGTTAAATCACGAATTGCTGCAGTGGTTAATTTAGTCACACGGTTGTGAAATGAACCTGGCTTCCCCTATTGATATTGCTTCTCAGGGGGTCGCAAAAATGGATCACGTGACTCAAGGGACATTGCAACCGTCACAAATATGAATCAGTTGCCGAGTGTCTGAATTCTGATCACGTGACCGTGGGGATATTGCAACGGTCGTGTCAAAAATAGTCATGTCACTTTTTTCAGCACCGTTGTAACTTTGGCCGGTCACTATGGGAATGACCATTTTGTTGCATGCCGAGGGCACATCATTTGAGGTAATGAAACTAGTCCTCTGGAAGTACCCGCCTTCTCTTGTGGACACATGATACTCCAGGATTCAGTTGCGGGAAATGGGGTGGGGAAAAGAGGAAGGAAACAGTATTTTTTCCCCCAAATTTCAGAAAAAACCTGATTCTCGTGAAGTCCAGTTGACCAGTTTACAGCGATTTGTATTTTTTAACGTCAACAGTTGTGGAAAGAATACCTAACTAGATGGAAAACCTGGGCAAGATGGTAGGAAATCACCTTAACCAAGAGTTTTGGACTCCAGAGATTATTTTGGGCTGGAAATATTGGAAGACACTTCTGCACAGGAGTAACACAAATCCTTTCCCAACTACGAATAGTCTTCAACTAACAACCGTTTGTTTAGTGACTGTTCAAAGTTACAACGGTGCTGAAAAAAGTCACCTAGGACCATTTTTCACACTTATGACCATTGCAACCGTTTTGATCATGGTTACATGATAAAATCTGGACGCTTGCCAACTGGCTCATATTTATGACGGTTTCAGTGTCCTGGGGTCATGTGATCCCCTTTTGTGACCTTCTGACAAGCAGAGTCAATGGGGAAGCCGGATTCGCTTCACAACCGTGTCACTAGCTTGTCAAGTGCAGTGATTCACTTAACAGCTGAAGCAAGAAAGGTCGTAAAATGGGGCAAAGCTCATTTAAAATCATCGCTCAGCAACAGAAATTTTTGCTCAGTTGTGCTTGTTAGGACAACCTGTATCAGGGCTGCCAAAATAGGCCTCATGGGAGAGTCAAAATGAAACAACGCAACAAGTTGCTTCATTTCCACTTTTGAAAGGGAAAGCCTGGGGAATTCTGGGAGTTAAAAGTCCACACTTAAAAATACCCCAATGATTTAAAATGTAAAAGGATAGTTCTAGAAGAAAGAGGGGGGGAAAATGGAAGACTGATTTGAAAGGATGTGCCTGGCTTTTGCCTAGTGAAGTCAGACACAATTGGGACCTCATCCTGTGATCGCCATGGTACGAATATGGAATCGCAGATTACAACAGTGTTTCTGAACCTTGATAATTTTAAGATATATATGGACTTCAACTCCCAGAATTCCTCAGCCAGCATGCTAGTTGAGGAATTCTGGGAGTTGAAGTCCGTATATCGCAAAGTTATCAACGTTGAGAAACCCTGAATTAGAATCTGCAGTGTAGTACCCATGGGTTCACAGGCCATCCACCACCCATCAAAAAGTTGCTCATCACCATTAATTTTTTTAAACAGAAAGTGTTGAAATCTCATGTATCCATAATTTTTTCAGGACTTCAGCTCATTTATGTGGAATCACAGGATTCCAGAGCTTCTTTGCAAGATCTTAGGACAGGGGTCTTCAAACTTGGCAACTTTAAGACTTGTGGACTTCAACTCCCCGAATTCCTCAGCCAGGCTGGCTGAGGAATTTGGGGAGTTGAAGTCCACAAGTCTTAAAGTTGCCAAGTTTGAAGACCCCTGTCTTAAGACAATCCTTGAAATCTTGCAAAATGTTATGGGAGCAATTTTGATATGAGCCAGAGGACCGAACAAGGTTGCCTGCTTGTCATCACTGAGGTCATGGCCTTCAACAAACAGGGGGCTACACAGAAGGGGGTAGGAGAGACTCGAGCCCCTTTACAAAAGAAATCCCAGAGATATAAAATAACAGTTTAGACCCCCATCTTCAGCCATCATACCTCCCCTTCCTAAGAACATGATTTTCCACCTCCAGAATTGAGAAGTTAATTCATCTCACACTTTTCATGAAAAAGAGGTGGTGTCATCTGAAGAAAAATAAACCATGCTTGCCCAAATAGACATCCATTTGGTTTTATCTTTTTGATAAAAGGAACGATTTCTGCCTACAGATCTATTTAACTGATGTTCTTTGACAGACGTTCATTTTGATTCAATTTTTCAGGGGTTCCTCCTAAAGCCCACATTATCAGCCACAAATGAGTGAGGGGGGGGCACTTTCCCCCTCACTTTTGTCTCTCTCTGCCTTTTCTCTCCCTTCCACTTCACCTGAAAGCTGGGTTGGAAGATAAAATTCTGGCTATACATCAGAATGGAATGCTTCTGATTTGGAGGCAACCATGCCATCCCTAGATGAACCAGCTTAGAAAAATATTCACTAAAGGATGCAGCACATGTTACAGATTTCAGACCCTAACCAACCTTCCTTTCCATTACCCACCTTTTATTTCATTTTCCATTGATCTTATTCCTCTACTCCTTTTCGTTATTGCAAAATATTGCAGCCTACAGTTTAGCACACTGAAAGTCATTTGCTCAGACAAGAAGTATCTCAGAACTATTTTTTTTTAGAAAAACCAACAAACGAAAGAAAAATCAGGAAAAAAAGGATCTTGCTTAGAAATAAGCAATAAAATCCGTCAATTGGCCATTGACGGTACATAATCTGGCCAGTAGGTGGCGTTCTGAGCTTGTTTTGGCTCTGAGGTCTTTTTTAAGCAGAAACTTAGATCTGGAGAACCGGTGTTGGTCAAAGTTTCCCCAATGAGTTCATGATTCTTGCTTAGCTACCAAATGAAAGGCATTAACGGATGAGGAGGACAAGATGGAGTCACTGTAGTTGTCCCTCCGGGAACACCAAATCTCCAGCAAAACTGCTTTGCCCTACTCCATTTATCTTGGTGGCTTGGCGTTGTTGTTATTGTTGTTTGCAAACGTCCCCAAAGGCTTGTTCACTGTAGGTAGGCAAGGAAGCAATTATCCGGAGCTAAAAAAAAAAAGAACAGAAGACCAGTGACATAAGATTATAACATGCTTCAGAGACAATTGGAGAAACACAGATTGAACGAAGAGCTAAGTCAAACCAGGAGCTACTCTGTCTGATAATACTGTATTCATATGTTCTAAAACAGGGATGTCAAACTCAATTTCATTGAGGGCCGCATCAGCATTGTGGTTGCCCTCAGGGGGCTGGGTGGGTGTGGCCTGGGTGGGCGTGGTCTACTGGGTGGGCGTAGCTAGAGTGCGTATGGCCTACTGGGTGGGCGTGGCCAGCTCTACATCGTTCGCATCAAGGGTGCCTATGGGGGCCTGGGCAGGAGTGGGACAGATCTGACGGTCTCTGGCAGAAGGAGGGTCTCTGGGCCAGGGCCAAGGCAGTGGGGGCCGTTCCCTCACTGTTTCCAGGATGGCTTTGCGGGGTGCATGAAACCACTTCGCGGGCCGAATCTGGCCCCCGGGCCTTGTGTTTGACATGTCTGTTCTAAAACAAGGGCAGTCCCCCATGCCACTACCTCTACTCCTAAAGGCAGAGTTCAACCATTTCTCTCTTTCTGGAGAGAATCAGAGCAGATGCAAAAAATACTGCACCATTGGGGAAGAGAGACTGATGTATGAGGCTTAGCTCAAGGAAGGAATCAAATGCATCGTTAAGTCTTGAACCCCTTCGCGTCCCCAAGTCCAGCCCAACTGGAATTTCATTGACTCTTGTCTACCGTCAATTTGCGTTGATTATTAGTAGTTCAATTCTTGTAGAGAGTTTAAGCTTGCAATAAGCCCTTATGAACATTTGAACTGCCCGAGTTTCCTGGTGTCCAAGCTTGAGAGCCAGTGCCCTAAGCAGTATGTGGTTAGGGAAAGGGAAGGAAAACTACTTTCCTATAGTTCTTCCAAAGGCCTGGTGGGGAATCAGAATCTCAATTGATAAAAGCCACTTACGTGTACAGAGGCTGTAGCTGAAGGTGTGACATCTTTTGGGGTGCCTGGTAGCCGTAGGAATCAAACCCTCCAATGAAATCAACTGTGGGTGAAAAGAGAAGAGGATGATTGTTCTGACAAACAGCTAGACCAGGGGTAGGCAACCTCGGCTCTTTTATGACTCATGGACTTCAACTCCCAGAATTCCTGAGTCAGCTATGCTATGCTGACTCAGCTATGCTGACCCAGGAATTCTGGGAGTTGAAGTCCATAAAAGAGCCGAGGTTGCCTACCCCTGAGCTAGACAAGGTAATGGTTATTATCTTACTCAAAAGAAGTCATTTAAAGCAGAGGTCCCCAACCTTTTGGGCATCAGGGACCGGTTCCATGGAGAGAGGTTTTTCTGTGGACCAGAGGGGGCGTGGTTTTGTGTGCTGCCTGCATCCCGCAGATGGGGCTTTGTTTGTTTGTGCAGACCAGTTGCTGGCATGCCGCAGCCTGGTACCGGTCCACGGACCCAGGGTGGGGGACCCCTAATTTAAAGAAAATTGCAATAAAGCACCTAGCATGCCAGCTGGGGAATTCTGTGAGTTGAAGTCCACACATTTTAAAATTACCAAGTTTGAACAACATTGCAGTAAAAGAACAAGAGATCCCCTTAAGTTGCCGAGGCAGATATTCATGGATGAACCTCAGATTTTTTTTTTCCCTAATTTTTTTTCTATTCCTTCAACTATTGGTTTGCAGGGGGAGGGGAAGAAAATCAGTTCAGGAGTTCCCACTTTTTCCTCTACCTTTTTTTAAAAAAAATTTGCTTGCTTGTTTGCACTGACGGGCACATCAAAAATTCCCAAACGTCATTGAACCCTCAAATGACCAAGAAACAGGTTGAGTTTACCCAAATAAGCAAAACAACAAAAGCATTTACAGGTAGTTCTCGATTTACTACCTGTAAATGGTTTTGCTGCTTTACTTATTTACTACCTGTTGCTAAGTGAGACATCTGTTAAGTGAATTTTACCCCATTTTACGACCTTTCTTGCCACAGTTGTTAAGAGAATCACCGCAGTTGTTAAGTTAGTAACACGGTTGTTAAAAGTGAATCTGGCTTCCCCATTGACTTTACTTGTTAGAAGGTCGCAAAAGGTGATCACGGGGGAAGAATTGTCTACAAAGATCACTCATTTAGTGAAAAGACTTCCTGGCCCATCATCCTTTACCTGGCCAAGGAGGGGAACCCAAAGTCTCCCCACAGGGTTAAGTGAAGGTGGAAGAAACTCTGATGAGTAGCTGATGGTGGAACCTATGCGTAAAGATTTCAAAGGCTTCAATAAAGCATAAATAAAGGGGAAGCATCCAAGCTTACTCCATTTACCCAGTGGTAAATGAGATATTTTATCTATTAAAACTAGCAAAACCTACAGCCCTGTTGATACTTTCCATCCATCTCTTTTTCATTCGGTATTGTCTGAGCTTTTCAAATATGCTTTTAATGTATTTTCCATATTAAATTTGCTGCAGCCAAGGCTGCCCGTCTCATCTTTTTAATGGAGTGTTTTATTAGGTCTGAAAATAAATCAATGAATGTCAAAAACCAAAGCTCTCTCAGTACCCATGAGGGTGGGTAGAAAAAGAGAGGGAAGGAACACGGGCGTAAGAGTTTGGTCCCACAGAGCTGGAGAGACAGCATGCTAATGCTTACAATTTGCCACCCATGAATAGGCTTTTTCATGTGTAAAGCTTATTAATAAAGTTCATTGGCATCAAATCACACAGCGCCCGTGCTGTTAGGAGCCCCTGCCGGGATTCAAATATATAAGAGCCGCTTCTCGCATTAGGTAAGAAGTTCCTTATTTCACACCAAGATTGTAATTTTCCACTGTGCTATTGGAACTTTTGTCAGGCCATATTATCAGCCTCTGGCTGGCAGGTGACAATCTTTCTGGGAAAAGAGCTGAGGATTTAAGAGAACATCCCAAAGGTGTTTATCCAAAGGCAACTGGACTTCCCTGGTTTTCTCCTTTGAAAACGTTTTGCTTCTCATTCAAGATGCTTCTTCAGTTTTTGAAGTCCAGTTGCCTTTCGGGAAAAAACACCTTTGGGACAACCATGACCTGGATGATTGAGAATCTCCATAGATTCAAGAGACTATATTTATTCATTTCTTGGAGAAGACAGGGAAATGAATGAAAAAGCGAAAGAAACTGGGGATGAAATAGAAACCCTGCTTAAAAAGCATTAGAAGATGGTTTCACAGAAATTAATTAATGGGAAATAGACAAACAAATAAAAAATGAACTCTTGTAAGTCAAGGACTACCTCTGTTAAGATTCACATGAACTTATATAAATACATAACAAGAAAGGGAAAGAGAGAGAGAAAGAAGAACAATCTTTAAGCAGCAGAAACTGGAATATGAAATTTTTTTTTGCTGTCTTCTCATGGCTGACCAAATTCTTAAACATTTGGCAGCCCCACTGACAAACCACTTCTGCATCTCCCTAATAATTCAAGCGGGGACGATATTCCTACTTATTCAGTGCGATAATGGATACTTACAGCTGTCTTCCTCCTCCATAAACATTTTGCTGACATAGCAGGCGTAAACAAATCCAAATAGCTTCAAAATACGTGTTTTGAAAAAAAGAGAGAAACATGAATTAATTATTTGAAAGCAAAGAAATGCACCAATTATTGTCACACTAGGATCCAACCATTGAAGCCGATGAGGGAAAAGTTCAGGCAGCCAAGTTTATTTCTTCCATTTATATCTCCGCTGCTGTCTCAAACTACTCTCGACCATGCTGGTTCTTTAGATACAAAATTTGAAATAAGAGCAAGACCAAATGGGTCAAGGTGGGCTGATTAATTTAAAACTCTCAAAAAAGTAAGCCAACTGTCAAGCTCAACATAACCACTTATCGCCCTCGGAATAAAAAGTAAGTTAAAGGCAAAGTTGCAAATGGAAGGGTCAAAAGGATGTTCAGGACTTGCAAATGTTTAGTGATTTACCAGGAAGCAGTTCTGACTAATCTTTGTCATTGGGCTTCATTTAACAAAGTAATCCTTAAACCTGCTTAACACAACACAATTGCTATGTTCACGTGACATGTAATATTACAGGCTGTATGGTTTGTACACTGGCGAAACCATAGAGTTTTATGCAGGAGAGGGGGAACTTGTGCACACAAGAAGCTTTCTGAAACACAGCTCCCATCATCCATCACCAGTGGCCATGTTGACTGGAGCTGCTGGGAATCATCAGTGCCCCATATATGATGATATATGTGAATGACCTTGGGAGATGGGGAAAAGAGATGCTGCCTAAGGGAACGATCAAATAAGAGAGCGCAGAGCCCACAGCTGCCCTGTGGGTGGAGAAAGAGGTTCAGAAGGAAACCCTCCCTACGTGATCAGGCTCGGAAGGTTTGTACTTTCAGGCTTGCAAGATTCTGTTAATGTTAATGAGCGATGATTCAGCAGTTAAAGACACCGAGCTGGTCAGCTGCAGAGCTGATAGCCCAGGTTTAAGACCCAAGCACCGCACGACGGGGTGAGCTCCTGTTACTTGCCTCAGCTGCTGCCCACCTAGCAGTTCGAAAGCATGTAAATGTGAGTAGATAAATAGATAAACACTTCGGTGGGAAGGTAACAGCATTCTGTGTGCCTTTGACATATAGCCATGCTGACTATGTGACCACAGAAATTGTCTTTGGACAATGCTGGCTCCCTCGGCCAAGAAACGGAGATGAGCACCCTGCCTTAGAGTCAGACATGACTGACATGGAAACTTTTACCTTTAGTCTGACACTTAAGTAGAATTAGCTCATCTGGCTGTATTCCCTGTCTGGTCCACCTGTGGAGGCTGACATCAGACTTTTAATTCAATCTATTGAAGGTGGAGAATCACTTTTTCCTTCCTCCCTCCTTCACTTCCTTCAGCTTAATATGCCACTGACTCTGAGCAGCGTATGT
The DNA here is from genome assembly GCF_964194415.1 of Vipera berus. NCBI lineage: Eukaryota > Metazoa > Chordata > Lepidosauria > Squamata > Viperidae > Vipera > Vipera berus. The sequence goes on along the minus strand of NC_138212.1, from coordinate 10,643,298 downwards.
ACCCCATGCAGTATTCTGATGAAAAACAAATACCCAAGAAATGTATACCAAAATACCCTAGGCAGTGCTAACAGGACTCCTAGACAACATTAAACACCAGAGAAGAGATCAAACAGAGCATTTCTGGTCCCAAAGCCATGCTGGAAATGTCAGTTTTAATAGCGTTTCAAAAACCTAGGAGGCTAAGGGCCAACGTAAACTTCAGGGGGAAGGTTAGGACTGACAGAGGGATATTGGAGATACAAAATGTCAGCTTCCCACTTAACTTTTTTAAAATGAAAACATCTGCTTTTTTAATTTTAAAAAATGGTTGAAAGCCTGAAGAGCACAAAGGGAGGTGAATCTGATGTCCAAATTTTATAGATACTGTGTATACTTTGTAGATCAAATGGGAGCAAAGGGGTTTTTTTTGTTCTTGTTCAAATGGGTATAAATTCTGCAGCAAAAACTGACAGTAGAATCTTTACTGCCTCAGTTTTGTTTTGTTTATTTTTAGAAGTAATGGAGAGGCCAAACCATCCAAGAAGAGCTACCGATACCACTTACTTACCGCAAGGAATATCTGCATTGCGCTGCTCACCACCTCAATATATTGATAATCAAGCAAACATCCAGTTACTGTGATGACATGATGGTCTTCTAAGGCTAAGTTGGAGTTGATCACTGGGGTCACCAGGCAACCAGGACCATTCTCCATCCACCATGAGCGATGCAGTGATGTGTTAAAGGTCATGATGAAGTCTCGATCCTACAGAAATGGGAGAAAGATGAATTCAACGGTGAGGTTTGGACCGCTACAAAGATGGAGAATATATACATACTCATAATCCCTTTGAGGTAAGCAATGCCATGCAAAGAAAAGAAAAGCAGTCATCAGAAGCAATGACATCCAGAGTGATGGAGTGTTAAAACCGGAAAGATGATGGGCAGAACATCACAGTACAAACCAAAAGAACACAGTATGCATTGTGATACTCCATCCACTATCTGCCAATTTTGAACTTTGCAGGGACCACTGACTTAATGAGCTTATAAATATTGAGTTTTGTTGCACAACATAGCTGAGGTCAATCAAGATTTCCACATGATACTTTTCAATAAGGTAATAAATGAGTAGACTGCATAAGCAGCCTTACCCCTACCCATGCCACAACAGTACTGGTCAGTTTTAGTGCCTTGTGTGCAAGCCAGGATCTCTAATTTGTAGACTATCTTGTAAGATGACACACTGTTGTCTTATCCAACTACTAGGAAGTGCATACAATAGACCCACATTCTTGGTTTTTGGAGAATGATCAGGTGACAAATTAGATAAATTAGAACCCAGCTATCTTATAATTCCACCACTATTCCCTGCCCTCCATCTATCAGACACAAGAAAACACAGAGTCAGCAAAGGGCATTTTGGGGCTCCCTTCCAGCCTGGTTGCCTCTGATCAATATGTTTAGCTAAAGAAGAAAAAAAAATTCTGCGAAGGGATTTAGTCTCCCTTAACTTTTGAATCTAAAGAAGATTATGAAATGAGAGTTGAAAATTCTTTGCATAACAGTCTACTCCAGGGGTAGGCAACCTCGGCTCTTTTATGACTCATGGACCAATTCCCAGAATTCCTGAGTCAGCTGAGTCAGGAATTCTGGGAGCTGAAGTCCATGAGTCATAAAAGAGCCAAGGTTGCCTACCCCTGGTCTGGTCTAAAACTTTATTTACACCTGGAAAGGATTCACATTTATTTTGGGGGATGAGGGGTGGGGCACTGTCTTTATGACCTCCCAGAATTGGTTAAGGGATTCTTTTTCTAGGTTGGCATGGAGGGCCTTTGGGAAGACCTCCCCCCGTGTGTGTGTGTGTGTGTGCTGTTTTAGATGCATATCCTTTCTGAAAGCTTGCCTTACCTTATTTGCACTCTTTTTCACTAAGCAGCCAGGAAGGCCTTGGAAAATATATTCTAGCACCTACAAGATCACAGTTGTGCAAACCACGGGATATTTTCTGTGGCATTCCAGGCAAGCAAAAGTTGTACTTTAACAAAGAAAGATGGGAAGAGCACGGACGCTTTTCAACTTTGGTGTTGGAGAAGATTGTCAAACAATTTTTCTTTACCGTGAGGCATTCTTGCAAATACTTTCCTCCTTGAAATGAACATATGCTCATCTTTTCCCATGCTACCACAAAAGAGAAAAAAAACTCCAGATATCTTTGCTTATGGGTTTGAGAAGTAGGACCTGGAAACTCTGCATTCATACTTCTCATTCACCCCTAATTCAAACTTTAAAAGACATTAATGAGATTGTTGTGTCAGCCTCAGTCACGAGAAATGACTGGACATACTGTTCTAGCCCTGAATTTGGTTCAATATACATTGGACTTCAAGATTTCTGATTCTTATAAACTATTCCACAGAATTAGATGGCATAGTCTTTGTTTTAATAATAATGATGATGATGCTAGAAAAATAAAACAATGTGCTTGGAATAAAACTGTTTCTCAACCTTGACAATTTTAAGATGTGTAGATTTCATTTCCCAGAATTCCCTAGCCAGCCATGCTAGGCTAGGGAATTCTGGGAGCTGAAGTCCATGTATCTTAAAGTTGCTAAGGTTGAGAAACTGTAGAAGAACAGGCTAAATTGGAAGGCAGAGTTAAATGTGTCATACGTTTGGAGTCATTGCGTTGCCACAAGAAACCCAAGTCTATCTCCTTCCCCCATGAATTCCACTGACCCTTATCTAGCACCAACTTAGCTTTGACCATTAGTTAATTAGATTCTTGTAAATAGGTAACTGTTCTGTGCTTCAAACTCAACAAATGCTCTTAGTTATTTGCACCTGACAGAAACAATGGAATAGTTATTAGAAGAGGCATCCCCACTTGTCGACCACAAACAGACAGCAATGCCTTTCCCAAAATGACATGTGAGATCCAGGAATCTACAAGCCTGATAAAAAGTGTGCTTTGAATTCACAATGTTTATCTCCTTGGAACCTGATTTAATCGGTGAGCAGTATGAGACACACACACTCCCAATGCATTTACACTGCTCCAGCATAAATACAGCCTGATTTGTCTCCTTTCCCTCCCAGCCCCCATCTTCCCTTGTGGATCAACCCATCTGTTTACAAAACAGAATGGTTTCTGCCAACGTGCTATGTGAGCACTGCGTTTCGAACAGAGCTTTGTCTTTACTTGCAAGACCTGTGCAGGCCATAAAAGAGAAAGGCCTCAGCAAGAGAAGGTGGGGGAAAAAAGCACACAGCCTGAACACCTGGAGAGGCCAAACCTTCATTTATTTATTACACAGAGCAACACAGCAAGTCTCCCAGGGGCCTCCCAGTATTGTGCCCAAACCTGACCTACAATGTCAGCACTGGAAGAAGTTGCTGGGGTTTGGATGGAGGGGAGGAGAGTTAATTTGAAAGGAACATGGAAGCATTTTACAACCTGCGATCTTCTCCTGAATTCTAATCTCTTTCCCAAGGAGCAATTGCTGCTGGAAAGGTGATGGATGGAAAACTGTTGGGTGGACTGATGGCTCGAGAAGGGCAAGTTCTGGGTGTGATTAGAGAGGTAATTACCTGTGAAAGGTGTCCAACTTCCAGGTAGAAACAGATGATGAATGCATTCCAGCCAACCCAGACTACGAGCCACACCGCATACTAGTGAAGGAGAGAAAGAGGCAGGTTGAAGCTGTACAGTGGGAAAAACGATTAAAACAACTGGAGATATATGCTTGTTCTCCATCGTTCTTACCCCAAACACATCCAGCTGCAGAAACATACTACACATTCAAGACTTGAACTTAACAATCTGAAGGAAGATTCCTAAAGCAAGTTGACTTTCTTAATCATTAAAGCCTAACTGCCAAAATAAGAGAGGTTCTGGGCATTACTTTGTTATTTTATTTATTAAACTTATTTGCTACCGATCTTGCCACAAGGTGACTCTGGGCAGCTTTATAATTAACACAATATTGCAAGATCCCCAATCACTCTATGTTACGGGGTTTTTTTGTTTGTTTTTTTTAATCCCATTTATATCCCGCCCTTCTCCGAAGACTCAGGGTGGCTTACAATCTAAGAAGCACAAATCAATGTGCTTAGCAATTATAGATACTACTGGCCCACATTAGGTTTCTATCTAATACATCGTACGTATTACAACTAATCATCAAATCACTCTTGAGAGGGCTCTAAAAACCCACAGTTTATCCAGGTTTTTAACGTGTTATTTTAATTTTAGGGATGTGGTGGCTCAGTGGGTTAGGACGCTGAGCTTGTCGATCAGAAGGTCGGCAGTTTGGCGGGTCAAATCCCGAGTGCCGCGTAACAGAGTGAGCGCCTGTTACTCGTCCCAGCTTCTGCCAACCTAGCAGTTCGAAAGCACATAAAAATGCAAGTAGAAAAATAGGGACCACTACGGTGGGAAGGTAACAGCGTTCCGTGTGCCTTTGGCGTCTAGTCATGCCGGCCACATGACCACGGAGACATCCTCGGACAAGTGCTGGCTCTTCGGCTTTGAAATGGAGATGAGCACTGGCCCCCTAGAGTCGTAAACGACTAGCACACATGTGCGGGGGAACCTTTACCTTTTACCTTTATTTTAATTTTGATTAGAGTGGCGTGGTGGCCTAGTGGTGATGACACTCGCCTCCCACTCGGAAGGTTGAGAGTTCAATCCTAGGTAGCAGCAGATGTTTCTCTCCTAGGAGGCAATGAAAAAATATCTGCTGCGAACTCTGCATAGGCATCAGGAAGGGCATCTGGCCAGTAAATGCTCAGCTCCATCCTCTCACCCCAACTCTATTGTGAATAGGGGCTAAAGGTAAAGGTTTCTTTATCAGTCATGTCCAACTCTACAGTACAGTGCTCATCTCCACTTCTTGGCTGAGGGAGCCAGATTTGTCTGAAGATGTTTTCCATGGTCATGTGGCCAGCATGGCTATACCTCGAAGGCATATGGAACGCTGTTACCTTCCCACCGAAGTGGTCTCCATTTATCACCTTGCATTTGCACGCTTTCCAGCCACTAAGAGTGTAGGAGCTGGGGCAAGTAACGGGAGCTCACCCATTGTATGGAGTTTGGGTCTCAAACCCAGGCTATCAGCTTCCAGCTCAGCATCTTTAACCGCTGAGCCACTGACTGCAGGGTTGTAAAATGGGAGCTTTAATTAATTTAATGTTGATTGAAATGTATCTGATGGGAAATCTAGTTTTATCCAATCACGGTGCTAAGAAACTCGCTGTGGCAATACAATAGATTTAATACACAAAGCAACAATCCAACACATTTCACTATTTTTTTAAAAAGAAGCAAAAATATCACAGAGCAGGACATAATACCTACCAGCATGAGGTATCTGGATCTGTACTGAAGGGTGCCAAAGACACCCAGGATGACGGCCATAATGTGTAAAAAATTGGCCAGGATCGGCAACCACTGATAACCCAGGAAGTCAAATATCTGTCTCTCCAGGGCTGCAACCTACAAGAGACCATAAAGACAGACAAAGAGTTCTTCATTGCACAGCATTGCACAGAATAAGAAAGCAGCAAAGTCTAACACAGAATTAATAAGAAACCCTATGGGCTATTAGTCACAACCAACAGAGATGTTGGCATGAATCATTAGTTGCTGTCAAAGAAATATATTCCAAAGCAGGGGGATTTATTAGGTTTCATCACAAGGCAAAAAAAGGGGGTTTGCACTGGCAAATTGCACCAGTGGAAATGACCACAAATGGGTCAATGCTTCACTTTGCAAGAGCAGCAAAAGAAGACAATTGTCCCCAAAAGTGGTAAATATGGGTATGTCCCCAGGAGCTTGTTCCTTTGAATCCAAAGAGACTTATTTTAGGAACATTAGAAGCTTCTCAGGATGGGTGTCATTCATTGGCAACCTCTCTCCATGGTTCTAAACCACTGGGTTTTTTTTACTCTACTTGAAAAAACAAGAACTGTGAGTGGTGGCTCTCATCCTTTAAGCCAGGGATCCCCAAACCCCAGTCTGTGGACCGATACTGGGCTGCGGCATGACAGCAACCGGTCTGCACAAACAAGCACAGCCCCTTCCGCGGGATGCAGGCAGCACACAAAACCCTGCACTCTCCGATCCACAGAAAAACCTCTCTCCATGGAACCAGTCCCTAGTGCCCAAAAGGTTGGGTACTTCTGCTTTAAGACAGAAGTCTCCAAGCCCTGGGCCGTGGACCGCTACCGGTCCACAGCCTGTTAGGAACTGGACCTCAGAGATGGAGGTGAGCCTAAAGTGAGTGAAACTGCACGTGCATGGGATCTAGATTGCATGCTCCTCCTCCACCCCTCAGGTCCATGGAGAAATTATCTTCCACAAAACTGGTCCCAGGTGCCAAAAAAGGTTGGGGACTGCTGCTTTAAGCCATAGCAATCATCACTTGAATCGACAACCCAAGGATTGTACGGTGAGTTATAATTTTTAGAAGGAGATGGGAGGGTTGATTTGAACAAAGAGGAGACTGAAGTCTAGATCAGGGGTCCTGAACCCCTGGTCTGTGGACCAGTACCTGGCCGTGGCATGCCAGCAACTTATCCGCACAAACAAGCAAAGCCCCATCTGTGGGATGCAGACAGCACACAAAACCACACCCCCTCCAGTCCGCGGAAAAACCTCTCTCCACGGAACCGGTCCCTGGTGCCCAAAAGGTTAAGGACCTCTGGTCTAGATCAGTGTTTCTCAACCTTGGCAACTAGGGAATTTTGTGAGTTGCACACGTCTTACAGTTGCCAAAGTTGAGAAATGATGGTCTAGATCCCTCCTGGCTCAGGAATTCTGGGAGTCAATGTCTACAAGTCATAAAGGGGCCATAGTTCCCCACCTCTGATCTAGATGGACTTCACTGACAACCCTCCCATCAGGATAAATTAAGTACAATTCTCATCAGCAGAGCAGGGCCTCCCTGCAGTTACCCAAAGTGATCAAAGGATGTGCATGAATATCTTGTCTTTCACCAAACCATCATCTCTTGAGTGCTCTGCTTCACCCATTTTAAACTCTGAACCCGAGGGGATTCATCTCACAGATGTTCTCAAACTGAGAAGGGTAAGCAGCCAAAAAACATAAGATGAATCAGTCTGACCGCTATTCACACCCTCTGCCACTCCCAATAATCAAGCAGCTCAAAAATGGGAACGAAAAGATATCCTCAAATATCCTGGAAATAAATTTGTAGCCAAACAAAACCACTTTCAGAGAGAAAAAAGCAAGCTTCTGAGATATTCAAGGTCAACCTTGGCCCAGCAGGACCATCCATAAACCAGTGTTTTCTGGGATTGAGAGTTTATGTCAGAAGTCAGATGGGACAGAAATAAACCTCAAGTTGAACATCAGAGAAAGAACATCTTGACAAAAGAGGAATGCACCTAGAATTAGAAAGGGAAAACAAGGCAGAATCCTTGAATTCAGGCCAGCATTTTCACTGCAAGCCTCTGAAATTAACCACACCTGTCAGCAGGGATCCTGTCTCCACACTTTTTCCCTTCCCCTCCCCACATCCCTAGTTTAAGCCTGACAACCCTCATAAATCATTTTTGCAGGTGACTTCTCCTTCTAGATTAGGCTAATTGGGTTCTTAACGGCCCTACTGAGCACAGGCCACTTTGAAGTCAGAGTCGGTGTGTTTTCTTGGTGGACCTTCCATTTCTCTGAGCTGAGATCAGCCATGAATCATGTAGTCCACCTCTGGGGCCCAGGGTAAAAAAAAAGCTGGCAATTAATCTCTGACACCACAAAATGGTCTGCCATACTATAGCTTTCCACAACTGTTGCTACTGGATTATTGGATTGGGTCTAGTGAGAGTTATCGCCCAACACATCTGGTAAATTGCAGTTTCAGCACGTCTAGGAGGCTCCGGAATAGTGAACGTGGTCAGATTAATCACGATAATGAAATGCTATGCCAGTTCCAAGCCGGGACCTGCTTCTGCTTAGAGTAACAGAAAACAATCATTGCTACATACAATATTAGAGTTGTAAGATATCTAACACTGCAGATTGGGCACAAAGGAAATGTGAGATTCAGGAAGTAATACAATATTAGCATGTCCAGGTAACAGTTGGTTTGTTAACTCTGCAACTGAGAGTAAATGTAAGTGCATAACTTGATTTCTCATGGTTTGAAAACTGGCAGTTGCACATATAAATACAATCCTGTGAGATATACTATTAGAACAAGGCAATGGCCCAATGCTAGCATGTGATGTTTCTAAGGTGCTGTCCCTGGCTTGCTTGTTGAATTCCTAGAATTCCAATTCCATTCCTAGAATTCCATCCTGACTCAGGGACCACTGACGAACTGCTTTTTCTCTTACTGCTGAGGGATGATGATGGATGTTGTTATCACATGGAAAGCACCAACTCAAAAAGGTTCATATGGTACTTGAATTGTTCTTAAGCCTTAAGTCTGTCTTCATTGGCTTGGTAGCTTCAAGGAGATCCTGAAGAACCCGCTTTGCGGGAGGAAAGTACTAAATACCAATATTTTTAGGTAGGTCTTGAAAAATTACCCAAGATCATGGAAAGCCACCAACAGTCAAGGCCTTGGAGACACTTCATCTGGCTACTCTATATTTAACTAACCCTTTGTGCAACACTACATCCCTTTATATCCCATGTGACTACTGGAGCTCAGCACCAAAACAACCTTGAGATTAATTGCATCCCAATGGGCCATTATCCTTGAACTGTGTGATTTCATTTGCTATATGCCTTGGGCTCATCGGGATTTCATTTAATTAAGCTCCACCAGAAGTAACCACTTCTGAATCAGTGAAACGTCTACTACCATCATAGAAAGTCCATGTGTAATCCTGGGTTCTTGAGCCCTCTTACTTATGGGAGTAGTAGTAACCATCAATTTTCCAGGAGTTTGGGAAACATATCTACAAGGGAGGGAGGAGGATGTGAATCCTCAATGAGGAGATAAGGCTGCAGGGCAAGTACGTGTAAAAAGAGTGAAATTCCATCTGCGTATTTGATAACGCCTTGATTCTCTCTTCAGATTTATGCCATTTGAGAAGTTCAACAAGAGCCTGCTCCAAACAGGTGCCTCTGAGGTGGACTTCAGCTCCTATCACCTCCCAAGAGAACAAAGCCAACCACCAAACAGCTAACAGATAATGAGCCTAGAACCCTTGCCACAATTTTAAGAGTCTGGAAAAAATAATTGCAAGCTTGGTTGCAAAACAAATTGCTACAGATGAGCATCTGCTAATGTTGTTATTGCATATAACAATCTTCCGCTAGAAAGCATTCTGCCTGCACATTTGGCATTACCTCGACCAGGCTACTGTATCTTGATGGGAAGGCACAAGCTGATGGCTTAATTGGGTTTAAATGAAGATGACTGTATGCCCTGATTATTGCTTTCTTTAGTAACAGCAGTTAAATTGCTGACAATTAGGTTTCACTTAAATTGCAGGTGAAGATATTTGTGCATGAATGATAACATGCCCTCATATTAACAGAATGGTTGCTCAGCAAGCTATGGAAAAGCAGGATCCTCCTTTTTGACTCTATATAGCTCCCCAGTAAGCTACCCAGAAATACAAGGCTGTTTTGTATCCTTGAGTCTATCTGCTTCCAAAGCATCAATTGTGTTCTATTTTATCCAATCTCTCCCAATACAAAGCAAATGGAGACAGAAAGCTGAAAGAAGAAGGGAAAAAAAGCAAGTTCAGAGAGCATCAAGGACACACACACCCCCCCAAGATGCAATTGTCTTCTTCTGGCCCCCTTGTTGCAAACTGAATAAAGGAAAAAAGCAAGTTGGGGGCTTTGCCCAAGGCCAATGTGAGAATGCAGAATCTCATCCATTGCAAACTAGAAGATGCAAAGTGGATGAAGGGAGGTTAACTGGACTGAATTAATTCAATGGCCTGGGATCATACAAGACAATGGATGCGTTTGCACGATGTAGTTTGACCACTGTTTATTTCAGGGGTCTCCAACCTTGGCAACTTTAAGACCCATGCTGGTTGGGGAATTTTGGGAGTAAAAGTCCAGAAGTCTTAATGTTGCCAAGTTTGGAGACCCTTGCTTTATTCAATTAACACAAACTTCTGGGCATAGAATATTTCACTCTCTTTGAGAATGAACATAGTGTGTTCAGAGAATCTTGTCAGTAAAGGAGCCTAAAGTTGGGACACTGGTTATTACAATTTTAACCTTAATTACAGTGTGTGTGGTTTAATGTACTATGTTAACCCAAGCCACTGGGTTAGTTCAGGACTGGGCAAATTAAAAAAAAAGGTTGATGCAGGAACCAACTTGAGTGTTGTATAAACACAATCAGTAAGGAAGACTGCAACCAGATTGCTCTACGCTGGTGTTCACTGTTGATGGGCATCTTCAAGGTCTCTTTTCCATACTTCAGAGGCTGAAGCTGCAGGTTTAAGCCCCATTCAAATATAGGGCTACTGCATAACTCTGGCAAATCTCTGTGGCAAGATCACATATTAGGCTCAATTACTATATGGTTTCATCTATAAACCCAGACATTATGTCAGAAATGAAGCTGGCAAGATTTGACTAGCAAGACTGGGGCCAGCATTCTGGAACCAGCAACACTGTTAATGTCAGTATAGAAAAATAGGTTGCAACAAACAATTCATTATAATGAAGGATGGAACGGGGGGGGGGGGACTCTCAAGATTTCAATCTTGGACCAAACACCTCTATAATTAGATTCTTAGGGCCTGTAGAAAACAATATGTCTGCAATAACAGAAACGTATCCAGTGTAGCTCTGCTTTTAATGTTTCTGTGAGAGCTCTTGGATACAGTTTGAGTGTTTAAAGAGAATTATTGCAATGCCTTGAGTGTTGTTCTGACACTTTGGGCTTCATAGTTATGTGTGCACCAGACCAATCAGGCTATTTTAAAATTGCGATTGAACCTAGGCTAAGCCAAGATTTTTAGTTATTGCAAGATTATTATTCAGAGAATAGAATGAACAGAGACTCCTCACCCCATGCCCTGTTGGTCAACTTGCACGGCAAGACAAAATATAAATATTGTGATTTAAGTTATACAATCCTTCAAATAGCTGCTCTTTATGATCATGACAAATCAGTAACCATGATGCCCAAGACTGCTTTCATTGCTTCTCTCCTTCCTAAATTAAAAAAGAATGGAATCAAATTACATGGGAATAGAATAAAATGGAATAGGAATATGATGGGATGGAATACAGAAGGGAAGGGAGAAGGGAAGGGAGGAAAGGAGAGGAGAGAGAATAGAACAAACTATTTTATTTGGCTAAGCGTGATTAGACACACAAGGAATTTGTCTCTCGCGCAAAAGTTCTCAGTGTACATGCAAAGCAACAGAGTAATAATAATCACAATAATACCAATAAGAACGAGAATAAAGAAGATGGAAAAAAGGTAAAATCTTATGAGATTATCAGATCTCACAAAAATCTGTCCTTATGCTCCAAAGTCAGAATGTCATCTTTCCAAAATTACAAATGGGGACTATATCATAATATTACATTTGCGCTACATTGGACTAACTTTTGCTTCAAAAAAGAAAAGAAAAGAAAGGGAGGCATTTTTAAGAGGTATTCACAGTAAAAACACAATATCTACTCCAAAAGGCTTTTAAAAAATCTTCCTTTTAGTCACTTCGACTTGTTCTTCCTCTCTCCCATACAAATATGACAGTCGTTTACAGTATACAGATGACTCAGTGCCACTTCATTCCTTAGGAAGGTTAAGTTATATACCAAAAAAAAACAGATACACACAAAGAAGAGATGAGAAACACAACTGCCCCTACAATTTGGACTTTAAAAGGGACAAAGCCCCTCTCTATGCTTGCAGCTAAAAGTGTCAGACCCTTGGCCTTTAAACTCACAGGAATGGAATTACATTTTTAAATGTCAGGGTCAAACTTCAACCTTCTCATAAAAAGCAAGCAACCACAAATTTCTGTTATTTCAAATAACTCTCGCGCCTGTACATGTAGATTTTTGGGCAACTATCAGATTCTAAATCCCTCTATTTTTTTTAATAGCACAGGGCTGAATAGACATCCTGTTGCCTCTAACATAAAATTAATAAAATGTATTGCAAAATGCAAGTAGAAAAATAGGGACCACTCCGGTGGGAAGGTAACAGCGTTCCGTGCGCCTTTGGCGTCTAGTCATGCCGGCCACATGACCACGGAGACGTCCTCGGACAAGCGCTGGCTCTTCGGCTTTGAAACGGAGATGAGCACCGGCCCCTAGAGTCGGAAACGACTAGCACGCATGTGTGGGGGAACCTTTACCTTTACCTTATTGCAAGAAGCTACATTTCTTTGGGATTGACTGAATGGGTGCTATGTTAGCAGCGTCCTCCGTGAGGCCAATATTGACCCCAAGGATCAATGAGATTATCCAAGGGGTCAATAAGTTGCTTACGGTCAAAAGGGGTGTGTGTGTCAGTAAATGTCTGGGAGTCAACAAGTGATTAATAAATGATGGAAGGTTGATTGGGGATCAATTCATTTTTTTCGGGTCGCTTAGAGCTCCATGCTAGTCCCTAATCCTGAACGGGAGGTAGCTAGTGGTGAGACAGTGTTACCCAGGATTGGATGGTTAGTAGCAAGAGCAATCTTGAGTTGTATCTATTCATTATTATTTGTGGTACTATTATGTAATTAAATTTAGTATTTATTAAATTATTTCCACATAATGTTTGGAGGTCAATGAAGAATCTGAATCTTCATGAAGGGTTGACGAACTGAAAAATGTGGGGGAACCCTTGCTTTAGATGCAACAAATTAGAAGAAGCAGGGCGTTACAACTGCAACATTGATCCTTTGTTGCTTTTTTTTAGAAGTGGGAAGGCTCTGAGAAGGATCAACATTTCCTCTTTGTTTTTGGCATTTTCTTATTTCCCTTTCATTATATTTTTGAGCCCCTCAAATCACTTCTGTTCTTGCAAAGACATTTTTGAATTCCCTTCCCAAAAACATATGTATCATCCCACTAGCCTTTTGATTTTATTTTACTCTAGTAAAAAAAAAATGCCGGGAGAAGCAGCTCTTACTTCCAATATATCAAATGTTTTCTTGTTGACTTTCTTGACTTGTTCATTCTGGTTTCACAAAGAGTTGGTTGGGTTCACACAACAGCCAGAGGCAATATAAGGCAGTTTTTCTGTCTTTCATAATACAACTTAAAAGAAAATGAAAACTCTTAAGCTTTCGAGATCTGTTTTAATGCCCTTTTTTCTCTTGATAACAGATTGTGTCATAATTATGAGATTTCAGCTGCTTTACGTATTCTTCTAGAAACTGGCACTTTGCATTAAAGCAGTTCATAATTAACTTTTTCAGTGAATAGGATTCACTGCTGGTTTTTTAAATTGGAATAATTATTACAGACAACTCAGCTCACTTGTGTCCTTGAGAGGGTTTTTGGCAAGCAATCATTCTTTGGACCAGTCCTCTCATTAGAAACAACAAAGCTCTTACCTAAAGAAACAAACTTTAGGAAGCAACGGCAAGATTTTGAGAAGAGGAGGACATGTAGGGCAGCATAGCCTGGATCCCTAGTGAGCCTGCTCCCTTTATTTTCAGTGGGAAATGATTTGTATATTCTACTCATTGCTCTAACTCAGACATGTCAAACACAAGGCCCGGGGGCCGGATCCAGCCCGCAAAGTGGTTTCATGTGGCCCGTGAAGCCATCCTGGAAACAGTGGGGGAACGGCCCCCACTGCCTTGGCCCTGGCCCAGAGACCCTCCTTCTGCCAGAGACCCTCAGATCTGTCCCATTCCTGCCCAGGCCCCCATAGGCACCCTTGATGTGAACGATGTAGAGCTGGCCACGCCCACCCAGTAGGCCATACACACTCTAGCCACGCCCACCCAGTAGGCCACTCCCACCCGGCCCCCTGAGGGCAACCACAATGCTGATGCGGCCCTCAATGAAATTGAGTTTGACACCCCTGCTCTAACTCTTATGATCTCAATTATAATGTGGTTCTGTTTGGTTTTGGCTAAAATATTCTATGAACACAATCATGGAATGGAATGGAATAGAATAGAAAATAGAAAATAAAATAGAATATACAATAGAAAATAGAATAGAATAGAATAGAATATAGAATAGAATTAGAACAGAATAGAAAAGAAAATAGAATACAATATACAATATACAGTAGAAGAGAAGAGATTAGACAACAAGGAATTTGTCTCCAGTGCAGAAGCTCTCCATGCAAAGCATCATCATCATCATCATCATCATCATCACCACCACCATCCCAATAAGAGGGAGAGTGAAGAAGATAATAAGGGTAAGTGATAGTACTACAGCCATACTACAAAGGTAAATATATACAGACATTAGACATTAGTCTATAAACCATTGTTCACAGTTTCACATGAGGGAGGCAAGTTGAGGACCCATGGCCTGCTGGCTTTCAAGTTGACTTTTTATTTTATTTTTTTATTTTTGTATTTGCAAGCATACAGCTTTGTCTGACCACAATGGTCTGAAAATAAATGAGATTATCTCCCATCATATTGAGGCAATTCAGTGTGACTCTCTATAGTCAATACCAGAACAGAGTTAGCATGATCAAAACAAAACTCCTAACTGCCTTGCCCACACATGCCAGCCCCAGCCACATCTATCACTTTAGCCATTACCCTCCGACCCTCCTTGTGCTTGCTTCTGTCAGCCTTGGATTGTTTTGCGTGTCCTGCCAATTGTGGTGTACTCAATAAACCATTAAGGGGACGTGGTGGCTCAGTGGGTTAGGACGCTGAGCTTGTCAATCAAATGGTCAGCAGTTTGGTGGGTCGAATCCCGAGTACCGCGTAACACAGTGAGCGCCTGTTACTCGTCCCAGCTTCTGCCAACCTAGCAGTTCGAAAGCATGTAAAAAATGCAAGTAGAAAAATAGGGACCACTATGGTGGGAAAGTAACGGCACTCCGTGCGCCTTTGGCATCTAGTCATGCCGACCACATGACCACGGAGACGTCCTCGGACAAGCGCTGGCTCTTCAGCTTTGAAACGGAGATGAGCACCGGCCCCTAGAGTTGGAAACGACTAGCATGCATGTGCGGGGGAACCTTTACCTTTACCTTTTACAATAAACCATGCTTAAGTAAGCCATAACATAGAGCAATGGGTGAACTTAGACCTTCAGTTGAAATGGCCAAGGTGGCTCTTTTCAGGATTGCAAAATTCTGGTACCCAGCAAAGAAATGCCACCACTTTTCCAACCCAAATGCCATTTGTCAGCTCCAAACATGATTTCCATAGCAACAATGCAAATGTGGAAGCATTCCATAATCATTACGGAGAGGGGATAGGCAGCCTAAACAGTGACTGCAGTAGATTATATGCCTATTACAAATAGTTGCGGTTCCTGAGCACTAGTAATTATACCCAATTGTGCCTTTAATTGTGTAATTGAAAACTCACATAGTTTTCCTCTCTCTCCTCTCCTCCTGCCACAAGCTAGGAGGCAACGCTAAGTAATGCCACTTTCATGATCTCTTGACTAACCCATCCACTTTCACACAGAACCTTCCATGAGATTCACAAATACAGGTACAATATCATAAATACAGGTAATGTGGTAAGGAGCAAGATTTTACACAATTTTCTGGAATTTTGAAAAGTAGAGATGGGAATGTTTTTACAATTTTACTCAAGTAACGATGGATAGATCCATCTGATATGAAAGGATTCAACAATTGTTCAGGGATGATGCCACCACATATTACATCAATAAGCATGACCATTCCAGGCAGGTTTGACTATTAGGATGTTCTTCTTTTAAAAGTGCTGCCAATAATTGCATTTTATTGATGCAACGATGTAATTTGAAAAAAAATCATTTCTGTGTGATTTTTGGGCAGGAAAAATCCCACATTTCCTTAATCAGTCAAAAATCAACCTGATTTTTAAAGGATATTATGTTAATATTAAAGGCTCCCCTATTTATAAAGCCTTTGTAAATGACCATATGCCATTTAATTTAAAAGTATTTGATTACAATATATCAAATCCAAACTTTACTTGGAAAAGTTATGTTGAAACATTCTCAAGTATCTTAACAACCTATTTCTTTTTATGTCATATGGATCTTAAATAAGAAGCCACACAAAACTCTTGCATATTAATTTTAATATGCTTAAAGAGCTCTATGCAGCCCCTTAGAATAGTATGCTTCTTTCCAATTAATTAATACTTCGAGTTTAAATCAGAGTGATACTGTGGTCCTTCCAGTTGTACAATTTCACCTCATTTTATCCATATAGCACCACTCTGAATGATCCTATAAGGGAGAAAGTCTCTTTGTGAAGTCTTCTTTTTCTACATAACTTCTTGGTAGGTCCTGTAAGTATGCAAAATCATGATGTCAACTGATGTTCTAGGATTTGTAGAAACAGAGATGTGTGTGGCTGAAAACATACTAGGGGTCTTTTTTTTGAAAAGAGAAACTGATGGACAAATTCTAACAATACCATCTTATACATTTAATAATTTAATATTCACAATGTGAATTTTCTCAAAAAAAATCCTTAAAACCCACTCAAAGGCAAAAAGAAGGAGAGTGGTGAATATAATCCACTATTGCCTAGATCAGGGGTCTCCCATTTGGCAACTTTAAGACCTGAGGACTTCAACTCCCAGAATTCCTTGGCCAGTTTGGAGACCCCAGTCTAGATGACTTCATAGGAAAGATGTCCTATTTAGAGCATCTACTTTGTGCATAGGCTAATCAATTTTGTCTAATCTTGGCAAATTCCAGATGCGTAGACATTGGCTGCCAGAATATTGAATAATGGTTATACTACTTGGATTTCATCCACACACCGGGAAGTTGCCACAGGTGTGAAATATGACACTAGGTTGTCAACATATGACAGTCATGTATCAGTCACAAAAAATCAGGATCAAAATCAAAAACAACAAATTCTGGAACAAACTTTCTGGTCTATTGAAAGTTCCTTTTTATATCAGCCTGATGCTCTCGGCTACAGAAAGGCTGAAACCCAGGGAACTGAGATCGCAATTAATATATGATTGGGCAAATGTTCCACATTAATGCATATTTTGTTTATTCATAATTTACTGAGTAAACCACAATCAGCTGGCATGCTAGCTCATAATGCATAATTTATGAATAACAGATTCTCGGTTTGTGCAAGACACTGAGCCAAACCACATTGCAGCTTAGGGCAACAACAGTATACAAACCACTATTGTGATGCTCTTTAATCATTATTTGGCAAACTCATCATTCCTAGCACTATTTAAATAACACACACAGTATTTAAAAGCACAGAAGACAAAGACTCTTCTCCAGGTTAGCCAGTATTAAAAACAAAATATCCATTAGAATTACTTGTGATAGCTTAATTCCAAGTATTGGGTACCTGCTCAAAAAGAAAGTGTCAATGCTGCTAACGTTGGATGTTCTTGCTTTGACAACAGATGGAAATGTAGCCATCTTTTCTCTTTCGCTTTTAGAGTTAGTTGATGCTAGGAGGGGGGATGTGGATGAGAGTCCAGCTAGTCATAACAATAATAACTCAGCCTTGGGAACCCAAGGTTATTAGGTCAGAAGGTTGATAGAAATTTGGTGTGCTGGAGAGCTGGGGGAAAAGCCTGCACTTCAAGCTAATTGGGGAATGTGATTTATGACTGTTAATTGGAGGAGGGAAATGTGCTTTGCTACTTTGTGCCCAAGGGAGGGGAATTCAGTTTTTGGCTTTAACTATGGAGTGCCGATACTTTGTTTCTTGAATAAAAGATTCTTTAAGGTAAACAATGCCTTGAAATTCTTTTGAAGAGTTTCATCTGTTGGAACCATGACAAGAGAGATGCTGAGGAATAATAATGAAGGAAAACCCGGTAAAGATAATGTTACAGTAGTCTAGCTAACAAAAGCATTAATGAGAGCTGTCGCGTCTCGGATGAGCAGACATGTCCATAGCACTATTTACAAGATAGATGGTGCAATCTGCAAATGCTTTCATTACACAACACGCAGTTAACCTATGAAATTCATTAACACCAGACACCCTGATGGGCAGTGATTTAGAGACTTTTAAATGGACAGCAGACAAATGAGTAGATGATCAGGCAATCCATTACTACTCATTCTGATGGCTGCACTGCACGTTACCCACAGAATCAAGAATATTCTTCCAGCACCAGCTGCAAGGGAGCAGCACTGGAAGACCCATTGTTGCCCTCTCCTCCCGTTTTCCTGTTTCTCCGGTGCATCTTGCCACCCAGTGTGCCATCAAAGACTGCTACACTAAATTGGGTCCAAGTTTGATCCCAGAACATCCATGGAAATTCTCAGTCATCCAGGCCATGGTTGTCCCAAAGGTGCTTTTTCAAGAGGCGATTGGGCTTTCTTTGCTTTTCCTCGAGGACGTTTTCCTTCTCATCCAAGAAGCTTCCTCAGTTCTCAGAAGATACTCCCCATGCTCTCACCCAGCAGCACCAAAAGAAACCTTCAAATACAACCTGGGAACATTTGCATAAACTTCTTACAATTCACCCCAAAGGCATCCAGGCCAAGCAATGCACTGTCCAGACTACCCTGCCCTCCATAAGGCTCCAAAACCTGAAGAGAAGAATGAGTCAACGGATGAGTCAGAGAGCAGGATCATGCTAAGAGACAGATCCAGTTATCAAACAGAGCTTCCTGTGGAAGTGGGGATGCGCTGATAAATGGGGGGGGGGAGGGTTTGCAAGAGGAGCTGTTAAAAAAACTGCAGTGGGATCAGTTCCTCCCACAGTAGTTGTGAGAGAATGGTATTAAGCCTACAAACAGCAGATATAACAAGCCCTGCATGGAGTTGCTTTGCCACAGCAGTCAATCAGGGGTTGTGAGCTGTGACAGCTATGGGCAACCAGCGGCAATGGGCTGGACCCACAGGTCTCACTGAGTCAAAATGTGACTTGTTTGTTGCTGACTTAATGAGAGGGTTGGCTAACTTCTCGGTAACTGAGTACCACACAGGATATACTGATGATGTAACACGAGTAGGACTGTGTGATGGATAAGGAAAGGGAAGGAGGGGGAGGATGTTCAGCGAGGGTGGGGCTTATTTACTTCACTGTGTTATTTTGGGCATAAATTTTGCTATTCGTGGGCTCAGAATCAAAGGGATTGAATCAAAGTTCTGATCCCTGGGGATTATTACAAGGTTGACTCCTTGGACTTCTCTTGCTTTGCAGACCCAACCATTCGTGGTTCATTCTGCAAGTGAAGGGTAGTGTAATAAATAAATAAATCTCAAGTCTCTCTGGCCATCAGTTGGAGGGAGAGCAACATGGGGGTGTACAAGAAAGAAAGCTCTTTGTGCCTTGCTTGCTGCTGTTTTTCTTCAAAACCATCTGGCTGATGAGTGTAGAAAACTGGGTGCTAGGATGACAGGCTGCTGACTGGGACAAACACATCCCCGTCAAGTCCACGCCGGCTGTGTCTATTTACTTGTAGCTGGTTCCTGGGAACAAAGCCAACCTGCACTGGTTCACTGAAGCATGCATGCCATCGAAAAAGAAAGAAAAGTACGGCAAGGAAGAGAATGTATTTTCTCAGCCTTGCCAACCTGAATTTAAAACAGTTAAAAAGCTGAACCCAGAGTGAACAACTGCATAAAACAGTCACTTCACCCTATTAAGAGCTCTTGAAATGGTAGACAAAACAACGTTGCATTTTAATACGAAAGGTCTTTTATCAATTTGCATTCTGCTTGTCATCTCTGGACCTGCTTTGGGGTGCATGATATGCAACTCAGGGTTCCCACAACCTTCGTTTCCCAAATCCTTGGCTATGGCCATCAGAGCCCTTTAAAAATTACTGCTGAATTAGGATTTTTGAATATAGTGAGTTAAAAACCTCTAATACAAAGGAAAATAAAACAAAATAACTATAATTCATTCTTTTAATTTTAGTTAAATTCAATCATTTTTGTCCTGGCCAACCTTTCTCTTTCTTTCTTTCTTTCTTTCTTTCTTTCTTTCTTTCTTTCTTTCTCTTTCTTTCTTTCTTTCTTTCAGTGGAAATGCTAATGCTAAGTGTAGATTTAAAGATAATGTGCACGCAAGACCTACAGGGAAAAAAATAAAAGAGTGTCCACAATGAGACAGGTAAAGAATGTCATGTACATTGTCCTATCATTGTGCATATGATGTACAGATGTCATTATGTCAGTCTGAACAGTTACAAATTATATGTCATTTGGATGGCATCACGATATTGTACATGCTGTGTCACTATGCCTGATAACAAATGCCTATGGATACATATTAATAAAAGTTTGCATAATATCTCCATATTATCCAAATTCACAAAACATGCTAAGCCAGCTAAGGCAAAAGTTATAGCTTTCAAACCACAATAGCAAGATGCTAAGCCAAGCCAAACCATCTACTACGACTTAATATGTCGTGTGAACTGAGTTAGAGATTGGAATAAGAGCAAAAGCAAACTATAAAAAAATGCTCATTCTCAGAGAGCAGTTTCCAAAGATTTTAGAAATCGATGGACGCTAGATGAAATTTTGATGCAACATATTTAAGAAACAGATGAGGCACTTATGGAGTTGCTCCAGTCAGTCAGGATTTGATTCTGATTTGCAAAGCATGTACAGGATAGGTTCACACATTATGTTAACCTGTTTAGATTAATTTCAATGTAATGTTTTGTCTGAACCCACCAACTGTACAGCAATGACTACAAATATTAAAAAATGGCTTACACTGAATCAACGTCTAACCAACTGCTCAATGGTGAATATTCTGGTCCATGAGCATAGAAGGGTGTCATATGCATAGTGCTGTCATCACATAAAACAACTTTAATGAATCATGTGCCCGATGTTAGTATGGTGTATGAGATGATATTGTGATTTTTAATGATCATCATCATACTCTTGACTAGCAAGAGCTCTGCATGATTTATGCCAACTCTACCTGGAAACAATGGGTATTGAACCCAGGTCCATCAACAAGCAAAATACATTTTCAACTACTGAACTATGGCCCTGTGTTGTGCAATCAACCCAATGATTTTTTTTACCAATGGACATTTAAGTATATGGTTATAAGTAGCATTTGGACATTCCACCTCCATGGACAGGGATGGTAGCAACAGCACCCAAACCACAAATAAATTGGGAAGGGCATGCATTCCATGTGCTAAAATATAATTATGGGAATTGGCTATGTTGGAACTTTATTAAACATAGAGAATTACTCTTGTACCAAAAATTGCTAATTTTCACAATTTGTATAGTGGATGAGAATTGAAGCCTATCACCTCTAGTTTCTAACACCACAGTTATGCCCCAAATGCTTCCGTATGGAATTAGAGTTCCACTATATTCTCTTTCAAGCTAGCCTGTTACTAAAATAAAACTGGAGAGTAGAAACATGAATCTAATAAAGCAGTAAAGAATTTTTATGTTAACTTTTATGCCATAAGCATAGCAATCTGCTGTAACAGTAGACCTGTTATTGCTCTTGTGAGCTTATTATAAATTTCTTTTCAGGACATTCGTACAAAATTACTCATGTGATGCCATTCTAATTTGCATTCTTTAAAATAGCAAACAAAAAAAAACCACTTTGGCAGACCCTCAGCATCACATTAAGATTTCCTGTAAACAGAAAGATCAGTTTTTCTCGTCATCTTCAACCACAGCATCCTGAATCATTTCTCAGAAAAGCACCTGCAGCTCGAAAGAGACAATCACATATTTTACTACCTCCCCAGGCTAAGATCTCAGCCCTGAGCAGCTTACAATATAAAATTCAACTCAGGGTGGTAAAGAGGAGATGAAGATCAGGGATAAACCTCAGGAAAAGGAACGGCTTTCTTCCCCATTAAACATACTAGAACACTCTTTCTTCAGCCGTGGAATCCTGATTGCTTCTTATTACTAGAAGGAGCATCTTAGAGCAGGGGTCCTCAACCCCCGGTCTGTGGACCAGTACCGATCCGTGGCATGCCAGCAACGGGTCCACACAAACAAAGCCCCATCCACACGATGCAGGCAGCAAACAAACCCACGTCCCCTCCGGTCCACGGAAAATCCTCTCTCCAGAGAACTGTTCTCTGGTTCCCAAAAGGTTGGGGACCTTTGTCTTAAGAGTCTCCTTGTGATGGCTTTAAAAAAAAACAAAAAACCCTCTCAAATACAGGTCATCCTCGACTTACAATCACAACCGACTCCAACATTTCTGTTGCTAAGTGAAACATTTGTTCAGTGAATTTTGCCCCATCTTACGACCTTTCTCGCCACAGTTGTTAAGTGAACCACGGCAGTTGTTAATTTAGGAACAGGGTTGTTAAGTGAAGCTGGCTTCCCCATTGACTTTGCTTGTCAGAAGGTCACAAAAGGGGATCAAAGGACCCCGGGTCACTGCAACCGTCATAAGTATGAGCTGGTTGTCAAGCATCTGAAGTTTGATCATGTGACCACGGGGATGCTGGAAAGCTGGTAACTGTGAAAACAAGCCGCCCTAAAGTCACTTTTTTCAGTATTGTCGTAACTTTGAACCGTCACTAAATGAACTGCTGTCAGTCGAGCTCTCTCTCTCTCTCTCTCTTTTTTTCTTTCTCTCCCGTACCCAGAGAATTTCCATGTTACCAGGATTCATTTCTTCCCCTTTGTTTTCTGATCAAAATTGGATTTCTGACCAACCAATCAATCAAAACAGGGCGGGGCTGAGAGACGGGCAGCTCTCTCTCTCTCTCTCTCTCTCTCTCTCTCTCTCTCTCTCTCTCTCTCTCTCACAGCCCAAACGGGCCATTCCTGCATCACGGTGACCTTCGGTCATCGGCGAACTCAACCACGGCGGCGGGGGGGGGGGAAGGAGGGAGGGGGGTCCCCGCCCCTCCCCGTCCCAGCGAAGAGATTTAAAGTTTGAGCCGGAGGAAGGGAAGCTCTGCCCGGGCGCCCGAGCCCCATCCCCGCGCCTCTTATTAAGCTGCTTCCCCCCTTTCTCCCCCCCCTCCCCATCCAAAGCGACCCGGTCTCCCAATCCCGCGTCTCCACAAAGGGCTGGGCGGGGGAGGCCTGCCCGTCCTGGAGCCCTTCCCCCTCTTTCAGGGTCTCCAACACTGGAGGTTTTTAAGAAGAGACTGGCCAACCATTTGTCTGAAATGGTATATAGGGTCTCCCGCCTAAGAATGGGGTTGGACTAGAAGACCTCCAAGGTCCCTTCCAACTCTGTTATTCTATTCTATTCTATTCTGTTCTGTTCTGTTCTGTTCTATTGTCTCCGGCCAACCGGGATGGGCAGCAAGGTCACCCTCCTCCGGGACCCCGCTGGGCTCACCAGTTGCAAGGAGCAGAAGCCGACCAGCGTGCAGCGTCCGTTGCATCTGCCCATGATCGCCGAAGCCTCCTCTGGCCGTTACCGTCAGGAAGAGCACCGCGCCTCCCGTTGCCAGTGACAACCTCGGCTCAGAGGGCAGCCGAAAGCCGCGGCGCCGGCGCCGGCGGCTGCACCAGCAGCGGCGGCGTCACCGGCCGGTTCCTCTGGGCCATCGCTGCCCGGCGAAAGAGCGAGAGAGCGGCGCCTCGGCTCGCGCCTACGGCCCCCGCACGCCTTTTGTCTCCTGCCGCCGCCAACCTCCGAAGCGCGGACGCCGGGGCGAGCCGAGCCGAGCCAGCCAAGGCGTTATCTGCTGCCCCCGCTGCGGCGCTTCTCAGCCCGCGGGAAGCGGCACCCGGGCTCCATTGCAAGGTGCCCGGCCGCCGCCGGGGTGCCTGGCTCCCGCCTGCGCTCAGCACCCGCGCTCCATCCCCGGCTGGGAGAGGAGGGCCGGTCGATGGGGCGGGGGAGTGGCCGAAGCCAGCTGCCCGGGCTTTGTCCCGCCTTGCCCGCGGGGGACAGAAGCGCCTCGCTCAAAGCCTCCGCTCTATTGTTTTCTCCGCCGCCGACGACACACCCACGGCTGCGCTGCTCCCCGGCGGGCGGGGAGCGATCCGGCGCTTGGCTTGGAAAGCAGCGTCACTCGCCACGGAGGCAGCGCACCAACCCGGAGCCTCGCCGGCAGGCAGAAGACGGTCCGCGCGGGAGAGGAGGACTAAGTGGCACCGGGCCCCGCCCCCGCCTCGCCCCGCCCCACCACGTGGCTCTCCAGCTGCGCCCTGGGCGTGCGTGGGGCCCGGGGGCGGGGGGGGGGAGGAAGAGGCGAGAGCGCGAGCCCCGCCTCTGCCTTCAGCTGTCCAGTCACGGAGACGGACGCCGCGGAGCCAGGGGCTGGGCCTCGAGAGGCCACGCCCCCCTCCCCGGGCCGTTGTGGGTCCCTTCGGGTCCGCCAAGGGAGAGTCGGGCCAAGTTGGAAGAAGCGGATTGTGGGGCGTTCTCTACCCCCAAAAAATAAAATAAAATAAAATAAAAATGCAAGCGGGGGTCGAGAGCGCGTCTGGAACATCGCCGACGCGTTTGTTCTTTGCGCGGGCTGGGGATTCGCCCGGCGTGGACGCTTTTAAGTTTTAAGTTTATTGAATTTATATACCGCCCTTTTCCCGTAGGACTCAGGGCGGTTTACAACAGCGTTTCCCAACTTTAGGAACTTGAAGATGCGTGGACTTCAACTCCCAGAACTCCCCAGCCAGCTATGCTGGCTGGGGAATTCTGGGAGTTGAAGTCCACGCATCTTCAAGTTCCTAAGGTTGGAAAATGCTGGTTTACAAAGTATTTAAAAACATCAATACGATACAAGAGTTAAAAACAGTTAAAATAATTAAATTTGATCCCTGAGGGGGAAAAAAAAAACTCCTCTCAGCCTGGGCTGGAAAGCTCGAAGAGCCGGGTCTTCAGGTCCTGGCGGAATGACTGAAGGTCGGGAGCAGTCCTAAGCTCCATGGGCAGCTGGTTCCAGAGGGCAGGCGCACCCATTGAGAAGGCCCCCTGGGTGTTATCCGCGGGCAGTCTTTTACAGGCGGTACCCTGAGAAGGCCCTCCATGTGGGAGCACACAGGACGAAGGGAACTTGATGTCGGCAGCAGGTGTTCCTTCAAATATCCGGGACCCAAGCCATTGAGGGCTTTATAGGTCATCACCAGCACCTTGAATCTCACCCGGAGGGCAACCGGAAGCCAATGTAGCTCACGGAGTAGAGGTGTTACATGGAGTATCGGGAAACCCCCATCACAACTCGCGCAGCAGCATTCTGCACCAGCTGAAGCCTCTGAGTGGTCCTCGAGGGCAGCCCCATATAGAGAGCGTTGCAGTAGTACAACCGGGAGGTCACGAGTGCATGGTTGGGGACTCCCAACTTCAAACGTTCCACTGGGAAAATGAGGGGAATCTTTTTTTTTTGCATTGGGAAGATAGGCGTTGCAAAGGACCGAGCCAAAAAAAAAAGGATGACTTAACCAAACTTAACGTATCGTATTCTGCTAGGTTGGTCACTAATGTTGAGCGTGTGAGACCCTGAAAAAATTAAAAAGGCTTTCAGGCAGTGGTGAGATTCAGCCAGTTCGTACCACTTCAGCAGAACCGGTAGCTAAATTTTCGTTGCCCGGGCCCAGAATGGACTTCCAGCGTGCTTGGCTGAGGAATTCTGGGAATTGAAGTCCACAAGTCATAAAAGGGCCAAGTTTGAAGACCCCTCGTTCTTGGGCATGGAAGCTGGTTGCTGAGCAACTTTGGGCCAGTCCCTCCCTCTCAGAACCAACCCACCTCAAGGTTTCTTGTTGTGGGAAAAAGAGGAGGAAGGGGCATGCATGCTCACCACCCTGAGTGACTTATAAAGTACCGTAATTTAAGACAGGATAAAAATCTAATTAATAAAATTCCCTTTCTCGTGATGAAAAGCCAAGACAGCTAAATAAACTACAAGCGGAAACTGCATCTCCCTTGCAGATAAAGAGAAATGTAACAAAGATATCCACTTGTGAGTGGATGTGAAAAAATGAACATCAGAATAACTCCTGCATCTCTTCAGTTCCTCCAGATGCATTAGCGTCATGTTTCCTTGTTCTGCACATCCAACATCGTATCTGAATGATCAAAGATAGGCAAACCTCAACCATATGGGAGAGAGGCTCTGGCAGGGACACCTGACTCCTGTCTTGCTCTGCCAGTAAAGGAAGTCAGGTAAAAACTGAATATTATGCTGAGCGGTGTTGTTTTGTTATGCAGAGTAGAGCTCCCTCATTAAGTTTTAATGGACAGGCCATTGATGGCTGTAATGGATGCATTGATGGAGAAAATGAACAGTTTGTGCTCTCAGCCCATGGAAAGCAATGGACACCCACCTGCATGGCATTGAAATTGGGTCATCTGTTGCAAACCTGAAATCTGACTAGGCTTGAAAAGCCTAAAAATCTAGATTTTGATGTGACCTGGATAATCTGATTTTCACGTGACTTTAGCATCGATCGATTCTATTTTATTTCATGTAACTAAAGGCCAAGTTTCAAGCCAGTTCAGAAAGAGATAGGAAATGTTAAGTGGCTTTTAGAAATCCATGTAAAAGTATATACTATCTGTATATGAAAGAAGTCAAGGCAGCGGTTCTGACTATACAATCAAAGCCCTGCTAGGTTTTTTTACATGCATTGTCCATGTAGCACGCATAAAAAGGGGAAGGACCTTGAGCTTGTCTGGAGGGAGGGGGAGCAGCTATTGTACAGCTTTGACTGAAGATCTGTAGCCTCCTCCTATCTTGGATGGTCCTCCTCTTCCACTGAGCACACAGCTTTGGGAGGGATGCACATGGAATAACAACAACAACAATCATGATAATAGTTGGAAGGGGCCTTGGACGTCATCTAGTCCAAGCCCTGCTCAGGCAGGAAACCCTATACCATTTCAGACAAATGGCTGTCCAGTCTCTTCTTAAAAACTTCCAGTGTTGGAGCATTCACAGCTTCTGGAGGCAGGTCCTTCTACTTATTAATTGTTCTCACTGTCAGGAAATTTCTCCTTAGTTCTAGGTTGCTTCTCTCCTTGGTTAGTTTCCATCTGTTGTTTCTTGTCCTGCCTTCAGGTGCTTTGGAGAACAGCTTGACTGCCCCTTCTTTGTGGCAACTGCAGAGATATTGGAACACTGCTATCATGTCCCCCCTCATCCTTCTCTTCATTAAACTCATCATATCCAATTCCATCAACCGTTCCTTATATGTTTTAGCCTCCAGTCCCCTGATCATCTTTGTTGCTCTTCTCTGCACTGTTTCTAGAGTCTCAACATCTTTTTTACATCGTGATGACCAAAACTGGATGCAGTATTCCAAGTGTGGCCTTACCAAGGCATTGTAAAGTGGTATTAGTAAGGCCACTGCATCCAGTTTTATATAATGAGGACACCCACCTGATCAGCCAAATCAACTCTGGTGATCAGTGGGGTGACAAATGCTGCAGCCAAATTGCCCTTTTGCCAATTGCCAAATTGCCTTTTGCTTCCTTTTTTCTATTTTTTTTAAAGAAATTAAAAAGGGGGATAGGACTGTGATCCTGGTGGCAGATGTGGCCACCATCTTTCCAGACATCCTGAAGCCATTTTGTTGGTGAGTTCTACATGCCTCTCCTCCAAAAATGAGGGCAATTTGGCTGCGGCATTTATCACCCCATTGTGTGGATTATTTTCAGGATTCCTGGGGCAGGGTTGGCAGTGGCTACCTAGTTCATTATCCTGATAATGTTTTTCCCCAAAATAGGATGGAGAGAAAGCTCATCTTGGTGTATTGTTGGAGATGGGAAGCTGGCCATTTGGGTTACCATGGCTGCAGAGAGATATTTTATTTTTTGCCTGTTCTGCAAGTCAGCACGGAGTAAACATATGCAAATGAATGCCTGCCACTTGACTGTGAGTAGGAAGTAATTAAAAGGAGCCAGGAAATTCCATAGCTTCTTCAATATCTAGAGATCTTCAGGGAACCACCAAGGCCCTTTTCCCATTAACTCAACACTGTGTTGCCACAGTTGTCAGGACAATGTGCAGCCAGACTCTTATCAAGTTGGATGAGTAATGACTGGGGGAGCCCAGGAGATGAAAACTGAGGCTTAAAAGCCAGACCCTATATCCACCCCACCCTCTGTAACAACTACTGGACATAAGTAGCCAAGAACAGCAAGATAAACAATGCAAATTTAGGGGAACATGGATTCCATCAGAACAGAATTGATCAGATTCTACCACTGTAAGACCACATAGGCAGATCTTTGGTTGCACAATTCCAAGATCTTGCAGGTAAGCAAGAGAACTTGACATCACCACCACCGCCATCATCATGAAGTTGGAAGGGACCTTGGAGGTCATCTAGTCCAACCCCCTGCTCAGGCAGGAAGCCCTATACCATTTCAGACAAATGGCTGTCCAGTCTCTTCTTAAAAACTTCCAGTGTAGGAAGTAAAATAAATAAAATAAATATGATTTATTAAGAGAAGGGGGACGAGGCTACAAACACTGCGGCAACTGAACTATTTCAAATTGAGAACTAAAGTGTTTCCACTGACATTCTGATTTTCTAACTGCTGCCTTGTGAACTGGTCTTGTTTCAATTTCCTTGACTTTCCCTGTGCAAGATTTCTGCTTCTGAGTGCCAGAACTGGATTGGGAAGGTCCAGATTCAAATCTCCACAAGGTTGTGAAGCCTAGGGTCAGGAAACTGCAGAAAACTCTGAACTCTTTGCTGACATTTGTGCGGTTGGCCATATTTTGCAGCTGAGATACAAGAGCCCTCCTTGGGTGGTAAATATTTGCTATCTCTCTCTCTCTCTCTCTCTCTCCTCCATTTCTCTTATTTTTCCCAGCCCAATCTATTTCACAGGATTGTTATTGTGATAATATTTCAGGAGGAATATACTGAGCCTCTTGGGAGAAAGAAAAGGAATATAAATGGTGGAGTTGGAACTCCCTTTCACTGAGAAACTTATTGATGGTTTAAAAGCTTTTAAAAAACCCTGCCATCTCCATCAGTTTGGGAGAATTATTGGTCAAGACTTGGTTCACAGAACTCCCAAAGCAACTAAACTGTATTTAAACTGTATTTCTGTATTCATTTCATGTACTGTACTGTTTTATGCCCCCAGCAATCACATAACAACTTGTGCGATAGCCTGGCTGACATACGTTGACCTTCCTAAAATACGCTGAACCAATTAGTCAACCAAACTGAATTTTTGATTTAGAACGTTGTGCAAAATAACCTATGAGTTGTTCTCTGTCCTTATGAGTTTGGATCAATGTAGTAGATCCCAAAGTAAAATCAATGTGAAAAGTCACATTTTGAGTAACACGAATGCCACAGAGAGCAACAGACTGCATAATTCTCTGGCTCGGTTCACATATTGCTGTAAACTCTGATTAATCAAATTAATCACAACAGTTAAGCTTATATAACATGCCAAGCTGAAACTAAGCAATCACATTATGGCTTAGTGAAAAGCTTCTCAAACCTGGTGCTCTCGTTACTCTCCAGATACATGAATCATTTATGAATCATTGGGTATAATTATGGCCAGTACTTTTTTTGTAAAAGAAAAAGGTGCCGGAACTCACACATGTCATACAACCCGCCTTGCCTACCCTACAAGGTTCCATCCAGAAAAGGTGCCGGAACTCCGTTCTGAGCGTTCTATGAGAAAAAAAGCCCTGATTATGGCCAATGAAACCTGTTATTTAATGGGAGATAGAGTTGGGTGGAAGATCTTGAATTGGGTCTACTTTTATAAGTGCTACCACTGGACTTTAGTATTTTCCCGAACTATAGTGGGACGCGGTGGCTCAGTGGGTTAGGACGCTGAGCTTGTTGATCAGAAGGTTGGCAGTTTGGCAGGTTGAATCCCGAGTGCCGCGTAACAGAGTGAGCGCCTGTTACTCGTCCCAGCTTCTGCCAACCTAGCAGTTCGAAAGCACGTAAAAAATGCAAGTAGAAAAATAGCGACCACTACGGTGGGAAGGTAACAGCGTTCCGTGCGCCTTTGGCGTCTAGTCATGCCGGCCACATGACCACGGAGACATCCTCGGACAAGCGCTGGCTCTTCGGCTTTGAAACGGAGATGAGCACCGGCCCCTAGAGTTGGAAATGACTAGCACGCATGTGTGGGGGAACCTTTACCTTACTTACTTACTTACTTACTTACTTACTTACTTACTTACTTACTTACTTACTTTATTTATTTATTTATTTATTTATTTATTTATTTATTTATTTATTTATTTGCCGCCCTATCTCCCAAAGGACTCAGGGTGGCTAACAACAATAAAATACAAATGAATACAAATATTAAAAAAAATTAAATTGTGTCAAAGTCCCACTAAAACCAATAAAAACATTTAAAATCATAATTAAAAACCCCATTATCATCAGTCCAGGTCGGCCTGTTGGAAAAGATATGTCTTAAGGTCACGGCGAAAGGACCGAAGGTTTGGGGCCATCTGGAGCTCCCGAGGGAGTTGATTCCACCAAGCAGGTGCCCCAACAGAGAAGGCACTCCCCTTGGGGGTCGCCAGCCGACATTGTCTGGCCGACAGCACCCTGAGGAGGCCCTCTCTGTGTGAGATGGGAAAACGTTCCTGGCAGCAGACAGTCCTGCAAATATCCCGGGCCTAAGCCATGTAGGGCTTTATAGGTAAGAACCAGCACCTTGAATCTCACCCGGAGGGCAACCGGTAGCCAATGCAGCTCATGCAGGAGGGGTGTAATATGGGAGTATCGGGATGCTCCCATCACAACCCGCGTGGCCGCATTCTGCACCAGCTGAAGCCTCCAGGTGGTCTTCAAGGGCAGCCCCATGTAGAGAGCACTGCAGTAATCTACCCGGGAGGTGACGAGCGCATGAGTGACCATACGTAAAGCATCTCGGTCCAGATAGGGTCGCAAGTGGTGCACCAGGCGAACCTGTGCAAATGCCCCCCTGGCCACGACTCCAACATGATCTTCTAAACTGAGTCGTGCATCCAGGAGGACGCCTAAGTTGCACACCCTATCAACGGGAGGCAACACCTCTCCCCCCATAACCAAAGATGGAAGATCTTGGACTACACGAGATGCCGATACGTAAAGCCACTCGGTCTTGGCCGGGTTGAGCTGGAGCCTGTTCTTCCCCATCCAGATTCGTACCACTTCCAGGCACCAGGACATCACGTCGAGGACATCACTGGGTTGGTTCGGGGTGGAGATGAAAAGCTGGGTATTATCCGCATATTGATGATACCTCACCCTGAAACCATGGATGATCTCGCCCAGTGGCTTCATATAGATGTTGAACAGGAGGGGAGAGAGGACCTACTCCTGAGGCACCCCACAATCAAGGGGCCTCAGGGTTGACCTCTGTCCTCCTGCCAACACCGTCTGTGAACGGCCCGAGAGGTAGGAGGAGAACCACCGTAAAACGGTGCCTCCCACTCCCAACCCCCAGAGACGTCGCAGCAGGATACCATGGTCGATGGTATCAAAAGCCTTGATAGATATAGTGCTACATGCCCTAGCAGAAATTATGAAGTAGTGGGAAACAATCCAGATCACTGCAGGTCTTTAGTCATTTATCTGGCTCTTTGGCAGCTGCCTAAACAACCTGGTGATGTTCAAACTTACAATGGTGCTGAATGAGTGGTACTTATGACTAGTCCTTGAAGTTCCAACCATCACAATTTCTCTCCACTCATGTGATCCCAAACCAGGTGCTCAGCAACTGTTCCACACTTCCCACCATCACAGCGGCCCACAGTTACACTGTTGTGATTTGCAATCTTCCCTGTTGCTGACTTTTCTCATGCAAAGTCACTGGGGAAGCGAGCAAGAAGCCAGAAGTCAGAGTCATGTGAGGTGCTCACTTAACAACTTATGCTGATTTGTTTAACCATGGTAACCAGAGACTGCTGGAACTGCCATTGCTAAACCACACAATCATGTGACATTGCACATCACTAAGCAAAGGAAATTCTGGTCCCAATTACTGTGGTTCAAAGAACTACTTATTCTTTCCAAGCATAATTCTCCCCAAGTTCTCTTTAACAAGATTTATTGAGATAAGTCAGATGAGGTTACAACAACTCTTCCAAATTTAGTCTCTGTCTGTCTCTCTGTCTCTTTTCTAACTGGAGAACAGGTAAGGCCTTTTGCTGATAATGGATAAGCTTGCAACTGACTGTTTATATAACAATGTCCTGAATCTTTATTAGTCTGGAAAAAAAACCATTGCACCATCTTTCAAAATCTACCCCTGACTTTGCAGGTCTCATGAACAATGACTTCAGGAAAGGAGAATAACATTTTAAGTTCTCACCTGGCCATAACACCTTGGCAAATGCTTGATGCTGTGATCCTTGGGAGAATCAATGGGAAAATGAGCTTTTTTCCACTCAGGGCTGGGGCTCTGGGTGGTGGTATTTATATGGAAACCTGAAGTGTTGGCTGTTTACTGCTTTCTTGTCCTACTATTGTGCTCTGTACAGTAGTGCAAACACAAATCAGAAATGGCCTCTTGCAATAAAATTACAGATGCAACTTCAGTCTCACAGGATACCTAAAAAAGAAAAAATGGGGGAGACTGAATAACAAACAAAGCTCCATTTACCAGCCTCACTTGTATTTCCTGGGAGTAAATCCTAAGGCATCTCTGGACACCCTCCCAAGGAGACTGCGAGGGTTTTTTTTTAATTGTTGGAACCATTGATTGCTTAATTTAGACATAACATTCCTGTATATGGTGTGTGTGTCTTTCTGTATTTTTGTGTACTTTGTGATTAAGCTGTCTTCTGAATCCTGGTAAATTGACAAGCAAGGAAATAAGGCTTGCAAGCAAAGAAAGAATATTCATACTGTATCTATAGGATGCTGCATTGATTTCTTTGGCTTTTGTGTGTGTGTGTGTGTGTGTGTGTGTGTGTGTGTGTGTGTGTGAGGCCCATGTGCAAATGGAGTTGCATCTTTCATAAGCTGCCAACCTGATTTCACAGGGGCTTCGAGACATCGTCTCCCGACCGTCCCTGGAGCATCTTGATGTTTGCAGTGCGCTAATGTTTACATTGTATTTGTCCATTAGCAGGTCTCTGGCCAAGGACATCTCCAGGTCTACCATCTGTCCCATGTCTTCAGCACAGGGGTGTCCTACTGTTTGTCCCCTTTCCCCACCTCTTCCCCCCCACACACACAGAGTGAGGGGAGGCAGCTCCTTTCTTTAGATCCAGACTTCATTTTGCAAACTGTCAGACAATAGAAGCGGACCTGACTTAGCTTGTGCATTGCCTACTCCTTGCGCTAGTTCCTTGGGGAGCAGCCTTGACGGACAGGCCGTGTCTGCTCCAGCTCTTCAGAGGGCTCCACACGGTGTGGATTTGTTCATTGGGTTGTTGAAGAAAACCGCTTTTTGTCAGAAATTCATTTCCATATTACTCATGAGTAGTCACAAGGCTGGCTTAGAAGGGGTGTGTGTGTGTGTGTGTGTGTGTGTGTGGCAGGGAGCGGTGCCATCTGTCTGGATCCCCTTCATCCCATTTCTTTTGTTTGGTCTTGATGTTAGATAATAGTTAATTTTTAAATCTGCATTTACGTCCACAGCAGGTCTCTGAAATATTACAGACAAATCATTGTCTTGTGGATAATTTTTATTGCTTTGATTCTTTTAACTTGTTCTAAATTGTTTTAAAATTTTAGACAAAGAGTCACTTGGTTGAGTTGGGTGGCCACAGAAAATAAACAACAAATAAATCCACTAACCCAACTGGGTTAAATGTGTGTGCTTCTATAGATCATTTTTCTCCTCTTTCTCCCCTCTTTGATCTGCATGGAAGCAGCACAACTGGGAGATTAATTATCTCCCAAATTTCTTTGTTGTGGAAGATCAGCAGCATTTGATATTTGCGTACAAACATCTACAATCAGAAGCTCATCCAGCTTCCTTCCCCCCCCCCCCCCATTCTCCAGATGATCTTGCCAAATTTCAGTAGTTCCACACATTACTGAAACTCAGCAGCAGAGTTTCCCATTTTTCTGTGGTGGGAACCGATGAAGACAATTGCTTAACGTTCACAAGCATATTTAAGATGTTTTTTAAAATATCTTTCTGGTTTTGGGGCAGCTCATGTTTTTCCTCTATTACAATAAATGCCATAATAAGTGACCTCTTTTTATCCTTTTGTAAAGCTTGCTGTACCAATTAATTTCAAATCCATTTTTTTCCTTTAATCAAGATTGAAATATATTATCCATAATAGCTAAATGTTGCATTTCAGTCAACAGAATCAAGAAATATTTAAAAGGTAGCCGAGTTTTAATTTGAATGGGTTTTCCTGACCATCTATTCCCTTCGGGTTTGGGATCCCGTTATCCATTTCTTGCTCATTGCTGAGTGTGGGGAAAAAAATACAACTATTTCAAAATGTAACTCCCTCCCCTAAAAGAAAAAACAAAATAGAAAATCAAATCCCAGCATATTTGACCAAAACTCATTTACTTTGCATCACTGCATTGCTCCCAAAGCTTACACAAAAGCTGCTTCAAAGCTGCAATTTCTGGAATAGCATGTTTGCTTTTACAGCACATAGTAGTTTCAGATTATTTTTTGTAATAGCAAAGTGAAATTTTTAGTCCCAGCCCTGATTTGCTTTCTCCATTCCTTTCCACGGTGGTTGGATAACAGCCCAATGGCTCTAAGATAAAAGTATGTTAAATGTTCAGAGTAACGTTCAGCATAAGTAGGCTGGTAGAAGCCTTAGAGGCTGCAAAGCAGGCTTGTCTGCTGCAAAATAGGACAATCGATCAAATTGATTCATCAACATTTATTTATGGTCTAGGAACAAGCAAATGGGACAAGATGTGGCAAGCCTGCACACAATTATGGTCCTGCACGAGACCCTCCTTTACATCCAGGTGTCATGACCCAGCTCTAAGGCAGGGCTTGCCTTGCAACTTCGTTCCTTACTTACCAGCAAAAACCAGGGCATTTCTTTTTATTAATTATTGTTTGCTTTCCTGCAGCTCTCAACTTAATCCAGCCAGTTTTGTTTATGTATCTTATAGCAAGCCCTGGTCAGCTCCCCATAAGGAATTAAAACAACATAACGTAAAGGTTCCCCCGCACATGCGTGCTAGTCGTTTCCGACTCTAGGGGCCGGTGCTCATCTCCGTTTCAAAGCCGAAGAGCCTGCGCTTGTCCGAGGACGTCTCCGTGGTCATGTGGCCGGCATGACTAGACGTCAAAGGCGCGCGGAACGCTGTTACCTTCCCACCGTAGTGGTCCCTATTTTTCTACTTGCATTTTTACGTGCTTTCGAACTGCTAGGTTGGCAGAAGCTGGGATGAGTAACAGGCGCTCACTCTGTTACGCGGCACTCGGGATTCGACCCGCCAAACTGCCGACCTTCTGATTGACAAGCTCAGCGTCCTAACCCACTGAGCCACCGCGTCCCTTTTTTAAAATAACATAAAAACCATATTAAAACCAGAAAAACCCAACACATTAAAAACAAAAGTGACAAGTCAAGTTTCCCAATAGGCAGTCACCTCATCTTATCCCAGTGCTTGTGGAGGGGGGGGAACTATGTTTTCAATGTTTTATGGAAGGCTAAGGGAGTGGAAGTCTGTCGAATGTCAGGGAAAAGGTGTTCTATAGGGCAGGGGCTGCTACGGAAAAAAGCATGCTTCCTAGCTCCCCTCAGATGGCAATATAAGGGAATGGACCTGGAGTGTGCCCACTTTATCTGATATGGTAGGATGAGTAGATGTCCTCCAGTAGGCCGTCAACCCTTTGGAACCGGGCCGGGGAAGTGGCGGGCAAGCATACGCAAGCATGCGTGCACATCCCCACTTGCTGGCCACTCACAGAAATGGAGCTGTGCGTGCATGCTTGCCAGATGCTCGCGCGGAACCATCCCCTCTTTCCCCTCTGGAAAGGTTGGGGAACTCTGCTGTGGATAATCTTGCCCTGTGCCATATAGGGCTTTTAAGGTGATGGCCAAAACCTTGAATTGCACCTGAAAAGGAATCAGAAGCCAGTGCACCTTGCACAATAAAGGTGTTACACGGGCAAACCTAGGGGCACCCATCACTATGCATGTTGCCTCATTCTAGACCAGTAAGTTTTCAGATGGTCTGTTTTAGAACTCTCTCTCTCTCTCTTCCCCTCCCTTCCTCCCTCCTTCCCTCCCTTCCCTTTGCTAAATTTCTCCTGTCCCCAGCATCAAATATGGGTGTTACACCAGGAATAATGCTGCTGACAGACAGTCCGCAGACCCTTTACATAATTTCTAATTCTGTTGAGCTGGAAAGAACAATGAAAAAGGGGTTCCACATTATTACTTCTGCTGGGAGTTGTGTTTTTTTTTAAAAACATAAGGGAAGAAGGGCATCTTGGAGGTGAGGGTGCAAAAGATTCCAATAATCAGTTGGCACATGAATCCCACGTGGAAAGAAAAGTTGACTCCTTTAGCCAGTGATGAAACCTGCCACTGAGTACAGGCAGAGCAAGTGAACGACAGAAGCCTCTTTTGCACAAGAAAACTTCCAGGAAATTGAAGACACTTCCATATGCTTTTGTTGCAATGGCTTAGGGCTGTGCTTGGAAGGCCATCTCCCCTCTCCGACATGGCGGTGAAGCCATCCTCGTTGATTAAAAGGACTGGGAGGATTGATCCCCTCTCTTCCCCGTTCCTCCCTCCCCCTCCACTTGGCATAGCTCATTAACTATAGACTATACTCTAGTTTCTGCAGGGTTAAGGGGTCGTCCAAACCCAGAGGGCTGTCACCGTAGGACTAACAGAAGTTTCAAAGTCCAGTCATTTGGCTGGAGAGAAGAGGGAAGGGAAAGGGATTGTGCACAATCGTCCTCTCAGGGAATTGCTTAAAATACTTTAAAAATGACTTGAAATCTCTTTTTTAGAAAGGCAATCTTACTGTTTGGCAGCACAATTTGAGGTGGGTCCAGGGACAGAAGAGTAGGGTTGGGGACTGCAAATAGGCCACTGGATCATTGGTTGTTCCTTCTTGTGTAGAGATTTCATCTAGGTAGAAAAGTTAGTAAGAACTTGTAGGATCACCCTTTAATTAAGAATGCATTCTGGAGTGGGAAGGTTCGCCAGAAAAGGGCTGTCCAACGGAGTTAAAAGTGCAGAAGATGCCAGACCACATGACCACATAGACAGTGTGAATCGGGAGAATTCACCACAAGATGGCCTGATAGCCACTGACAGGAGATCACTTTGAAATCATCTTATCTCCATAGAACAGGGGTCTTCAAACTTGGCCCTTTTATGACTTGTAGACTTCAACTCCCAGAATTCCTCAGCCAGCGTGCCTGGCTGAGGAATTCTGGGAGTTGAAGTCCACAAGTCATAAAAGGGCCACGTTTGAAGACCCCTGCCATAGAGGTACATTAGATGGCCATCACTTGAGAGAGCCAGTTTGGTCTAGTTGTTAGGACACCAGGGTAGAAAGCAAGAGACCATGAATTCAAGTCCTACCTTAGCCTTGAAAGCCAGCTAGTGACCTTGGGCCAGTCACTCTCTCTCAGCCCAACTCACCTCACAGGGTTGTTGTGGGAAAAGCAGGAGGAAGGCGTGTTGGGCACGTTCACCATCTTATTTGTGAAAATAATAATGGTGGGATATCAATCGATGAAAATTGTCCAGTTCTTTCCCTTTCTAAAGTGGGAATCCAACGTGTGTCTGCAGGGTAAGGTTAAAAAATCAAGATAGTGGCAATCATGGTGCCATCAAAGAGCAACACACACAAAACAAATGGCACTTTGATGGCACCATCACCACCACCATCTTGACGTTTCTGACCATACTTTAAGGACCCTTCTGAAGCTGCCATTTAAACAAAAAAATTCTTAACATAATGAGTTTATGTAGACCCCTGGGTAGATTTAATTTAAAGTGGAGTATATCTTTAAGCAAATTATTCCTTCCAAACCACGCAGCTGGTTAAGAAAACAATTTTCTCTGTGCCAGAATTGCATGCTGATGTAAATCCCTGGAGATTTCCTGGGCTGTTTTTTCAGATGACAGCCAAGATGTCTCTCTACTCCCAGGCTACTTATACTGTTTCTCGCTTCTAAGTTTGAATAAGACAATATAGCACCGAAAACAATGGGAAGGTTACTCCATCTTCTATGGAACTTGAGGTCCCAGGAGGGCTTGATGAAAGACATAGCGGAAGACATCCAACCAAAACTGCAATGCTCAGCAAAAGTTATCTAGGATTGCATTTCCCCAGGCCTCATTCCTTTCCCCACAACTGCCCGACTGGAACAGTTCATGACAAGCAGGCAAGTTCATGGACATCTTGTGAGAACTATATAGCTTACATTGGAAACTGAAATAGAGCATTGGATTTCTAAACATCTTTTGTTCCATCAATGATGGTGGAAGTAGACTTTATTGGCATTAAAATCCAAGGGTGCTTTGACATCAAGACATTTGAGCACCTAAGTGGAATCCCTAATGTATTGGTATGCTTTTGATTTAGCCTTACAGGCAAACCTTTTCTTCTTTTTCACAACAATATGAAACTCTGCTCCCGGGTTGGATGACAAAATCCTCAAAGCCTTATCTGATCCATCCTTCCTTCAGGCAGATATGACATACCCGTTACAAAGGAACTTTTAAATAGTATTAAGTACGGACCTAATACAGCAATCACATTAAAAACAATATTCAAAAGACATGATTTATGGCTATGGTTTGAAGAAAATAAAGCAGGATTTCACCACCACCACCCCGGTCGCAATTACTTTCCTTGTTTGCCAGACTGGCACTTTCTTGTTCCTAGTTTCTTTTAACAAATGGCATTTAAAATAAAGCCTGGCTTATGTGTGAATGTAGCTGCTGTGTTTTACTGAGACATGAGGTTGGAATCACTTGAGGAGGGGAAAAAGAAGTATGAGCTCCAACTTCAAGAATTTCACAGCCAGCATACATCATCTCAAAAGTTACCAAGGCTGAGAAACGCTGAGCTACTGTACGCCAGTCTTCTGTGTTGTACATTTTATTGCAGGTCATTTTTATACAGTGTTCATCTCCTTTGTACAAAGGGCAACTCGGTGCAATATAGCATTATCTGATTACACAGATAATCAGCATTTTGCAAGTGGCAAAATTAGTTCTCACTCCAAGGACATTTACTACTTTAAAATACAGCTATCTCCAACCTGGTCAAATCCACATTGTGTTGGATTACAATTCCCATCCTCCTCACCCTGCGCTAGCACTGTGGCCCAACGCAGGCTTGGTGAGGCTCAGCTTAATCTTGCCATGGGGCTGGGCTACGCTCAGCATCTCCCAGCTCTCCTGCTAACGCAAATTGCTTAAGCAGAAGCTCCTTCTGCTGTTTAGCAGTTAATTACTCCAGCAGTCCCTGTCTGGGTGATTTAATTAATAAGATGCACACTGCCTGCATTTTATTGTTTGGCTGTTATGATTTTATATTGGTTAATTATGTGGAAAAGCAGCTACCTAGCCAGGGTGCCCTAGCAAAAGGAGGAGCTGGCCTCAAGCATTTTGCTCTGGGAGCAAGGCTAATGAAACTGAATTAAGCTGCAGGCTGATCAGGCTCCTATTTTGGAGTGGGTAAAGGGACTAGCAGGGACACTCCGTTCGAATTATCTTCCTGAGGATAAGAAAGGGGGGGGAGATATGAAGAAATGGGCCCACCCCTTCCTCTCAAAGAAAAATGGGACATTTCTTTCTTTTCCATTGCAGACCCCATTTAATCTGGCTTATCCCAGGCCAGGAAACTCGAAGCTTTGGAATCTTATTTGTTTTAGCCAATGTATATGTCACCTTACTCACAGCAGTAAGGAGCAAAATTGTGTTGTTGCTTTTTTAAAAAGCAGCAAAATGACCCCCAAAGAACGAAGATGACAGATGTAAAACCCCCGATGAGAACAAAGAGAAAGAAGAAAAGGGGTGTCAATCAACATCACCAAAGGACTGGGCAAAGAGCCACGTCTTCAGGCCTCTTCGAAACATCAGTAGCATGGCAACTTTTCAGATCTAAGGACGGGGGGGGGGGGGAACCTCATTCCAGAGGCCAGGTGCTGCTACAGAGAGGACACACTTCAGGGATCTTGATATAAAGGTATTGTTTAATCAAAGGATTATTATAAGTGTAATTATACAGACAAAAAAAATGTAAAATCACCGCTGGCAGTTCTTTAGTTGGCGTTGGCCTTCATACACCGAGTTCTTCCCAAGAATCTGGGATGCTGTAATTGATCGACATAGTATATGTCGATCCAGCGTGGCCTTTTGTAACCGACAGATGGAAAGTTTGTTAACAATATCCTAAAGGAGGTCAACATTTAAGCATTATCATCATTTTGTCGTGTATCATATGCAGTTATTGTTATTTTTTTGTATACGTCTGAAAGCCACATCTGCTCAACTGCCACAAAAAAACAACAACAACCTTGTGGGCTTTGGTTTCTTCTCCTTTTAAGGGAGAAAATGCTAAACACAGTGCAGGCGTGGTGGATAAGATGCCGAAAGTGTTATCGGGAGAACATGCGTTCTAGTTCCTTAGGCAGGAAAGCCGGATGGCTGGCTTGGGCCAATCCCTTCCTCTCAGCCCAACCCACCTCAGTTTATTATTATTTTTTGTGGGGGGGAAACGAGGTGGGAACATTATGTATGCTGCCTTGCGTTCCGCAAAATAAAAAAATTGGATATAAACAATCATAAATATGCTTACTCTTTAAAAATAACATTCCCAGCACTAGGGAGATGCTAATACGAAGCCTTCAGGCTTTTGCAGTTGAACTCCACTTTTACGTGCTGTTCATTGCATTCACCTGATAATGGCAGTCTTGTACTAACTGAGAGGGAGAGAGGGAGAGGAGAACCCTAAAAGGAAGAAAAAGGAAATAATCAGTCCAAGATTAGAATATTTAAAAACTTGGAAAACTGTACGTTGAAGACAGGGAACTGAAAACCAGAAGGGTTGGAACAAAGAATAGTAGATTGGATGGTGGGAAGTGTGAGCTGAATTATTCAAGTGAGCAGTGTTTTGTTGCAGGCACAGACTCGCTCTGAATGAGTGTCTGGGAGGCTTCCTTTCAATAAGCAAACTTCTGGGTTTCCCAAAGCCATCAACAGTCTGAAGAGATGCTCTTCTACTGTTCCCATTAGAATTACGCATCGGTCCTTCATCTCCACGCAAGAACACTCCAAAACCGATTAGGTTTCCTGTACTAACATGGAACTTCATTGCTTACATGAAAAAGCTTCCAGAAAGCTGCAATACTTTAGCCTGTCTGGGTGGCACTGTCACTTTCGATCAACGTCAAAGCAAATTCACCGATCTTTTTCACTCATTTGTCTGGTGCTGCAAAGGACCTCCCACCCCAACCTTAAAATCCTGCTATTGAATGATTAACAAAGAGGCTCCTTCACTACGTTCCTATGTCCCTTAGGATGCTTTTTTTCCTCCAGAAAAGGTAAGGGGAACATCAATGGGTGCTATGTAGTTGAAAGGATATGATGCAATTCTTCCTTAAGAAAGTAACATCTGTTCTTTGCAAGCAGCATTGCTGGTGGGGGCCGAAGCCTGCAGCATGCACTGGATTCAAAAAAGACTTATCCATAATTTAAGAACCCACAAACCCACTTCTGCTCTAGTCACACCCCCCAGGAGACCCACTCTTGCTCTTCAACAATCAATATAAACAGCAATTATCATCATCATCCATTAATCCTGCCTTTAATAGACCCAGCTTTCATACCTAGACAATAATTCTCTCTCCTATAATCTTCATTGATCAAATCTTATTTTCAATGCAGTGTCCCATTCGGGACAAGACGTTTCAAGCAGATTTAGACAGGCTTAGAAAAAAGCAATGAGGCCTCCTGGAAACTGATTCCTATAAAGTAGAGACGACTCTCGGTACATTTAAGGCAGCGTTCCCCAACTTTTCCAGTTTTGCGGACTGGGGGGAGGGAGGGAGAAGGAATGGTTCCGTGGGAGCAGGGGGTGGGAAGCGCACACGCAGCTCCATTTGCGTAAGCAGAGGCTAGCACAAATGGAGCACGCACGCCTGCCACTTGCCAAGTGGGGATGTGTCCGCTCGCCTGCCACTGGCCCAGTTCCAAATGGCTCAAGACCCAGTAGTGGGGGCTGGGAACCCCTGATTTAGGGTTACGATTGGGGGTTAAAGTCAAGGCAGCTATAAACCGCTTCCTATTGTGCTACAGATGGAATAACACCTTTAAATTATTCCACAATAACTTCTTAAGGTATATTCCAGAAGAATGTGAAATGTTCTGATAGCAGAAGCAGTTTGAAAGGGGAACCATTAGGCATGAAAGCATAAAACAACTAAATGACCCTATTGTGTGATCCTAACCATGATACACAATTTTATATACTGTCTGAACTAAACCAACTGTGGTTTACTCAATAAATCAGCTCAGCAGTAAGCGAACAAGGGCAAGAAACCATATGTAAACAAAAACAACTAAAACAGAGACCATTTCTACCTTAGTTCTAGATATAAAGGGATCGTGCATGAGACAGAATTGCTATACAAACAAAAGCAATACTGTATTTACCCTTTAGGAAATAATAGTAATAATAACAGGACTCAATAGACAGACAAAAATGCCAAATCCAATCTAAACATCTGGCTGTCCAGCAGCCATAATAAAAATTTTATCACACCCTTTTAATATATAACTCAGTAAACATATCCTATAAATCCTGGGGAATGAAAGAAAATAGTTGTCAATAGTACACAAGTTGCCTCCCCTCCAAAAAAAAACTCTAAATGGTTTTCCCATACAAATTGGCAGCTTGGTTTAGCTGCTTTTCACAAAGAGATAAAAATTAAGAAACGTTGATTCATGCCTGTACATTAAAAGGACAGACAAGTTATCTGCTATGCCAGGGGTCTTCACACTTGGCACGCTGGCTGAGGAATTCTGGGAGTTGAAGTCCACAAGTCATAAAAGGGCCAAGTTTGAAGACCCCTGTGCTATGCAGAAGACGGATGTTTCAAACACTTCCCCCATTGATCTAATCCTGTCAAGCTAAGTTTGACAGCAATTGAAAAAGCAACTGTTTTTCAGCAAGAAAAGCAAAGTTACAATGGTGCTGGAACAAGTGACTGATGACTATTTTCCACACCTATGAAGTTTGTAGCATCACCATGATCACGTGATCAAAATTCAGATGCTTGGCAA
This sequence comes from Vipera berus, assembly GCF_964194415.1. NCBI lineage: Eukaryota > Metazoa > Chordata > Lepidosauria > Squamata > Viperidae > Vipera > Vipera berus. Next base: position 10,600,151 of record NC_138212.1, on the reverse strand, counting down.
GTGGTTCATGCTTATGACTGTTACTGTGTTCCAAGGTCCTATGATCCCCGTTTGAGAACTTTTGACAATGGGGAAGTCAGATTCACTTCACCGTGTTACTATTTTTTTTCCAACTGCAGTGATTCACTTAACTGTGGCAAAAAAGGTTATAAAACGAGGCAAAACTCACAATAAATGTCTCACTCAACAACAAAGATTTTGGGTTGTAAGTCGAGGACTACCTGTAATGGAAAGAACAGACGGTTTATTGAGAAAGAACCAGACCACTTATGTGAATGAATACATCCACAATTCCATACAGCATATCATTGTTATCAATTAATCATTTTCTGAATGGGATAGATTGAGTTATACTCACTGTTGACTAGAAAAGTGATTCTGCAATTCAGTTTAGGCTATCCTTTTGAGTTAAAAAAGTCCAATTAAAAACAATCTTAATTAGATCTGTATGAAATATTACCAGCACGCTGCTACCCACTGTAGGATTATTTAATACAGTAACTGCCGTATCTAGCTCAGTCTTCTACCCCTGGACTGTTATATATTGACAAAAGATGTATATGTCAATAAATTCCACCTGCAATTTTTACAAGGCATTTCATTTTTTTTAAAATATAAAAATGACATACGAATCTTAGGGAAGCATGCAAAATTAAATGCTACTTCCCCACTTTACCGTGGTCAAAACAATTTCAAAACAGAGCACGTGTTTAACTCTAAAATAAAGCATTTGTACATTCATCAAAATTATGGAGCCGGGCTGCCGTGTGTTTCAGGCTTCTGTAAATATGGCTAAAGAATTCAAGAAAAGATCTTTCAGGATATAAATGACGATTTAACGCAGCCTAGGAAACATTACAATTGTAGTCTCTTCATGGGTCGTCTTCCTCTTCTTTTCAAGTTGGACGGAAGCAATCCAGTTCTGCAAATCTTCCGAATTAATCCGTGGTCCTCTTCTTTCCACCCTCACTGGATCTCTCCCATATACAGTCTTTTGTCGCTAGACGCAGACAGTACTGATGGAAAGGAATACAGAATTGGTTAAAGTGAAAGGCTCCATTTTATCCATTCTGGGCTCATTTTATTTTAGCAGTTTTTAAATATCTGTCTTTTAAGGCATTTCTTTAAATATCTATAACCTAAGCATCAAGGCAAGAGCAATGAACCAGCAAGGAAGAAAAGGCTTCTTCGGGGTATGTTAACAGTTTATTGAAAAGGCTAGTCTCACAAATCGGCACATTAGTTCAAGTTTGCTGGCCACGCGTAGGAAGGACTTACTGATTGGTTCTTCTGGATGAAATGCAACTTCATTTATTGAACCAGCATGGCCTGGAAGCTTGTAGAGGATTCTTCTGGAGGTTGTATCCCACACGTAAACAAACCTGTGTATGATGACAAACACGCATAAAGGCCCACCCCCTGCACATAAGAGACCAGTTCCCTTCTGATTCTCAAACAACATACAATACAGAAGCTGCTGAACACATGTTGTTTTATCCACATTAAATACCACCGGAAAATCTTTTGAAAAGTGTTTAGATTCGCATTTTAGTATTAATTTGTCGTGTTAGTAGAAAACTAAACAGTTTCCAGTATGGCCCTAACCTAATCTGCCAACCTCAGAAGCTAGTTTCAGACCAGTGAATTGCAGCTACTTAACATGACCCTGTATAATTGGAGTTAGAATCCATGAATCTATATGTACTGCTGCAAAATTGTTGCAGGCACAACAATTATACCCTGCGGATCAAAACACAGTTCTGTGTATTATAACTAAAAGGAACATATAAGACAAATGACTAACTAAAATACAGTTAAAAAGGGAGCCACTACAAATGAGACCAACCAAGACACTCTTTGGATCACCTTGGTTTTAAGTATCCTCCTTAATGCTAAAAAAGGGGGGGAGGGGGCTTTTAAATATTAACATTTAAAACAGATTTTTACCTGTCTGCAGATCCAGCAGCTATTTTACTTCCATCTGGTGACCAGGAACATCGCAAAAGGTTCTAACAAACAAGAAAATATGGTCCAATTCCATGCATATTTCAAGTTCTTATTTTTATTTGAAATGAAATCGACCAGGGCTTGCGATATTAACAATACTTTGGGAATCGTTTTTCTCTGAAACCTTAGGCTGCAGTTATATACCATATTTTATTGCCAGAACTATAAGCATCTTGTTATCTCACTGTGAAATAGATTGTGAATGTCAAGATGGCTAATTCATAGAGAATAACAACCGCATTGGGGGAAAGGGAGATCTTTTGCAGCAGCTCTAATTGGAATTTCACGCCACAAGTTAATCTCCAATACAGGCCTTGTTAAACAGTTAAAGAATCCCGAATTTTAAAAGCCATTTATTCAACAATTAACTTTCAGCTACCAGCCATAAACAAGCAATGTTTCAGCTAACACTTCACTTACCTTCTCAAAATTATGCACATTCCCTTGGAGTATCTTCACACATCTTTCTTTGGGAGCAAAGGGCCGAACATCCCAGATGCGAACTAGAACAAAACCAAAACCAACATGTAGCATCCAGAGCTAATTATTTAGATATTGGCTCATAATGCAGGCTTAATTGCTAGCCAGCTGCTAAAGTCTAATTTTAAGGCAATAATAACAATAACAGCAAATAAAGCTGTAACGTGTAACGTGATTTATCATCTCAGTTCTGCTTGACAGACAAGTTTAAAGATCCCTGTGAGGACAGCTTAAAACCAAATACTCAAAGCCAACACTAATGCCAAATTTCACCCATTATTGGTCAATCAAAGAGGATAATTTAAAATTACTTCTCACTTTGAACCAGGAAATGACATAACAATCATTGTAGGATTTTCTCTTAATTGTTCTTTATCTTTTCTTTTTAGTCCTTGGATTCCACCAGAAAGTTGTCACTCAATCCTCTCTCTCTTCCTTAATTTTCATCTGTACACCACTGTTGCCCTAAAACAGGGGTCTTTAAACTTGGCCCTTTTATGACTTGTGGACTTTCCAGAATTCCTTAGTCAGGCAGGCTGGCTGAGGAATTCTGGGAGTTGAAGTCCACAAGTCATAAAAGGGCCAGGTTTGAAGACCCCTGCCCTAAAACCATGAGTGCTGTTAGTCAACTATTTACCATGGCCATGTGATTACAGGCCATCCTTGACTTACAACCATTTGTTTAGCGATTGAAGTTACAACTGCACTGAAAACAGTGATTTATGACCGGTCCTCATACTTATGACTATCGTGGCATCCCACAGCCATGTGATCAAAATTCAGGCACTTGACAACTGGCATGTATTTAGAAGGCTACAGCATCCTGGAGTCATGTAATCGCTATCTAGAATCTTCCCAGCCAGTTTCTGACAAGTCACATCAATGGGGGAAGCCAGATTTGCTTAATGACTGCGTGATTCACTTGATAACTGCAGTGATTTGCTTAACATCTATGGCAAAAAAATGGTATAAAATTGGACATGACTCCCTTCACCGCCCTGTTGAGCAATGGAAATTCTGGTTCAAATTGTGATCGTAAGTTGAAGACGATCTATATAGACGTGACACACCAGGGGTCTAAACCAGGGGTCCCCAGCCCCCAGTCCGTGGACCAGTACCGGGCCGCGGCATGCCAGCAACCGGGCCGCACAAACAAGCAAAGCCCCATCCGCTGGATGGAGGCAACACACAAAACCACACACTCCTCCGGTCCAGGGAAAAACCTCTCCCCACGGAACCGGTCCCTGGTGCCCAAAAGGTTGGGGACCTCCAGTGTAAACTGGCTAAGTTGACAAGGGTGAGACCAAAAATTCAGTTGGCCAGAAAGCAGTGTATCTGCAAATGAGCTTCTGACAAATAGATTATCTGCTATTATCGTGGCAGCTCGTAAGGAGGAAATACGAATATACCTACTATACAGATGCAGAGCTTTTAGTTATATGAATGAAACATTGCTCTTCATTCTTGCCCTTTGCAAGTCAAAGCCTAGGAACCTATTCCAAAAGGCTGACTTTCCCTCCAGGCACTTGGACAGTAGGGTTGAAGCCCAGAAATTGTTGTTGTTGAATGGATACAAAATGAAAGATCTGGCCCATTTTTTCTTGTTATCATTGTTCATGGTTTTATTATTGTTGTCAGCTGCCCACAGCTGTGTTTTACAAGATGGGTGGCCTTATAAAGCTTTTAATTAAATAGATGTACAACATTCTCATTTGCTTGCCACTAATGAGCAACCAATGAGGATGCCGTACCTGGAGGCATGGGAAAGAGAATAGGGAAAAAGCGATTACCTGCATTGTCCATGGCATTGGAAAGCAAGTAAGACCCCTCTGCACTTAGGCTGAGACCGGTGACAGAATCCGCATGTCCTCTCATTGTGTAAGTTAGCTTGTTCTGACGAAGGTCCCACACCTTTAAGAGAGTTAACATAAGTCTGGCATTTTACACTGGAAAGATGTACCAGAAACTAAGGAGTAATTACCATAAATAAAATGAGGCCCTAAAAGTGTCACATTATGTTGCAGTGAAAAGACCCTAGCCTATGCCAATATTCCAGACACAGGCATTACTTTCTAGCAATTGGTTCTACAGGTAGTCCTCAACTTACAACCATTCCTTTAGCAGCCGTTCAGTTACAACGGCACTGAAAAAAGTGTCTTATGATCATTTTTCATTACCTATGACCATTGTACCATCCCTAGTCACATGATCAAAATTCAGACGCTTGGCAACCGGCGTGTCGTTCTGATGGTTCCATGTGATCATCTACCGACAAGCAAAGTCAATGGAGAAGCCAGATTCAGTTAATAACCACGTTACTAATTAAAGAACTGCGGTGATTCACTTAACAACAGTGGCAAGAACGTTTGCAAAATGGAGCAAAATTCACTTAACTGTCTTACTCAGCAACAGAAATTTTGGGCTCAATTGTGGTCGTAAGTCAAGGATTACCTATACTAAAAACAATCACATGCTCAGGAACAAAATCCAAAAGACAATTTTAGAGGGGTGGAAGGAGATTCCCCCCCCCCCGCAGCCCCACATTATTCATGGCCTACATATGGGGCATCTAGCCAAACCTATTTTCTATTCCTGCTCTTAGAAAAACCTGAAATATCAGAGTGAACTAGCACTGCCTACTCACCCTCACAAAAGAATTTACATTTCAAATGCCAGAGGAAATTAGAAAACCTCCATACCATTCATGCTTTTAACCCATTTTTCCTGGTGCTGCCTTTTAAAAAATTTTTTACAGCACTAAATGAAGGAGAAAAAACAAATCAGTTTTAAAATATATGGAGCTTCACTTCCTGGACAAAGTCAACTGACCTTAATATCATTGTCGATACCACCAGATATTATCTGATCACTGGTATCATTGAAGGTCACAGCTAATACTTGATAGGTGTTCTGAAAGGTCTGAACAGCTGCTTTCTTCCTGATGTCCCAGAGCTGAGAAGAAAAAGGTGTTTTATGTATGTATGTATGTGCGTATGTGTGTACGCACACACACATACACACATATACACACATACACACACACACGCTAAGATTGCGTGACATTTATCAGGACTTCTCTTAAACCTACTAATTATGAACAGTAAATCACTGTATAGGGAAGGAGCAATGAAGATACAGTTACACTGTGTGTCCTTCCCCAAGATCTACAGATGGAGCATGTATGGTTGAGAAGAGACATGCATCCAGAAGGAAATCCTCCTCCCCGCCAAAACAAAGCCCTTTCTCAAATTCATTATATGGATGACAAACAGGTCAAAGAACCCATCTGTACATAATATTTTGGTGACAATACCACCAGCACATGCTGGCTGAGGAATTCTGGGAGTTGAAGTCCACAAGTATTAAAAGTTGCCAAGGTTGAACACCCCAGACTTTCTCCTAAAATTCCAAGTATTTCTCTTGCAGGCTTGTTTTGACATAGGTGACCAATCTATATGTGCATTATTGGAGGGGGGGAGGAGATAGCAAACCTTCCAGATAACATTGATTTAATACTGCCACTAAAGTTATATATATGCAGTATCACAATTTCAAGCAATAAAACAAGGGGGGGGGGGGGGAGAAATGGCACCACCTATTTGAAAAAGGCTGAAAGTCATTGGCTTCTAACAGACAACCAAGAAGATTGGCTAGTCATTCTGCTGGCTTTTTGCCAAAAGGCAGGACTAGAACTCAGTCTCCAGGTCCCTTGCTCTGCAATTAAAACTACACCAAACTAGCCCTCACTGTTATTCTGCAAGAGTACGATAAAGCATTCTGACCTTCACTGTCCCATCATCACTGCCTGTGCAAACCAGCTGAGGCCCACGTCTTGCTGGATAGCAGGAGTTGACAAATGAAGTGTGTCCTTTAAGCCTTTTTACCCTCTCTCCTGTCTCGCTGTCCCATACTGCTACTGTTTTATCCGTGGAGGCCGAGAACAGCATGCTGAGAAAAAAGGCAACTGATTACAAATCTTATAAAGCTGGTACTTCTCAACACTTAAAAGTTATCAATCCAATGTAAACCCTAAAGAATATTATTTACTATGACCATGGTTTATTTCTTGTTTAAAAACTGAGCCATTTATTGGAAAACATGTAAAGTTTTCTTTTCTGTAATGTGCTTTTTGAATTTTATATATACACACACACACTTTGTTAGCTAGTTGAGGATTTTAGTAACAAAATATTTTTTAAAAAAATTCAAGGATCCTTTTTAAAAAAAGAGGAAAAGCAACAGTAAATCACAGAAACAATAAAACACAACATATGAATATGATGTGATGGTAGTTTTCTGCATTCCTATTGAGTTTTCTTGGTCAAATCACAGACCACTACTTGTTTTCAAAAGCTGAGAAATATTTCAGAATATTCTACAAACTGTAAAAAAAATTAAACACCAACCTGCCATCAGTATTGTAATGTAATTCCATAACTGCTCCACTGTGACCTTTCAAAGTGGCATAATTATCACAGTCACCATACACATTCCATAGTACTGAAATGAGAGGATCAAGCCTTAGTATTTTCCCTGAAAACTGGAATATATCAAACAACCATTTCAAATCAAAGGCATTTAATAGTCTTCAATTAGGTAGATGTTATTGCATATAAGATTGCAAGTAGTGAAAATGCTATTAATATCTATCTTAACTGACATATTTAGCAACAGACAGAAGCACAGAGAAAGTAAAATTCTGGTTAATCTAAATGATGTAAAACAGGGGTGTCAATCTGCCAGCCCATGGGCCGGACGTGTCACGATGAAACCGCGCCCACCCCATTGCCGGCAATGGGGAAAAAGCTGATATGTCATGCGACATCACATGATGTCACGGGTTTGACATGTCTGATGTAAAAGGTAAAGCATTCTTTTGTAAATGACAATAAAGTTAGTTAACTTAATCCGTAAGCTTTAACAAGCCTATCACAGATTACAGAATCGACTTACATATCAACCTGTCAAACCCAGCTGAGGCTAAGGTGGCTCCATTAGGATGAAACTTGCAACAATAAACCTCCCCTTCATGACCAGAAAGCAACATTATGGGTGCTTGCAAGGAGGAACATCTCGGAGGGCCCTAAAATAAAAAGAAAACGCAACATATTCCAGAAGACATAAACAAACACAAACTGTTGATAGAAAAGAATTAAGTCAGAAAGAAAATTGATCTATATATTTTGAAAAGGGCCAGGCACTACTACTAAGAAAACAGGAAAAATATTGTAATCATTGGAAAATGCTTACAACACACAGCTATGGCTAAAGTAGTAAAAACTAAAGGTTCCAACTGCAATGAATGAGGAAAGATTGGATTAAAAATCTATAAATATTTATTCTATTAGTACCAGCATTTGCACAAAAAGAGAGATCAATAAGTTTACGGTTATTATATGTTCTGCATCACACAGAAAAAGTTCAAGATTACTTCTTTCATTTCAGAGAATAAGACAGAATAAAAACATGAATTTCAGGAAAAGAGGTTCCAAGGAATATTAAGGGAAAAACATTTTAAAGAATAAAAGCAATTTGACTGTGAAATCAAAAGATTGTGAGCTTCCTTGCTGGGGATGCATTCAAGCAAAGACTAGACAGGCATCTATCAAGAATGCTTTAATTTGAATACCTCTTTTAAACTAATGATTGGATTCAATGGCTGAAATTAACTTTTCCCAACATTACAATTTTCTAAGAATGTGGAATCTCCAAATTTAAATATAAGAAATGGTCTACCCAGGACCAACCTTATACCCGTTGGTAGACCCATTCTGGAAAAGCCTTACCATCGCTATGATGAAAATCCTTTTTCTACACACCATCATACTGAGTCATTCTTCTCATCAGAAATGATGGGAAATAATTGCAAAATAACTAAAATAGAATCAAGACTTTTCATCATTTTTATGTTTGCTTATATGTTAATATGGGCATTAAACATCCTATGTAAATTGAACAAATTCTTCTAACACTCAATAAGCAACATTTGGGGAAATGCAGCAAATACATGTATAAACAAGTCAACATCTTTAATAGAAAGTTTAATAATGTAATAGAGGATAATCATTGTTCAGAGTTCAGCAGCATGGAAGTTTAATATAGTGGTGACTATTATGGTTTGTTGCACATTCAGCCAGAAGTTTAGACTAGATCTGTCATTTTATCCATCTATTCGGGAGAAGGGCGGTATATAAATAAAATTAAATAAATAAATAAAATAAATAATATTGAGTCCTTCCCAAGGGCCTGGGTTAGGCAGATGTTCTAATAGAATATTTGTAGTTCAGGACTGAACTGTGGTATCCTTGCTGCTCTCTCAACTTTGGTTGTTTTCTTGCAAACGTTTCATTCCCCAACTAGGTAATATCAGAGAGCAATCCCCACTCCCTTCTACCACTGATAATGTTACCTAGTTGGGTTATGATACGTCTGCAGGAAAACAGCCAAGCTCAGAAAGCAACAACCACCTCATAGGAAGATATTATTTGATGGGTGTAGACTGTAGAAGGCATAGCATTATTATTACCACCATCACCTTCTACCCAAAAACACAGCAAGTAGGTAACCTAATGTTAAGCTTAAAGCAGGGGTCTTCAAACTTGGCCCTTTTATGACTTGTGGACTTCAACTCCCAGAATTCCTCAGCCAGGCACGCTGGCTAAGGAATTGTGGGAGTTGAAGTCCACAAGTCATAAAAGGGCCAGGTTCGAAGCCCCCTGAGCTAAAGTGTTGATAATAATTCAGAATAAAATTCTGAATCGGTTTAGCAGAAAGATATGAGAATTAGAAAATGCTGCTTAATTAAGATAACCATTGTCTTTTTTTTATTTATTACTGTGAGCACCCTGGCACACATTAAAAATGAAATTCTGTTGCCTGCTCTCAAAAGCGACACATACGATCAAACAATTCTGGGGAAAGGAAGCTGGCCAACCGCTCCGCCTCCAACATTCATTTCACCGGAAACCTCAGCAGCGTCCCCCGGAGAAACTCACCGCCTGCAACAAGGCGCCCGGAGGCGGTTGTCCAGCTCCGGGACCCGGCCCCAAGATGAGCTCATGGCGGGGTTTCTTAGCAGCTGCCGCCGCTGCCACCAAAGCCGTATCCGGCCCGGGAGCCTTCCGTTTCTGTGGGTCGATCATCGCCTTCCCTCAACAACGCCGCCGCGCGGGCCCCAGAGTGGAGAGGCCACGCCCTCCTTCTCCTCATTGGCGCCTTTATGCAAAGCGCACGGCCCTTCCCGACGCCGATTGGTGCAAGACGCGGACGAAGAGGCGGGAGGTCCATGACGTAGGCGTTGACGTCGCCCTGCTTAACACGGGGAACGCTGAATGGTCGAGGTTCACGCTCGAGCCTGGGTTTATTCTGTCTCCCCATTGGCTGAAAGGGGGAAGAAGGCGGCCGTGCGCTGAGGGCGGCGGATAACGGAGAAGGCTGTTTAGAGGGGAGTCCTGATCGGTATCCCGACGGCGGTAAGAGGCGAGTCGGGGCAAGAAGGGCGGGAAAGGCGGTTTCAGGTTTAAATCTCTCTTCAGTTGGGCTTCTCAAGGGGTGTGTGTGTGTGTGTGTGTGTGTGTGTGTGTGTGTGGATAACAACGCCTGTCACTTTGTCCCGAGGGTTTTTCTGCTGAGGTAATGGTAGTTTTAGTTCAACACTGAACGTGAAATTGAAGTAAAGGGTTAGGGTTACGGCTCCCATCATCCGCTGCCGGGTGTGTGTGTGTGAGGGGGGAACAAGGTACACGTTGACCGCAATGGAAAAGGAGAGCTTCGACCAGGGGTCTTCAAACTTGGCCCTTTTATGACTTGTGGACTTCAACTCCCAGAATTCCTCAGCCAGCATGACTGGCTGAGGAATTCTGGGAGTTGAAGTCCACAAGTCATAAAAGGGCCAGGTTTGAAGACCCCTGCCCTTGGACTGTTCTTTACTGACTTGTGTTATTTGTAATATGTTTCCATCAACTTTTTTTCTTTTCTTTTTTTTTTTTTGCTGCCGACGGATAATATAGAAAAGGAAATTTGACCAGAAGATTTGAATAAGCTCCTTTTGTGGTAGTTGAAAGCAATGGATGAGCTTCCGGAACTCTATGCTGTTTTCCAAGGAGAGGTATGCTTCCAAACAGTTAATATTCAGAGATGAGATTGAATACATAACAAAAAAATGTATTTTCACAATTAGCAAGGTTTTAAGTTCAGATAGGTTGAATAGATACTAAGATTTTTTTCCCGCAAAAAACACATGACTCCATTGTTTTTTTTTTAAAAAATATTTCATATAAGTGACTAGGATGTTTCTAATCAATAGATGTAGGAACTGAGTAAGTGGCTTTGATGAAGCTTCTTGATTAACATAACACAGTAACAGAAATAGTGCAGAATTGTGCCGTAGCAGTTTGGTGCTGAATTTCTATAAATAAATAAATAATATAAATATATTCACAACTATGGTCTTCCCAGTTGCAATGTATGGCAGTGAAAGTTGGACCATAAGAAAGGCTGACCGCCAAAGAATTGAATCCTTTGAACTTTGGTGCTGGAGAAGACTCCTGCGAGTCCCTTGGACTGCAAGGCGATCAAACCGGTCAGTCCTAGAGGAGATCAATCCTGACTGCTCTTTAGAAGGCCAGATCCTGAAGCTAAAACTCAAATACTTTGGCCACCTAATGAGAAGGAAGGACTCACTGGACAAGAGCCTAATGCTGGGAAAGATCGAGGGCAAGAGAAGAAGGGGACGACAGAGAATGAGGTGGCTGGATGGAGTCACTGAAGCAGTAGGCGTGAGCTTAAATGGACTCCAGAAGATGGTAGAGGACAGGAAGGCCTGGAGGAATGTTGTCCATAAGGTCGCGATGGGTCGGACACGACTTCGCAGCTAACAACAACAACAAATTCACAACTTAGCCATGCCAAAGTGGATAATGTTTATTCCCAAGTATTCATAAAATTTTAGTTTAAGGAGACATTTTTTTATTTGGATAAGATTCAGTGAAAGAAATAGCACAGTAGTAGACCTATGTTTATGTAAGTATTCCCTCTGATATTTCCAAACAGATATCTCAAGAGGATGCTTGATCTTTAGTATCAAATAGAACTGAGAATATTGTGCTAGCTTTTGTTGTTCACTGGGAGCAGGGTAAGGGGACATTATGCTTGTCTGAGGTGGTCTAGGTCCTCCACCTTGAGCAGGGGACTGGACTAGAAGACCTCCAAGGTTCCTTCCAGCTCTATTCTTCTTAATAAATGTTGCTTCTTTTGTGAGTAGCTGTGTGTTTTGTTTTTTACAGGTTGCTTCTGTGACAGAATATGGAGCATTTATAAAAATTCCAGGAACCCAAAAACAAGGTTTGATTAATTATATGGTAACTATTTGGTTGACATTCTTTTGTTAGTAGAGTGAATTGTATTACTTTTTCACTTACAAGTTCCCATTCCCAAGTAATCATGGTTGCTTACACAAAGCTTATACTGCTAGCCATCAACTTATGACCACAATTGACCCCAAAATTTATGTTGCTAAGTGCGAGAGTTAATTTGCTCCATTTTACGACTTTTCTTGCCACAGTTAAGTGAATTACTGCAGTTGTTAAGTTAGTAACATGGTTGTTAAGTGAGTCTGGCTTCCCCATTGACTTTGATTGTTAGAAGGTCACAAAAGCTGATGGTTAGAAGGTCACAAAAGGTGAACCAATTGCTAAGCATCCAAATCATGTGACCATGGTGATGCTACAATAGACGTAAAATGGTCATAAGTCACTTTTTTCAGTGCTGTTGTAATTTTGAACAGTCACTAAATGAACTGTTGTAAGTTGAGAACTACTTGTGTTATGGGAAAATGAGTAGAAAACAAAACTGAGTAGTTTCTTTGAAGAACATAGGGAGTTTTAGAAAATTATTGATTTCTAGCAGAAAATAAAATATTTTCTCTCCTCTTATTGCCAAAGGTCTTGTTCACAAAAGCCAAATGTCAAACTGTAGGGTGGACAAACCTTCAGAGATGGTGGAGGTTGGAGAAAAAGTGTGGGTGAAACTTATAAGAAAAGAGGTAAATTTGTTGCTCCATTTACTGATATCTACCAAATAAAGATTTCACAGTTAGCATTTACTGCACAACTACTTTTATTAAAGAGGAATAATATCACGGCCTTACAGTTTCACAGTCAGAGCTCCTGAAAAAGTGTGCAGTCTGAAAATTTAAAGTCTTATAGAAAACATTAATTTCATTGGAATTTTAAATAAACATGGAATTGAATTAGTTTTATGAATGATGCGGTTATAAGACATCTCAAATGAGTTCAAAGTTGATCCATTTGTGGCTATATGCAACTCAGACAATCAAAGTTATTTACATATTTCACAAAGTACTCAATCTGAAATACCCAGTTACATTCTGCCTTAAATCATAGATAGGTTGATACTATCTGAAAGGTCATTGTGAGTAGCTAATGTATTTTATATTAATACGTTTCCATGATGAAAGTATAGTACCATAAAGTGATTGTTATAACCTCAACATCACGTTTTGTCTTGGGTATCTGGGAATGAAACAAAAATCAAAATGTATTGCTTTGTGTTTTCAGAAGAAAGATGACAAACTGAAACTATCTCTTTCCATGAAAGTTGTTAACCAAGGAACTGGGAAGGACTTAGATCCCAATAATGTTGTCCTTGAGTAAGTGAAATCTCCATTCCTCTAATCTTTATTTTCTATATCAAAGGTCTTTCTAGTATGAATTGTCATGAAGAAAGTGTAGAAATCCAACAATTGTTTTGAGCTCAGTAGAAGAAACCATCAAGATGGGGTCCTCAACCCCTGTTCTGTGGACCAATACTGGTCTCTGGCCTGTTAGGAACCAGGCCACATAGCTGGAGGCTAGTGGTGAGCAAGTGAACCCTACTGTAAATTGCACATGCGTGGGATCTAGGTTGTGTGCTCCACCACCAGCCCTCGTCCATGAAAAAATTGTTTTCCACAAAACCAGTCCCTCATGCCAAAAAGGTTGGGGACCACTGCACCAAGAGATCCTACAACAAAATGTAGTGTGAAAGATTTCTATTCAGTATTTCATCCAGTCTTATAAAACATGTCATTCCACTCATTCTGTTGATTTTCTGCCCACCCTTAGAATAGCCAGTCAACATTTTATGTTTAATAAGTGTGATTACACCATGTCAAGGTGTTGGATTCTTCCCATCTTTGATGATTTGGATGGTGAGGTTTTTTTTGCAGTTATGCAGATTGTGTTACGTGTAAATGGTGCCATTTCAGCTAAAGTATTTTTATTAATCTCCCACACTTCTTAACCGCCCATCTTGGCTCTGTTGGCGAATGAGTTTCATTACTTCTGTTGTTATTACTTATTTGTACACAAATGTGGATTTTCAAAGCAGTGAAAACCATCTTGTTTTAGCAGGCTTTTTGTGTAGACCTGTGTCTCTCAATCTTGGCAACTTTAAAATGTAGCTGTGGAATTCTGGGAGTTGAAATCCAGAATTGTTTAGGCAGGTGGTCCTGGGCTGCATTTGTAATTTTTAGCACGCTTTTATGAAATGTATTTTATGAAATGTATTTTTCTAGTATATAAACTGCGGTGAGAAGTTGAATGATATAAAAAGGTTGCTAAAGTAATTTTGTGATTGCATAGATTTCTGATTATGGACAATAAATTAGAAGGAAACATGAAGCTATCTTTATTAATTTTCTTGACATAACTTAGAATGTGTTCATTGTTCCAAATACAACCAGGTTTTTCCTTACCAATATTAATGGTGCTTCTGTTTTTTAAAATTCTTGTGTTTTTACGCAGTCAAGAGGCACGGAAAAAATGCTCCTTTAGAGATTATACCAGTCAGAAGATCACTCTGGAAGCTGTTTTGAACACTGTGTGTAAGAAGTGTGGTTGTCCAGGTATGTGATTTTTTTAAAATTTTTTGTCATTCATTGTGCGGTTTCAGAGAGTTACAGAAGGTAGGGATTTGAAAGAAGTTGAGAAACCAAGGAAATTTAACTTTATTTGTGGGCCTACAGTATTTTATCCCATTTTATTCCATTTTTCTCGAAATTGGAGAATATAAATGTAATGAGACTTAGGCACTTAGGTATAAATAGCATCTTGAGTTCATGTACAAATCTTGAGGAAATGGAGAAGAGGAATCCTAAAAAAGGTTGCCTTATTTTATGTATCTATATAATTCATTTGTTGCAGGTCATTTCGCCAAAGATTGCTTCATGCAGCCAGGAGGGACAAAATACACCCTTATACCAGAGGATGAACCCGTCCCTGCAGAAGATGACAAGAAAGCTCACCACTCGATGAAGAAAAGGAAAAAGGTATCTATGGAAATTCTCAGTCATCCAGGTCATGATTGTCCCCAAGATGGTTTTTCAAGAAACAACTGGGCTTCCTTTTTTTTTTCTTGAAGACGGTCCGCTTCTCATCCAAGAAGCTTCTTCAGTCCTGACTGAATGGTGGAGAACAGAAGGATTTATATTCTTTGCAGTCATCTGGTCTTTAGCACTCCCTCTGAGAGATGTTGAGGCCACTTGGAGGTTTATCTGTGGCCTCAGGCTCGCCTGAATAGTGCAAATGGGTGGGGAACCTTCTTGGGACTGCTGAATGGATTGTTGTAAACAAGAGATGGGTGGTGTCATATCCCTCCCCCTCTGGTCAGAGAGTGCCTTTTTGACCCCTCTTTCAAACCAGCTGGGCCTCTCTGTCCAGGATGTGGACTTTGCTGTCTTAAAAGAGTGGCCTTCGTGTTTCATTGAAAGGTACCAGTTTCTTAAAGCTGCATCTCAAATGTGACGTAAACGAGCTATGCTGTTAAATAGATAAGAATTTGTAACACTTCACAGAGCTCTGGCATCAAAAGATACCGAAATTTCTCTGCACGCATAGAGCATGCTTAATTTATAATTAGATGCCATTTTTCATAATGTAGTTTAGTTTGTGTTCTACGTAACAAACAATGGCTTCTATTTCTATTTAACTTTTTTTGAGTGGGCGGACCTTACTACTGCAAAGAAGTAGCTGTATTAGATAGGTAGTCCTCGACTTAACAACAGTTCATTTATGACCATTTAAAATTACAACGGCACTGAAAAAAGTGGCTTACAACCATTTTTCACCTAACCGTTGCAGCATCCCCACGGTCACATGATCAAAATTCGAATGCTTGGCAACTGGTTCACTAATTTATGACAGTTGCAGTATCAGGGGGCCTTTTGATCACCTTTTGCAACCTCCTGCCTAGCGAAGTCAACGGGGAAGCCAAATTCACTTAACAACCTTAACACCTGCAATGATTCACTTAACAACTGTGACATGAAGGGTTATAAAATGGGGGGGGGAACTCATTTAACAACAGTCTTAGCAACATAAATTTTGGGTTCAGTTGTGATTGTAAGTCGAGGACCACCTGAAGTGATATATTTGTTTTGTCATACAGAATTCATCAAGAGGTGTGTGTGTTTTTTTCCTCCTGACAAGGATAAAAAGAAAAAAAGGAAACGTAAGAACACAGACTTAGAGGCTTCTGACAACACCAATTCCGACAATGGGAATCAGCCAGCTCGGAAGAAGGCAAAATGCAAGGAAAAAGCCAGTCCATCTCGGAAAAGTAAAAAAAAGCAT
Source organism: Vipera berus (assembly GCF_964194415.1). Taxonomy (NCBI): domain Eukaryota; kingdom Metazoa; phylum Chordata; class Lepidosauria; order Squamata; family Viperidae; genus Vipera; species Vipera berus. Next base: position 10,584,033 of record NC_138212.1, on the reverse strand, counting down.
CATAAGAAAAAGCACAAGGAATGAGAATGAGACTCGGACTCTGGGCTGCATGTGTACTCATTGCAGAGCGTGGCTTCCATTCCCTCTGGTCATCAGTTGGAAGAAAGAACAACTGGTCCAGCAGGATGCATTAAGATAACATGGTTCTTCCTCCTTTGAAAATTACTTTTGTTTCTCAAGGGTTATCACAAGGATGGCTATTCCCCTCCCATAAAGTGGAAAGGAAGGAGCAGCTGGCATGCCACTGGGTGGTTCCTTGTCCCAGACGTTGACTTCATGTCTTTTGAAATCTTACTCCATTCTTTCATCGCCTCGTGCCTGGATTCTAGCCAGCTTCTTTGGAGCAACCTAGAGCCATCTTGCAGAAACTTGTACGGAGCTGGCAATCGGTGCATTTCCTCACTTGGGAGCAGCGGTGTGTTGACTCAGCATCTCCCAGTTATTGCCTGCCTACCAGCAGAAGGAACTGTGAATGATGCACTCTCTCTCCCCTGAGAGAGACACGTTGGTTGAAGAACAGGTCGTGCCACTGCACTCCCATTGTCCCATTTGTCCTGTAATACCATAGGAGGAAGAAGCCAGGTACAGGAGCAGTTGTCTTAAAAACCGAGAAATGAGCCAAGTGTTTACCTCTGAACAATGAATAAAGTTTTGGTTTGGGGGGTTCTCTTTACTGTAGGCTTGGATTTTGGGGAAGGGACAGAAATAAGAACTCTTCCAGTTGTCTCACTTTCCTATTGTGAGATGCTTCAAAAACAAGGGTGTCAGCATTGTCTGGAAACCCACTCACTTTATACTTAGTTAGCTTTTGAGGCTGCAAGGGTACAGTCAGTGGATGGTTGTTGCAGTGGATGATGCTGCATTTTGGAGCTTATTTTTCCCAGGCTTTGGGTGGGTTTGAGAGGAGAAACATAGACTCCAGACCTCAGTGAGCCTTCATAGAGCTATTTTGCTCCCCTTCCCCAGAAAATTCCCTGAGTAGGGCTCACATAAATGAAACTGAAGGCAGTGTGCTGCCCTTATACTGACCATTATATTTTAGGGCATTGTTACTTGAGAGGAAACTGCTGTTCAATTCCAGGGCTCTTCTAGGCTAAATTGGGAAATTGAAGTACAGCCTGGCAGAAATCAGTGACAATAGTGGCTTTTTTGTTAACAAAAAAACCCCCTACATGGACGAGTCCATGAAACACCAGGAGCCTAATCCAAGTTGGAAAAAAATGTAAATTTTCCTCCCATTATATTATTTTAGCTATTAAGACTGCAGAGGTGCAGTCGGTGACATAACCGTGGGAGCGCCAGCTTTCCTGTATTGTCCTGGCAGCTTTGAAGCTTATGCTTTTAGTTATATCCTGTATTTCTGCCTTTGGGAAATCTAAGGCAATTTACATGAGGTGTGTAATTAAACTTTCTTTGATCAAAGATTAGATAAGGTAACTGTCTTGCAGATCATGCCTCTAGCACAATACTGTTTCTCTTGTCAATCACTCCATGAACCGTACTTGCCAAAAAAAACCTTGTTCGTGTCTATATTACCATCAGAAGTTCTTCACAGCAAACCACTGCTTGTGTATTATCGAATTTTTTTACTCTGTGATCGGCTCAATACACATTGATGACATGAGTCTCTACACAGTGTAGCCTTATATGCTCTTTGTGTTACAAGGAGAAGCAGTGCATCCTTAAAAGTTTTCAGCTTGGTTCATAAAGTTTTTAAATTGGGATCTGTAGTAGAGCTGCTAAATCTTTGAAGGGCCACTTTGCTGAATATAGATTCAAGCAAAGTACCTCTGTGTAGTGCATTTCTACAAGATACACAAGAAATGATACACAATAACAAAAATATACCACTTAAAGGTCCACCAGTGAATGAAAACAGAATAACAAAATAGCCAAATTATAACGCAACTAATATTAAGACCCAAGTGCTATCTGTTTTGAGCAATTCCGGGATGCAGTTAGGGTTGGAGCCTGTCAGCTGTGCACTTGGAAGCTGTTCCAAAGAACTGGTCCAGCCACACAGTGTCGCAGAACTTTACCCCCATTCCAAAGGGTGCAGCTAATTTTCCTAAGTATATCAAAGTGTCCAGACTAATTCCAATGGGAGAATGCAGTCCTGCACATAATTAAGGGCCAAATCGTATATAGAGCTATATAAGTTAGCATTTTCATTTACATCTGGGAACCCTTTGGCAATTAGTGCACATTACTGGTATAATATGATCCCACCATTTGACACACCAGCTCCTGCAATCTGATCCAACTGAAAACTAAATGATCTTCAGATATAGTGTGTGTTGCAGTAACTTAAGCAGATGGTGACAAGGGCATGAGTCACTACAGTTAGGATTCTCCTAAGGTAGGACTGCAACTGGCATGCCAGCCAAAGCCACAACTTACTTTTCCAGCAGAAGCCATGAGTCTAGGTGCATACCTAAGTCATAGACCTGTTCCCACAAGAGCAGTGTGCAAAATAATTATTGACCAGATGTATTGGATGAATAAAGGCATAAATACTCAGAACTGTTCCTCTCTCCATCTCAGTTAAATTTTTTTTATTTTGCAAAGATAAGAGGGAGAGGTTGGTGAGTCAGGTAGATCTTCCCATGAATTGCTAACTTTGTATCTGTTTGCTAAGTTATGCTAACATTTGGAACAAGCCTCTTTTTTATCCAGTGTAGAAACTGTAGGAGGAGACTTGCATTAGTCCATGCTAGCCAAAAATAAGAACACATTTTATTAAAAGGCATCAGTTGTTGAGCTGTAGCTAACTTCATCAGATGTACAACTGCAACTTTAATGTAATGCTTAAGAACATTTAGTTGGTGACAGATTCAAAATACATATCTGGCATTCTCGTCTTCCAGGAGGATGCAACATTGGTATCAATAGTGCTGATATAAGCAGGGCTCAAATCCACTGTTGTTACTTTTGACTCACGTGCTGATACTCCAGAAGGAAAGCATAAAATGTTTCAAATGTCCAATGCAATTTAGATCAACACAATCAAAAACAAATGAGGGGTTTGTTTTGTTACATTAAAATTTGATCATTTGTCTATGAGAAACTCATTGGAAATATATTGAAGTAACCAATCTCTCAAATAAAATACTCTAGGACTGCATTTCTTAACCTTGGAAACTTTTAAGACGCATGAAACTGAACGCTGCTTGGGAAATTATGGGAGTCGAAGTCCGCACATCTTAAAATTTGCCGAGATTGAGAAATACTGCTCTAGGAGATGGTGCTTTATGCAAAGAGCTATTGTTTGGGTGTGCTTTATTTAAAATCACTGACTCCTTCCTCAAATACAAACACTGGAGAATCTCTAGACATTGACTAAGCAACGGAGCAAGAAAGTTTGGTCAAAAATGATATAACCATCCCAGGAATGATGCAGTGCTTTGGAAATACTGTTGCTGACAGCAGGAGAAAATAAATCTGGTGTGGCACATATTTCCAAACTTGTCCGTGTACTTTAAAAGTTGTTCATTCCACCCAGAGGTTTGTGTCTGAGTGATTCCAGTTTGCTCACTGCTGTATGAAACCATTCTGGTTTTTCTTTGCTGTGCCTTCCTAAAAGTGAATTGATAAATAAGCCACACTCATGTTTCTAGGGCCAATTGATATACAAACAAGCCCAATAAAGTTACAGGACTATGATAGCCATTATAAAGACATCTAAAACAGGGCCTATGAATGCTGTGTTGTTTAAAAGTACAGGGACTACACCTTCCACACTAGAAAAGGAAATCCATAATTCAGATCTTCAAGAGATCTCATTCTGAAATCAACCTGCCTTGGTAGATAAAGCAGGTGGTTCCCTGTCAGGTCACCATGCAGCCAGCAGAGTAATGAGACAACTTGTAAATTTGCTGGCTGGGAGAAATCTTGATTATCTTGTTCCAGATCTTTAGTAACGTTTGTGATGGGAAGAACAGACTTGACTGATAAGCAATGGAATATATAGTTTTGGAAAACTGATTTAGAATACACAGATGAGATTGGCCGAGTCTAATCCAATATCAGTCTTACACGTATTTTGTTTTGTAAAGCAATAGAATATGTTAGTTTAACAGAAAGCAAGCACACCTCCATATAGCAGATTTTGTGACTTTGATGCCAACTGCTAACAGGCAACAGTGAGGTCTAATGCAGGTTTGCGTGTTCGATTTCCCAATAGCGCTTTAGACATGCAACGGCATGAACATAACAAACGCCTGTTTTGTTGCCAAAAGACGCCACTGTTGTAAGCTGTTGCAGACTGTGGTTACATTCATTCTCCTGCAGTTGATGAAACTGTGTAACAATAATCTTGAAATCCTACTATTCTGCTGGGTAGATAAGTAGACTCTAACCTTCCATTTTGATGGAAATGTGGGGTTTTAAACCAGGCATACTCATAATCCTGATAAAAGCAGAATTAGGCATTTTTGTAACAATTGCTTCACTTTATTATTCTGGTTTTTTTTAAAGATCTCTTCAATATTAAAAAAAATGTATGTGCACACCCAAAACTCCATAAAGGTCAAGGTGACTGGCACTTACGAAGAGACTTCAAGTTGGATACTGAAAGGTCTCCAAAATTTCAGTAAGTGTACAAAACACAGAAAGGAGAAACCGAAATACCAGCAATTTGGCAGTGAAAAATAGTAGTAGGGTGGAGGTAGAAACTCTCTAGTTATCTTTCTGGTAGGTGCGAGTGCAGACCACATCACCCATTGTCAGGGTCTGAAAGAGAAAATGATACATAAGACAATGATATTTTATTTTATCTGGAATGCAGAAAGGAAACCTGCCTATAGGAAAGACAATTACCACTTTTTCTGCACTGTAAATTATGACAGGCTTGGTTTGCCCAATATACAAAGGCATCAACCATTATTTTGCTAGAAAATGAGCTGGACCTGCTCTGCATACTAAACTGAATCAAAATAAACCAAATTATGATATAGTGGTTGGATTGTCCCTATATTTCTCTATGAATAAAAGATTGTTCCCTACCTTTTTGCAATGGAATAAAGACTGCCTGAGACTAAACCTGAAGAGTATTTACTCTAGCTTTTGTCCAAGAATTCTATATTCTCTTCCCCAGAGAATTGAGTCGATCAATTCTCTTAATCAGTAGTTGATCAATTCTGTGCTTAAAAGTGTTCCTTGATGCTGAAGATATTTCTAGCAGGATTGCGAAAAAGTTTTCAAATATGAAACACACTTTTGGAGTGCAAAAGACCCAGTTTCAATCATTGGACTACTTTGAAAGGCACATTCTAGAATGGGCCAAATAATCCACTTCTCACTCTAAAGCAAGCGTTTTGAACTTGAAGCATTTTGCACAATGCGAGTTTCTGAAATACCTGAAAATCAAATATTTCCAGGTAACTGAACCATGGATGCTGCACAGTGCATTATTTAGTTTTATTATCCCTTTGACGGTTTATTCATTTGAAAGGAGAAATAATTCAGACTTCCCAATTAATCCTAGTTGATTTTCATTGTCTAGACATGCTTGGGCACTGCTGATATAACCAATCTCAACCATTTCCAAGTGAACTTCTTCCTACAATAGAAGCCACCAACCGCCAAGGAAGAAAGGTATGTTGGGTCTCTTACCAAAATTAGCTTGTCATCTTTTATTTCTCGGACGAGTGAGGTCTCCTTTCCATTCCATTTTTGTACGTGAACAAGCTTCCCTCCATCTAGTGTCACAATAGACTGTAGAAAGAAACAATCTTACGCATTTCATAGCCAGACAACTTTGGGGATTGTGAATGGAAAAAGGGATTATGCAAGATTTTAAAAAAGACAATTGAGTCCGCAGTTGTGACTTGCCCGTTTTTCTGCTTGTGTTTGCATTACTCATTTATAACAATAGCCTTTCAAAGAAGCCCTAGATTAGATAACTGCATGTTATATTATGTCTCTGGAGAGAATGGTAAATATTTTCCATTTCTACCATGGATCCATTTAAAAGCCTTTCCCAACCTCAGTAGCTCCTTTATCTTTCCTCCTTTTGCATCAATGGAAAATGGGGCAATTACCAGAAAAAGGATTGCTAAAGATCCTTGAACAATATAGGAGAGAACGGCTTAGCTAAGAAAGTAAATTTTTCCATGAGTCCTTAAAGGAATCTTAGAGAAATTAAAGGTCTTGGATGAGGCATTTAGGAGACAACACTATAAACAATTCTCCTTAAAACCGTCCTGCCAAGAAACTTTTTTTACTCCAGCCACAATGCCATTTGTGGCTAATGGCAATTTAGTTGCAGAATATAAGGTCTTTTTGGAAGATAGAGGACTGGCATTACTACCCCCTGCCTCCAGAAGCGGTGAATGCTCCAACACTGGAAGTTTTTAAGAAGAGACTGGACAGCCATTTGTCTGAAATGGTATAGGGTTTCCTGCCTTAGCAGGGGGTTGGACTAGATGACCTCCAAGGTCCCTTCCAAATTATTATTATAAATATTATTATTATTATTATTATTATTATTATTATTATTATTATTATTATTATTATTAATAATAATAATAATAATTAATTGCCACATCTCCCAGAGAACCATACTTCTATAGTGTCATTCTAGCTCAGTGTTTCTCAAACTTAGCATGAAGGACCAACTCAGCTAGCTGAGGAATTTTGAGAACTGATGTCCACATATCTTAACGTTGCCACGTTTAAGAAACTGCTCTAAGCTGTTTTTCCTCTGCTGGCTATTAGCAAATTGCCGGAGTTGCTTTGAATGTCCACTAAGCACCACAACAATACATATGCACTTCTTATGAAAAGCCCACAGGATATTTCCACTGATATTCATGTTCTCAGAACAACTGTCTACCAATTAAATTGTATTTTTAATTTATTAATTGTTAATCACAATAAATAAGTAACAATGGACTTTAGCAAGCCTTTGATTATAGGTGCTTTTCAGAAGAATGATATCAGTTAATGGAAGTGTATGCAATTTAATTGTAAAAAGCCTACTAATCCTAGGAAATAACTACTCTGAAACTATTTTCTGACATTCTTGTCATATAAAGTAATGTTCTATAGCCAACGCAGACTGAAAACAGAAGCTTTATGGCATCCTGCAGCCCTAATTTTAAAAACATTTTTCTAGCACTGTTTAAATATCCTGGCAAGGTTGAACTCTAATGAAGATTCTTCTGTCAAGTCAGAACTATGGAATAGTCAAGGTAGGTATTTCATTTATTACATTTATTGGCCACCCATTTTATCACAGGGTAACTCTGGGTTTATAATTTTAAGCTAGTAAAAATAATTATCTCAAGGTTTTGGTCTGTCAGGCTGTCATTTACAACTACTTTTTAAAAACCAGTAGCACAAGTTCCTTTTAAGGACCAGGAAGATGAAAGCCATATGAATGGGCTTATTTTAATCAAAGTTCTGATAAGAGTTCAGTTTCATGAAGTTGAGATTGGCTTCAGTGTTTACTTAGGAATAAACCCCCAATCAAAGAAAGGAGTGTGGGTGTGACACTCTGGGCTATTCACATAAAATACACAAAGGGCTTCAACTTCAGACTTTGTCAACAGACACTGCACACTTTGAATGTTCTTGCAGCTGCAGATCAATAGAAAAAGCCCTATACGCAAACCTTCACAACACAATACAATACAGACTTTCCCAACTATCCATGTAAGATTTCAAAAAGGCTGAATAGAACAGGCTAAAGGTTTATCTAAACCAGCACCAGCCAATCTGAGAGCCATAAGAAAAATCATGAAGCATGAGGTCTTACCATATGTTAGTTCTATTAAAAAAGAGAGAGACTACCATGGAGAAGAATTGTTTCCAGGTATGTCGTCCATGAATTTAGCTTAACTCCTAGTTTTAAAAGAGAGAAGGGACAAATTGTCCCAGCTCAATCTTGCAACTATCATCAAAGTCATTTTGGATACTATATTCCAGGTGTCCGTCTTATTGTAGAAGAGAGGACACCTGAAATATAGTATCTAAAATGACTTTGATGACAAAGGACAACTAAGAGAAGCTCACACCCAGGGAGATTTGCCCAGTGACAATTTTCATCTATCAGCAGAGATCTTATTTTGCCCCAAAATTGTATTATGTATTTTAGGCACATAATAGTAATACGATAAACACAATATATACCATATACTGCATAGTATTCTAATTTATTTGTGAGCTGTCTTGAGGTGCTGTGGGACAGGGAATTAATTTGGTATAAAGATCTACACTTCTCATGTAGGTGTGGTGATATTCCATATCAGAAACTAAGCAATTAATCTGTTACCTTTTTTGCAATTACCACTGGTTCTGGCTGTTTGTTTTTTTTTTTGAAAGAGCCAAACAAGCCAAAATAGGATGTCCACGAATTGGAGCAGTCACTGTTAATTTAGATGGACAAAAAAAAATCTGTAATAGTGAAAAATTGATGAAGTTCTTGTCTAGACTGTCAGTAGATCCTAAAGGGAATGGCAAACATCACTGCTCCAACTGTAATCAGATGTTTACCTTGACATCCCTGCCATCTGCTGTAGTCTCATCAAATTCTTCTCCCACTTTGCAATTGATCTCTGTATTCTTGAAAGTGCTATGGGTTTTGATGGTAATTTTCCCACCATCCACCTCAATAATGGTGGTGGGTTTGGTCAGATTGGCAATTTGTCTTGTGGCAAAGTTCACACCTATAAGAAAGGAAAAAGAGGCCAAAAATATAAACCAAATATTTAGCAGCCTAAAAACATGGAAACATTGTTAGCTACTGCAAATTAATCAGAGATTCTCCAATTCTACTTTAGATTAAAGCGCCCCTTCCTTACTATTCTATAATTCTGTTGTTTTTTTAAAAAGGAATCAAACTAGTCTGCCTAGATCAGGGGTGTCAAATTGCCGGCCCACGAGCTGGATGCATGACGCGGAAGCCACACTCACCCCATTGCCGGCAATGGCAACACAGTCCTGATACCTTGCGCGACGTCATGTGATGTCTCAAGTCTGACATGTCTGGCCTAGATGATCTTTCTGTAACTGGTTGGCTTCATACATCACACTCAGCCATGATTTTGTTAACTATAATTTGACTAAATTATAAATAATAATTGTAGAATGTAGGACTCATATTGCACTAAGCCAAGCCATAATTATTTGACTTATATGTTAAACTCTAGCATGGTTTGTTTGGGTTTGGCTGGTAAATCTGCCATGTTCCATTATCCAGCAATAGTTAAAAGAAACCCATCTCTTAGCATGTGTAGAACAGCCAATACCAATCATAACTTTTCAGCAAGGGTAACGTCAGTAATGTCAAGTGCAGCTTCTTGAAGCAAAGTTGAAAGATCCTGAAAAGCTGAAAAAACTTTCCCTTTCTCCAAAGAAAAGTCTTTGTTTATCAGAATCCAAGCAGAACTGAAGGGAAGATGGAAGTTTTGTCAGGCAGCAAAAAGGGTTTCACCCAAAGAATGTGAACTGCCTTTCAGCTGCCAAGCCACTTTTTTCCCCCCTCCTGGCACAGAACCATTTCATGGAGCGGACTTCAAAGAGCCCTTGGTCTCTGCACAGAATTGCTTGAGAATACGCTCTTTGAATAAGATGTGTGATCTAGAGAAGAGCCTCTTACATGAATGTAAGGGCTCTTTTATAGCACTTAGCATTCCTTAGCTGTGGACTCGCCTTTTTTGCATTTTGCTGCCTGATCTAATGGACTTATTCAGCAGGAAGCAGCTGTTCTTTCATGCTCCTTTATTTATTTATTAAAGAAAAGCAGCTGTCCTTTCGTGCACCCATCCAATTTTTAAAGCAGCCCATCTCACATATGTGACCCTACCCAGTCAGACAAATGCTCAGTATTCCAGCTGCCATAAGAGTTGCATTTATACCAAAATCTCTCTAGGCCAGGGGTGTCAAACTCAGTTTCATTGAGGGCCACATCAGCATTGCGGTTGCCCTCGGGGCTGGGTGGGCGTGGCCTACTGGGTGGGTGTGGCTAGAGTGGGTATGGCCTACTGGGTGGGCGTGGCCAGCTCTACATCGTTCACATCAAGGGTGCCTATGGGGGCCTGGGCAGGAGTGGGACAGATCTGGGGGTCTCTGGCAGAAGGAGAGTCTCTGGGCCAGGGCCAAGGCAGCGGGGGCCGTTCCCTCACTGTTTCCAGGATGGCTTCGCGGGCTGCATGAAACCACTTTGCGGGCCGGATCCGGCCCCCGGGCCTTGTGTTTGACATGTCTGCTCTAGGACATTAAGGAGCAAGGGGCAGTAACCGTTCAAGAGCCTGACTAGATTGGGGAGATCCCCCAAGAAGGCTACTTGGACCTGCGCTTGTTGTGAGCACAGAAAGACCGCTCAATGCCCCTTCAAAGGAAAAGTAAGGGAACAAATAAACTAGGGAAAGAAACTAGCCATGAGCATGAGGAATACTGACCTCTCCATTCACCAGAGGAACAAAGAATCTTTGCTTGGTTTTTCTCCATAAGTCAACCTTGCTATTAAAATTGGAGTTTCCTTAGGCAACAGAATTGGAGAACTAAACATCACTGTGGAAGGAGTGAAGTTAAGGGGAAGGACACTTGCTTTGCAGGCCCAAAGCCCCGGAAGTCATTCCCTTGCATATCTGCTTAAAATAATTTGGAAAAGGAAGGGGGTCTGTTCAAATATGCATAATGTGGAAGGGAAGGGGTCCTTTGATAGAGGCTAATCAACAATGGAATTGGGGGGAATGGCTAAGTGACCCAAGGGGATACACTGGAGGTCCCAACATTTCTTCTTGATGTCCTTTTTTTTTGCCCTTCAAGCCTAAAAGAACACACAAACGCTTTTGATTGAGGGGAACAGAAGCAGCCCAGAAACATAATTCAATCCCGCTTGTAGCAGCTTGCCCTTTTCCCTGACTTTCCAAATCCCCGTGAGAAACAGTTTAAATTTAATCCAGCTTTCTCCAACTGGGGCTCTTAAGACTTCAGTTCTCAAATTGTACCCCACTTAGCCAAAGATCGTAAGTCGTCTCACACTGCTGCGCCTTGCAGTCTGATTTTGGCCCCACTGACTTAATGCTAGCTTTCCAGGGTTTGGGCCGGATTTTCACAGCTGTACCTGGTGATCCTGTGGACTGAAGCTGGGATCTTTGGCATGCGAACAGATGCTCTGCCATTGAGCAATCTCCCTTCCCAAAGCTGCTCTTGAGCAATGAGGTCCAACAATCCGGAGAAGGCACCAGATAGGGAAAGCCAGCCTACCTCTTATTGTTGGAAATAAGGAAATATGCACGTAGAGTCTACACAAATTATTCACCAAGGAGAATGACTTATCTCCTCTTTCAGGTTCTGGCTAATACAGGATCACCATATCTGGCCTCCAAATATTAAACAGTCTTGCTTCTTTGACCATGTAGCCCTATTTAAGGGGATTCACATTCAAGAGAGCTAAAAATAAGCCTATGTAAATACGGACTTCTGGCTTAGTTGCTGATAGCAAGAAAACACTATAAAGACAATACTCTGGCATTTCTTTTGAAGCACTATTATCAGCACAGTCTCCCTGGTTGCAATTGTAGGGAGAAGGCATGCTGACCAAAATGCCATTTTTTCTCTTCTCTGCACTGGGCAGCTGGAGAAAGTAGCAAAAGACTCACTCAAGAAGTTTGCTGGCCATCAGCAGTGAGATCATTTATGAGGTGGTATGAGTGTATTTCTCAACATTTGGAGTCTGCCCCTGGAGCAGCAGCAAAGATAGTTCCCAGAGCTTTCCAGGAGAATGGCCAGATTGAGTAGGCCCAAGCTGGATGGGGGAAAGAGATTCAAAATAGCCATGCACTAGCATCTTTCAGGATATATCTATCAGAGCAGAGGGTTACAGTCTTAGTCTGGCAAGATTCATTAAGCATAAGCAAATAAAGCTTTGGACTCCATTGGATTTTGCTGAGTCATCTTTGGGCTTGACGCATACTTTGGTACCGGAACTGCTTGGAAATCAAGCACTAGAGAACAAGGGTCTTCAAACTTGGCCCTTTTATGACTTGTGGACTTCAACTCCCAGAATTCTTCAGCCAGGGTGCCCGGCTGAGGAATTCTGGGAGTTGAAGTCCACAAGACATAAAAGGGCCAAGTTTGAAGACCCCCTGCATTAGAAGGTCCCAGATTCAAGCAAACTTTCTACCTTTCCTCCAGTTTAAACTAGAGTCTGTCATGGTTATTATGGTTCATTAAAAGGGAGAGAATGTACCTCCTCCTCATTCCATCAGAGATTTCTTTTTATTGTGTTACCTATCTAATAGCACAGCTGTTAAGTAAACTTCCCTTTAAAGCTTTAGCCTCCACTGCTTCACAGGGGTCTGAAAAGAGTCAAAAGGAATGAAGACTGCCATAAAGATCTGGATGAATTGCCAGCATTTTCCTTGCAGATACGGATAGGTTACAAATACCTCATAAATCATTCTCATTGCTGTATTCATGAACTCTAACACTGGTAGCTTCTGGCAAATGTCTGGGATCCACTCAGCAGAATTTAATGGAAAAACCCTGTTATATTATGGCAGTATGTTTGCTTTCCTATTTTTTTGTAATAAAAAAAATACACACCATCAGCTAAAAGCTTTGACCTTTCCTGTGTAAATGCAGAATTGTAAGTGAGCTAGCTGTACCAGTGGGGGCTAACGGAGCTACCCAGAGCAGAGTGGTAAGATTTATGTTTCAATTACAGGTAGTTCTCAATTTAGGACAATAGGTTACTACCGCAGGATACTGCAATTGGCCACAAACACAGTCAGTTGTAGAGCACCTAAAATGCAATCTCATAACCCGGGCGAGGGGTCCAGCTATATCAGAACTTCATAGACAGCCCTGGGGAAGTCTGTTGTAACCCCCAAACAGTCAGTAAGCATTAAGTCAAGAATTACCTGGATAAAAAAAATTGAGAGAGTGGTCAAGATCTAAGGAGCTGCCACAAAGAGGAGGAACTCAAGCTATTCTCCAAAGTGCCCAAAGGCAGGACAAGAAGCAATGGATGGAAACTAATCAAGGAGAGAAGCAACCTAGAACTAAGGAGAAACTTCCTGACAGAACAGTTAACCTGCCTCCAGAAGCTGTCAATGTTCCAACATTGGAAGTTTTTAAGAAGAGCCTGGACAGCCATTTGGTATAGGGTTTCCTGCCTGAGCAGGGGGTTGGACTAGATGACCTCCAAGGTCCCTTCCAACTTTATTATTATTATTATTAAGATGACTCACCTTCAGCCATAGAGGTTCCCTGAGGGCGTTTTGACCAATCACTCTCTCTCAATCCCACCCACTTCAACAAGAGTGACATCAAGGAAAATTAAAATTAAGAAACTCTCAGCTTCCTCTCTGGGGCTGCTGAACAAACGACAGGATACATATGTAATATAAAGTTGGAGATGAATACCGATGTTTCCTCATTGTTCTGCAACCATCCCATGTTTGTTCTAGGTAGAAATAAAGTCTGCTAACCATAGTAGGACCACCTGGTTAAGGTTCCTTACTCAGCACACAAGAATTGGGGGGGGGGGGAAAGAAGCCAGAATTTTAATCCCTTCTATCTGGAAAAGTAATTAAAAACCGCACCCAATGAAGCTCGGCAAGAGCTGTGCAAAGTTGGCCTAAGGCCAAGGCTACACAGGAGTTAAGAGGTCAAAGAAGTCTTACTTCTGGCAGGATCAGGCCCAGAAAGGTGTGTGTGTGGGGGGGGGGGAGAATTTGTACCAGGCTCAGCTGAATGAGCAAATACCCCCATGGCTCCCACACCGTCTTCCCTCACTACACACTGAGTACATCCGTTCCCTAAAGTTGAAAGAAAGCCCTCCAGGGTCCCAGGCTTACTCATAAGAAGCAACAGCAGTAGCAGCAGTCTTGCCCTATCAGAGCAGCTTCTGGCAGAAAAGGACACATCACATGAACAATCACCCCACCTCTACACACCCCCTCTCATTCAGTGAAATACATGCTTTGCCCTCATGTACCACAGTTCCTCTTGCAGAAATCACCACCAGATGCTGAGTGGGTGGGGAGGAGAAACCAGAGATCCTCCAGGCGCATGACTGGCCAAAAGAGGGTTCCAATTAAATTTACCACACTGACATAAGTTTACACAAGGAGTAGCTCAGGTAATGCTAAGTACTACAGTGCTGAATCCCTAACCCTGCAAACCCATCTCTTTGCTGCTTTATCTCTGAGCAATGGAAAATCTCAAGGTGCCATTGCATTGTGCCCACATGCCTCAAATGACACCAAGGACAGTCACTCATGCCTTTGTCATATGACAGAGTTTATTCTCGCTTACTGGGATTGCCTTGAAGACCACCTGGGAACAATTATGTGGGGGGGGGGAGAAAGGACACACAGCTGCCCCTGGGCTGACTGCTCAGACTCATTACACCACAGCCACTGCATTGTCTAAGTGCAACTCAAGGTGCTGGATAATTATCACCTACAAGCTCAGCTTTCCAGAGCACCTACTAATAAGTCTCCCTCCCATTTTGAGAGGGGATAGGAAGGGACTTGTTGGTGGGGGCCCTCCTTGTTTGGGACACTGCTCCCCCTACCAGGTGGCTCCCATTCTTATGGCTTGTCAGGACCCGCCTTTTGCAGAAGCCCTTCGACTCTCCGTCTTGCCAGCCCCACCAGGATACACACAGTGTATCATTTGCGGGAATTGCAATCATCCCCATCCATTGGGCCATCCAGAATGTCTTCTATCGTTGGAACCTGCCCGTCCCTGGGAGACTGTGGATCGAGACCATTCCCATAAATAATGAAATAATTACGAACCTTATAAGCTGGACCGTGGGGAGGGGGGGACGACCCGAAGCGGGAGACCCAGACCCCGTCCTTTTCCAAACCACCCTATTTTATTTTATTTTTTTTAAGTCGAAAGGCCATGATGGACGGAGACCGCTCCCCCCGCGGAAACCTAACCACAAGCACCATATTAGCAAAACTCTAGCACGCCGGGGACGAAGCGTCGCCCCGGCCGTCCACGAAGGCGACCTTTTATTCTGCAAGGCGAGCGCCGGGGTCCGGTTCCCTCTCTACCCCCCCCATCCCTTCCCCAAATCTCTGCCCTTACAGTACCGAGAGCTTTCATGTAGTCGTCGAAATTGACGCTCTCGACCAGCTTCCAGACACCGACAAACGCCTCCGCCATGGCGATTCTGAAAATGCTCTTTTCTTTCGCTCTCCTCCGAAATGCAACCGCGGCCGGGGCAGGCAAACACGCGCTCTCGCTCTCCACCTCTCGTCTCTCGCTCAGGCGCGCTTTCCGACGGGGCTCGTCTTTTATTTCTTCCTCCTCCTCCTCCTCCTCCTCTTTCCCTCCCTCCCCCCGGCCTCCTCCTCCTCCTCCTCCTCCTCCTCCTCTTCTCTGGTCTCTTTAAATAGAAGGGTGTGGGAATTCTGCCGCATTGCTTCGCCCGGCTCCGGGATGCGAGCGCTGTCTCGCCAAGGCCTTGGCCGCCTTGGCAGGATCCGTTGCCCTGCAGCCTCGCCAAAGCCGCGGCCGCGCCTCTCTCTAATCGTGGGGAGCCGCTTTTGGTTTTTGTTTCAGAAACTCGCCAGCGCACCCCTGCCCTGTTTCACAGCTGCAAGACGGGCTAGGATTCAACGGGGGAGGAGGGAGGGGGGTGGGAGTTATGGAGGCCGGGACGCTGCAGCAAGAGGATTTTTGGGGGGGTGGGTGGGTGGGTGGGAGAGGGCAAGCGGGGAAATATCCTAGCTATGGCTATGCTGGTTTGGGCTGCTGGGAATTGTGCGGTGAAATCTGGTGGGGCCCCAGGCTTCCCAGGGCGCGCTATTACTGCTTCTGCTGAATAAATTGCATTGCGGAGGGTAACCTTAAGCTTAACAGGTTTAATGGCTTTGATCTTTATCCAGTTTTACTTTTAACAGCAACGGAGGTGGGATCTGCTGGCAGAATGCCCCATGACTCCTGGTAACCTCCAAAGTTTTACATTTATTGGTGACTGGAAGCCTTTTAAGAGGTTTTTGCGTAAAAAACCCTGAATTTGGGATTTATGGTTTGGATGTTTAAAACGGGAGAGATTACCGCAAGAAGAGTAATAAGCTGTAACTTTTACTTTTTCACCCTTTATATATTAGGTTTTTATTTTGTTTCAATAAAAAATATACTCCCCACAAAACAAAGTCCCCTGCTGCAATTTAGATGCAGTTCAGATGGCTTCATGCTTAGACTATGAGGCTTAACCTAAAAATTTAGGCAAGTTGACCAGAGTGTGGTCAGAAAAGTCAAGATGGTGGCCCCGTTGGTGCAATCAAAATTCTACCTTTTTTTTTGGCCTGGGCATACAGATAAGAAGGTCAGCTTACACTCCAACTAAATTCTAGATGTTTTTTTCTTTATAAGGAATTCTTATTTCACCTGTTATGGAATATTGTCTCATCACTAGGTGGGGCCATCTGGTTTAATTTAACACTCTACCCTGAGAAACTAGAGCAGGGGTCTTCCAACTTGGCCCTTATATGACTTGTGGACAACTCCCAGAATTCTTCAGCCAGGCATGTTGGTTGAGGAATTCTGGGAATTGAAGTCCACAGGTTATAAAAGGGCCAAGTTTGAAGACCTCTGAACTAGAGCTAGGTTTTGGACTGAAACACTTACTGGGCTCAGCTACTAAGGACACTGGTTCAAAATCTCTTACTTTTACAATGGGGGAGGGGGAGAAAACCTATTAGTTGGAGTTATTCCAGCTTCCTGAAAATTCAGGCACCCTCACTGCGTAAAAGAGACTCCATAAAACCTTGCTCCTTCACAGCTAGGACTTAAATGCCAAAAGCAGAAATATAGTTTTAAATGCAAATCAGCTTGGTGAGTCTGATAAATATGGGAATGAACAGGAAAAAAAAATTCTGCAGCTGGTTGGTGTGGAACGGCTAAAGACCATTGCTGGGGAAGGAATTGGAAGAGGCCATCTGACTTCTTGTGCCGTCACTGGCCTGGAGCCCGTCCTGGGAAAGAAGCCCATGGAGAGATCACTGGTACAAAGTGACCTTGTTGGGAAAGACATGTGCCCTAGGTTGTCTGCCTTCACAAATAGCCCAGCAATGTTGTAGGAAATGTTGAGAAAAGTATATCTGGAGGACACCACCTTGAGAGAGGTTTCTGTAATGGCCGGAGTGACTTCACAAGCCCAGCTATTTTCATTCCCTCCCCACTGGCTTCTTAACTACTCCCTCTGCTTCTTCCAGCATAGTTACTTTTTAACGCACCTCTACTGAACAAGCTGATTACACAAATGTTGCTGCCCGAACATTAATTTGAGCAGCAGCTAACATGATAATTGGAAAGGGGGAAAGACTCGCAAGGGCCTTGGGTCACAACAGCTCATTGGAAAAGCTGGTTTGTGGTTTAATATTCCTTGATGTCTGTTTAAATGTTAAACCTCTGTAGTGGGTTAATGAGCACGACTGGGGTGATATCTTACATTCCACCTCGCCAGTTGCTCTTTAACTACTGTATGGCATTTCCCAGGCAGACACATTTACTAGCAAATAGATTGCAGCCGTATCTCTGCAGATTCATATACCAGGTTTCTAGACTTAAGGTCAAGCAAAAAAAAAATTCCCCTAATTTTTGGGTGCAAGCAACTCCCAGTAATGCTGCAACTCAAAAGCAACCAAAGCTGGGCATGCAGTGTCACTCAAATCTCCCCCCCTCCCCACGTGCAATTACAGAAGCTTTAGTTACTATTGCCATCAACTCGCCATTCAATAAGAACGGCCCAGGAACCTTGCACTGAACTAGAGTAACAACTTTTTCCTGCTGCGTCCCTGTGTCGGGGCCTTCACCTTATCCCCAACCCAGGAGTTTGATACTCTTAAATTACTCAAGGTATGAGACTAGAAACCAGGAAATGGTGAGTTCTAGTCCCACCTTGGGCATGAAAGTCAGATGGGTGACTTTGGGCCAGTCACTGTTCCTCACTGGGTGGTTATAGTGGGAGAAGTTAGGAAGAGGAAGGAATATTAGGTATATATGCTGCCTCGTGCTATTCTTAAAAATAATACAGGCAGGATATAAATAAAGTCACCCTTAGCTATATCGGTGTCGCAGTAGCTCCTTCCTCACTTTAACTGCCCTTATTCCAAGGGCAGCCATACATGTGGGTCAAATCGATTAGGCTTGGTTACCTTTCACCTGAAAGGGAACTCAGGTGCTTGTGTTGACTCGAAACAGTAGCCATAGAGACACAATAAGCGACAAGAAATGTTATGCTGGTGTAATTTTTCTGCCGGTTCAAGGATAAATAAAGCATTGAAGGTCAGTGGTGGGCAAAGACTCCTTTTGGTTAAAGAGGTTGGAGAGGGAGCAAAAGGTGTGATAAACATTTGGGCTTAATTTGTCGTGCAATTACAGTCACATTTTGCACTAGCCCTTACCGACCTGGTTCTCACAATATCCTTCACTATTAGTGCAGTCTTGGCTTAGTATGTCAGGTGAACCTAGATTATGCAGTGTGCAAAACATAGAGTATAGTGTGCGGCAGGGGGTCTTCAAACTTGGCCCTTTTATGACTTGTGGACTTCAACTCCCAGAATTCCTCAGCCAGCTTGGCTGAGGAATTCTGGGAGTTGAAGTCCACAAGTCACAAAAGGGCCGAGTTTGAAGACCCCTGGTGTGGGGCCTGAACCCAGCCACTATTATCTAATGGAATGAAATGTTATAAAACAGGATACAAGCATAGGTTAAGCAGAAATTATGGGAATGGCAATCCACCCGTATCTGAAGATTGACAGTCTTAAGTGAGGGCAGAGTAAAGTCAATATTAAACACAGCATCCCAAATAGTGAAAAACTAAGTAAATCTAGCGAAAAACGTTTTCTTTCTTTCTTGGTCAAGAAAAGCAAACCAAGGTTATCGGCTTGTCAAAAGTCATTGGGAAGTATTTGAGGAGCAGCACCACCTATCGGTTAGGCTGTGTTATCATATTTCTGTACTCAGCTGTTTGGAAAAAATAAACCTTTAGATCAGTGGTGGAGAATCTATAATGTGTGTCAAAGGTGACATGCCAGAACATTTTGAGTGACATGGCAGCATTCACCAACAACCTATAGCAACATCTTGAAAGGACACCCTGTCCTGGCGTGTTTTCATTCATTCGTTCGTTCATTCATTCATTCATTCATTCATTCATGTATGTTCCATGACCACCCATCTCAGTCAATGACTCTTTTTCAGAGGCTGCACAAAAATGGGGTGTGCTTTCCTGTGGCCTCTGGAAATTGTGCAGCCTCAGAGCCTCTGAAAATCACGAGGAAATGGGGATGTTTCTCTGGGGCAGTTTTCTGAGGCTGGAAGAGCATTCTCCAAAGCCGCTTCAAGAATGAAGGCCTTTTGGGACCCAGAGCTGCCTCAGGTAGGCTGCTGAGGCCTATCAACAGAAAGAGAAACTGCCTGAAGGTAAGCGGCATATGGGCAGATCCTAGGGACCGCTGGCCGTGGGGTCAATCACCCCATTTCCCAAAGCTCACACACTTGGGGAACGGCATGAGGTGGCCTCTTTGAATGGCAGGCGTGCATTAGTTCTGAAGTTGAGGCCTAGCCTTTATCTCGGGTGCAGGCTTGGCACTGCCACTACGTGCCACTGTTCAAGGTGGCTTATTTGTGTGTTGGGGAGGAAGATGGAGAACTCTTTTTTTCAGGGGCACTATTGATTTTATTATATTTATTTGTATCCAGCTGTTGTTATTTTTTACTCATAACTCAAGGCAGCAAACAAAACCACTGAAAGCTTTTAAGAAGAGATTGGACAACCATTTGTCTGAAATACCTCGGCTCTTTTATGACTCATGGACTTCAACTCCCAGAATTCCTGAGCCAGCTTGGCTGGCTCAGGAATTCTGGGAGTTGAAGTCCATGAGTCATAAAAGAGCCGAGGTTGCCTACCCCTGGTATAGGGTTTCCTGCCTGAGCAGGGGGTTGGACTGGAAGACCTCCAAGGTCCCTTCCAACTAATTCTATTCTATTCTATTCTATTCTATTCTATTCTATTCTATTCTATTCTATTCTATTCTATTCTATTCTATTCTATTCTATTCTATTCTATTCTATTCTATTCTAATTTTCTTTTTCTTTTTCTTATTCTTATTCATCTATTCTTATTCTATTCTTTCCAGCACACCTTCCTCCTCTATTTTCCCTACAACAACAACAACCCTGTGAGGTGAATTGGTCGGAGAGAGAGTAGCTCAAAGTCACCCATCTGGCTTTTGTGGCAAAGGCAGGACTTGAACTCATGGTCCCCCTCTTTTTATTTGGTGCCTTCACCACTGGACCAAATTGGATTGATGACTCATCAGCAGATTCAACTAAGGCATTTTTTAAATTTTGGACATGCTCAGGCTGAAGAGTTGGCCATTACTCTTCTGCTTTTCCAACCTGACACCCACAGATGGGGGATTCTTGGAGGTTTTTTTTTAAAAAAAATCCTATGTAATCTGAACAGTGCCAGGTTAAGGAACAGTTCCTGATTGAGCCAAGCATCACTTCACCCTGACTTTGCAATAAAGGTGCTTCCAACAATGAAAAGAAAGACTCATAGTGGAACTGAGACAGGAAAGGCAGATGGTTGTCTGAACAGTGGAAATTTAATGAGTTTTGCACAAACAGATCCTCACCAGACGTGGTTTTTCAGTCCAAAAAAAATGGGCAAATATGCATTTCCCCTCCTCCCCCGAAAGTTAAGTTGTATTTTTAAACACAGTTGACTTTTCAGGATTGTTTTCTCCTGATTTTATTTTCTATTACGAATGGAATATATTAAATATAACCTGTCTTAATGCGATTACTATAAATCCCATCTTTAAAGACAGCACCTATAAAAAAAATCCTTCGGACTATACAATCTCTGTGCTTCATTTATGTTCAACAGCTGAAAAGGTTTTGCACCCTCTCATCAATTCAATTGTTTACTAATGATCCTTTTTTCCTTATATTTGCACACAAGTGATCAATATGATTTGGGATCCTTCTGGGATGATTGCTTGCTTGCTTATATGCCATCAAGTTTGTGTCAACTCTTAGTAACCACATACAGGTGGTCCTCAACTTATAATCACAATTCAGACCAGAATTTCTGGTTGCCAAAGCACCCAAATATTGATCATATGACCGTCTGGATGCGGTGACAGTTGTAAGTGCAGGGACTGGTAACTTTAGACAGATTTTCTCCTTTATGATCTGTCCCCAACTGGCTTCTTCAGATCTTTCAATAGTGCAAGTTTTTTGGAGAAGGGGTATCTGTTATTAATTTGTTTGAGAGTGTTACTGTATATAACAGAACAGTTTTAATCCTGTTTCTGCATATTGGAGAGGAAGCCAATCAGTCACGGGGGACTAGAAGCCTCAATAAATAAATGTAAAAATAAATAGCAGGGATTTGGGTTTCATTAGGTGCCTTCCAGTGATTTTTGATTCCTAGCAACCACATGAAATAGATTTCTTCCATGTTGGTCTTTCCCTAACCTGGCCTTTCAGGTCTTTCAGTGCTGCTTGGATTTTAGCAAAAGCTATTTTATCCACATGTGTCCTTCCCTACTGATTTCTAAAAATAAAAACAGCTAGATGGAAAAATTTTCTTCTCCATCTGTTAACCAAAAACTTCATTCATCAAGAAGTACCAATTGGAATTCCATTTCAATGGCACTTTTTCCAAAGTATGAAAGCCAATATTCTACTTCTGGTGAGAATTAAAGGATCTCTAAAATGACTATAAACTGTCCAATTTTTTTATGTACTGACCTGAAAATCTCATAGGTAAGGCTATGACAGCCACCTTTGGTAATAACAGCCATATTGATTTCCTTTGTGTGAAACGCTCTTTGTTTTATTCCACAAGCCAGAGCAATTTCCAAAACAGGCAGATTACTTTGGAAAGAACTTCCCCTTTGCGAGGCATTCAATGAGGATAGAAGGAGCTGGGATACTGACTTCTCACCTAAAATGTTTCGTAGAAAGGACCATAGACCTGGTGGCGAAACCAACACATAATCTCCCAAACATCACAGTGACAGATGCATACTGTGAAAAATACACATTGTTAAAAAATAACAACAGCTCATGGATCTTTGAATAACATTTTGGACCCACAAATCTATGGCAGATGCACAGTTAAGGATGAAGTTCAGTGGAGCAGCCTTTGTTTTGCACATAGCTGGTCCCATGTCACGTTCTGGGCATCTCCAGATGAGCTTCAACAAAGCCCCTGGCTGAAACTCTGGGATCCTGCAGCTTTCAACCAAGTCAATTCTGAACTAGGTGACCCCAAAACAACTTGATGGGACTTCATGATTGCTCTCTGCATCAGAGCTGTGGAAACAAACTTAAATCTCTAACAACCCCTTCCATTTTGTCTTGCAGTTCTTCAAGTGCCCTCTGAAGAAGAAGTCCCTAAAGTCCCACCCAGGTCTTTATAAAGTGTGTGGTTGCTTATTTGTTCCATCCTCCTGTGTTTCTCCTTCATGCCACGGGATGTTAAGACAAGTTTCGCCAGGTAACTCCAGCAAACTGTTAGGAAGTTTCTCCTTCTTCAGTTGACTTCCAAGAGGATGGGTTAAGAGGTATCTTTCAACTCTGGACTTTGGGATGGTGGTGGAGGCACCTCTGTGGCTGGTGACTGTATTTCTTGTGATCTGTCTGGAGAAAGAAAAGCAGAGAAATATAAAGAAAGCATCTGTCAATAGGTGACTAGAAAATGAGACCATGGATGAGATCCACACATTGTGCTAAGCCATGCCTTGTGATTTATTGACAAATTGGTGAAGTTCCCCCAAAAGCGCTCTGCCACTGAGCCCTCGACCACAGATCTTAGTTTGTTAGTCTTAAGCATGGATGGAATAGAGCAGGGGTGTCAAACTTAATTTCATTGAGGGCCGCATCAGCATTGCGGTTGCCCTCAGGGGGCCAGGTGGGTATGGCCTGGGTGGGCGTGGCCTATTGGGTGGGCGTGGCTGGAGTGCTTATGGCCTACTGGGTGGGCGTGGCCAGCTCTACATCATTGGCATCAAGGGTGCCTATGGGGGCCTGGGCAGGAGTGGGACAGATCTGGAGGGTCTCTGGCAGAAGGAGGGTCTCTGGGCCAGGGCCAAGGCAGTGGGGGCCGTTCCCTCACTGTTTCCAGGATGGCTTCATGAGCCGCATGAAACCACTTCGTGGGCCGGATCCGGCCCCCGGGCCTTGTGTTTGACATGTCTGGGATAGAGCAAATCAGCCACTGCTTTCTCCTTACGAAAGGGAAGCCATACCCACGGAAGACCATATTCAGTCTTTCATAAAGTTAATCATCTTTTTGCCAAATCTCACAGCCACAAATAAGTTACAGCTGGGTAAATGTCCAGCAGCCAAAGCACAAACAGCCACAAAGGCCCATTGCCAGCCATGGAAGGGAGAGAGTGGTCTTGCAGCAGGCCTGCTAGAGCCCAGCGAGCCTTTGATGTTCAGAATTGACTCTTCCATGTGATCTACTCTGTTTGGGAGGTATTCTTCTCTCAGATAAATAATTACTGTCAAGCCAGAACACTCTGGGCATGTTTCACTGCCTCGGCAACACGCTGGTAATGAGATGAAGATTCTTTTATGAGGATGCTCCCCTGCACCAACAGCAACTGGAATTCAGTGCCGCTTTTGGAACCGGAGAGCACTGTGCACAAACTATAGAAGCCAACACTGTGTGTGTCATTGCATTCTGTACCAGTTGGAGCTTCTGGGTTACCAGGGGGCAGCCCCATGTGGAGTGCATTGCAGTTATCCAAACGGGAAGTGACCAAAGTGTGAATGAGCAATGAGCAAGGCCTCCCAATCCAGGACAGAGGACATGAAGAAACAAGGAACTACTCCATTGGCAAAAAGCTCCAGCGATGAAGGAAATGAGGCAAATAAGGAGGATGTCTACCTGAGTTAATAGACATTTCTGCCAGTTTCAGGGGCAAGTCGGTGGGGCTGACGCCAGCCGGTGAACCCAGGATATCCGGCAAGGCGTTTCTTCGGCCAGTGCGCCCTGATGATGCAAAATCCAGCACAGGCTCCACTTCAGTCATACTTCCCCTGAAATGACAGCCAACATTAATTTATTTCAAAAGCCAAGACAGTGGAAAGCCTTTCCTTCAGGGACATTTATTGGAAAAGCAATTTGATCAGATTGAATCAACATTCTGATATGGATTGATGATTTCTTTTATTTAATCAAAACAAATGACTCGTGAAGTGGGTTGATAGGAACTGAATAAATTTTATGAACAAGGCTGGCTACCTTATATGGATTGGACCTGACTTCTGCATCGACTGTAGTAAAACTTCGTAAGCAAATTATGGTTTCCTATAATGTATGCTTGCCTTCCCGTGTTTCTTCTTGCTCTTAGTTCTGGCCAGTTCTGGATCTTAATGAAAATAAAAAAGATCTTTCTATTCTGGAACCTATTCATCTATGATCAAACCTAATTCTTTTCTTCTAATGGCAGCAACATCCCCAAATGGAAGTGAAAAACACCCAGTCTTTGAAGCCACCTGTTGTGTTGGAACTAGGAGTCAACAATATCGGGAGACCCAAGAGTTCCTCAACCTTTATGTAGATCGGGATAGACAACCTAGAGAACTTAAAGGTGTGGCTTCAATTCCTAGAATTCTTAATAATGGCTATGCTGGTTGGGGGATTCTGGGAGTTGAAATCCACACATCACAGAGTGGGCCAGGTTGAGGGACATTGTTGTAGATCAGGGGTAGGCAGCCTTGGCTCTTTTATGACTCGTGGACTTCAACTCCTAGAATTCCTGAGCCAGCCTGGCTCAGCTTGGAAACCTCTCCCTTTCCCCTCAGCATGGCTGGCTCAGGAATTCTGGGAGTTGAAGTCCACGAGTCATAAAAGAGCCAAGGTTGCCTACCCCTGATCTAGATGATGAGGGCACAGATAGACCCAGAAAATGGGAGCTTCTGTGATACAATCCTATTAAGTGTGTCTCTTGGTATGTGTGCACATCTGCGTGGATGCAGGCTGGCATTCTTATTGCTATTCCCAGACGAGATAATTGGGGTAGTCAGCTGAAGGAAAAACCTTGAAGGATCACTCTGCCAGCTGCCGCCACCCACCAATTCAAAGAAGATCCTGCTCAGCTGTTCTTTCTCCAGATGCTCGCCCTGCTTTTCTAGGCACTTCACCATCTGCTTTTGGCATGCTGTTGAAGCCCTCCTAGTAACTGTAGTCTGCAAACTTGTGTTCTAAGGAAGGTTTCCCCTTTTCTCTTGATGAAGGAAGTCACATGAAAAGTGACTGTGCCACAGGAGGGAGAAGTCGATAGATCACTGGTGCCTTTTCTGAGATTTTCCATCCCAGTGTCCAGTTAAAAAAAATTAATACTCACTTTCCCAATGTATAGTTATTTTTTAAGAAATCTTTTTAAATCAAAACTATTTGAGATCCCAGCCAAAGTCCGCACCAGCATTTTGGTTTACCCAAGCAGCTCTTAAGTCCTCATGTTTGAACAGGGCCTGCTTCTGCTGGAGTTCCTTTCAGATCCTTGCACCTGTAAAAGTTACCAGTTAAAAAAAAACTGTTCCATGAGTGATGCTTCATTGGACAATCTGAGCACTCTGGGAAATCGAAGTGAATATTTGTAACTCAGGAGTGAATTATGAAGTTTTTGGTGGTCTCTCAGCTCAGGTTGTTTGCTTTCAATGTTTCTTTACCCAACTAGGTAACATCAGGAGTGCAAGGTTACCTAGTTGGGTAATAAAATGTCTGCAAAAATATAATCAAGCTCAGTGGGCATCAAGAATTCACCATAGGAAATATAAGATGGACTTGTTTATTCTCTTCATGAATGAAGCCTACCTGTTCCTCTTTCCTTAATTGCGGCCCTGGAAGTAATTGTGGCAGTAAAGAGAAATAGATTAGGGAACCAGAGGCTAAAACATATAAGGAACGGTCACTGGAATTGGGTATGTCTAGTTTAATGAAGACAAGGACGAAAGGAGACATGATAGCAGTGTTCCAATATCTCCGGCTGCCATAAAGGAGACGGAGTCAAGCTATTCTCCAAAGCGCCTGAAGGCAGGACAAGAAGCAATGGGTGGGAACTAATCAAGGAGGGAACCAATCTAGAACTAAGCAGAAATTTCCTGACATAACAATTAATCAGTGCAACAACCTGCCTCCAGAAGTTGTGAATACTCCAACATTGGAAGTTTTTAAGAAGAGGCTGGACAACCATTTGTCTGAAATGGTATAGGGTTTCCTGCCTGAGCAGGGGGTTGGACTAGATCAGAGGCCCCCAACCTTTTAGGCACCAGGGACTGGTTCTGTGGGGAGAGGTTTTTTCATGGACCGGAGGGGGCGTGGCTTCATGTGCTGCCTGCATCCCATGGATGGGGCTTCACTTGTGCAGCCTAGTTTCTGGTATGCTGTGACCCAGTACCGGTCCACGGCCCAGGGGTTGGGGACCTCTGGACTAGATGACCTTCAAGGTCCCCTTCTTCTTCTTATTGTTATTCGATCACCCATTTGATTGCCAGTTGTCTGTGGAAAGTGGAAAGAATAAATGACAAGTTGTAAAAGGTATCTCTTTACTCTCCTACCATCCGGTAGGAGATATAGGAGTATAGCCAGCTGTACCAACAGGCTGAAAAATAGCTTTTATCCGTGGGCTGTTAGGCTTTTAAATGGGATATAATCTCTGTGAACTTATGCAGAATTGACTTGGGAGGCCGGTGTGTGGTATAGTTGGTTCACATGGTGTGGAAGGATGGAGGGTTTGTTGTCACTGTGTGTTGGGGGGAGAGAGCACAAGGGGGGGGAGGCTCAGCTAATCTCAATGTACACGTACTTTGACAAAGGTTTTTATTATTATTATTATTATTATTATTATTATTATTATTATTATTATTATTATTATTATTATTATTATTATTATTATTATTATTACAATCACTACCTACTTCTAGGTGACAACTGGTGGGTTTTCAGAAGAATATGGTCAGGTTTTTCCCTCTCTTCCAGGCCATAGGGTTTTCTCCTCATACTTCAGATCATCCTTATTGGCTTTTTTCTGAACTGATTCTTTCTCTACATCCTTTACAGTGAGTGAACAAGTCAGCTGAGATGAATATATATGGATAGATGTTTCACATGACATGGTGTCAATGGAAAGAACTCACACGTTTGGTGAAATGTTGTGAAATGTTGATTAATCACAAGCCCTATACTGTATGTCTTCAAGAGTCAAATAGCAAGAAACGTATGTAGACCAAACAGAAGGGAAGAGATTTCCAGGATATAAGTAGGAGAATAAATAGCTGGCATTACATTTTATACTAAGCAATAATGTTTGCTTTTAACCTGGTTTTGCTGAGAAAGCCATAGGGGTGTGATTTCCATGTAATAATAAAGTATGAAAGCCAGTTTGGAATGGTTAAGACAGCAAACTAGGAGACCATGAGTTCTAATTCCACCTTAGATACAAAGCCAGATGGATGACCTTGAGCCAGTCACTTTCACTCAGCCCTAAGAAGGAGGCAGTGGCAAATAATTTCTGAAAAATCTTGCCAACAACACCACAGGGACTAGTCCAGGCAGCCAATAACATTTTTGGAAAGAGAAACATGGGTCTGACTCTACTCAAACTTACGTTGCAAATTGGCCGGGTTCACACATCATGCTACATCATGGCTTGGCCCATCAGATTCTACCACCCCAAAGGTGGGACTATTTCAGTACAGTATATATATATCTTCGGTTGTACATAGAGAGGCAGTTTGGTGTGCGGTGAAGGCACCAGGCTAGAAACCAGGAGACTGTCAGTTCTAATCTCACCTTATATACAAAGCCAGTTGGGTAACTTTGAATCAGTTACTCTCTATCAGCCCTAAGAAGGAGGCAATGGTAAGCAACTTCTGAAAAACCTTGCCAAGGAAACTGCAGGGATTAGTCCAGGCCAGGGGTTTTCAAACTTGCTGGCTGAGGAATTCTGGGAGTTGTCCACAAGTTGTAAAAGGGCCAGGTTTGAAGACCCTTAGTCCAGGCAATCACCAGGAGTTAAAAACGGACTTGAAGGCACAACCTCCCCCCCACCCCCCCATTAAAGTATAATCCATGGTCCCCAGCCACTATAACTGGCTTAACCCAAGCTAAGCCAAAGGGGAAAAAAAATCCTAGAGTCACGTAAGGCTTCATGCAATCTGTCAACTCAGTCACTCTTTTGTGGGGTTTTCGTTCTCTAAAGCTTAGGGGCCAGGTGATCCCTCGTTATCCCAGATGGTGTATCCACCTGATTTCCTACATCAGCAGGCAGTTGAGCCAAGTAGCTTTTGCATTTACAAGTTCTTTCAGAGCTCTGTTCAATATGCCAATTCTTCTTTATAAAACTGCACATCCTTTGTAAGATGAGTGGGAAATCTTTCCATATAGGGGAAAAAATGTCTTCAAATTGAGCTTGACTCTTGGTGATTTCCTTGGGGCACATCATACAGTATTCCTAGCAATGTTTTGGAAGTGGTTTGTCACTCTCTTCTTCCAGGATATTTTCCCCCCAACTTTCCAATTTTTAGTGGTCTCTCCTTCAAATATTAACTAGGTTCAATCCATTTAGTTTTCTAGAAAAGCCAAAGACAATTAGATACTGCTACCTTCTTATGTTGCATAGGCCCTTGCAGCCAAAGCTGGTAGATCACCCCCTTTTCTATGTCAGCAACCTGGTTGTGGAGGTCAGCCTTGAAGGAAAATTAATTTGGAGAGGTAATTTTAGCTCATTTTGGTCTAAGCTTAGGGGTGCAAAAATTGCTGGCATTTTCCTACTGGTAGCCCTTAGTGCCAGCAGTCAAAAAGGGTTGGGCTGCTGATCCATCTTTCTCTTTTTAATTTGACTTTTCCGATAAGGACAACAAAAGTTAAAAAAGGGAGAAGTTATGGGAAATACAACAGGGCAAAAATGAAAGGCAGCATCATCTGGCGTGCTTGTCAAATTTCTGTGAACAAAGCAAGGCATTTCATTTTTATTAGCTATTGTTTGATTCTGCTGTCTGAGCAGCCCGCAACTGATTGGTTTTAAAGTTGTATATTGACATAAGGTCCTTGGGGGCAGCAAAATGCTTGCAGTTCATGCAAACAGACATTTAAAAAAGGGGGGGAAAACATAGCCTGCCTGCATATTAAAAAACTAATCTGCCAGAGATGAAACCTATTACCTATGACCCAGGCAGCACAGTCACATATTTGGATTATGCAATTCAGTTGGTGGGCTTCAATTTCAGAAAGCTTAGGAGCAGGAGAATGAACAGGAAAATTCCTTTGCAGAAGGTGAGACTAAGGTATGTCAGCATGGTTCTAAGCTTCCTTCCAGATCCAGAGCAGAAAAGTGAGAGGAAGAAATTGGAAATGCTTAAATAGGGCAAGAGTGGGTGGAAGGTGGATTTCTGACATGCACATTTATAGTATGAAAGGAGCTGGCTGTTGGATTCATTTCAGCCTCTAAGAGGCTGGCTTTTGGTAAAAGAACAAGAGACTATGGTTGAGATCACACAACACGCCAAGCCAAGAAGGAATGGGCTTACTCCAATGTGTAAACCCACCCCGCATACTGTATGCATGTGAAATAAATGGGATTTAAAGGAGCAGTTTTTGTTGGTTGGCTGCATTATCTTTTTACATATTGTCACAAAACATCCTGGGCTTGGTAGATGGAATTCTGCTACCTTGCCTAATTTTGGGGACTTGCACAATGGTCTCTCTCAATATGCCCTGGACTTTCCAAGCCTTGGTTAATATCAAACACCCAATTGCATAAAAGCCCATTGAAGTGAAACCAAAGCATCCAGGGACACATTTTCCACATCAAGCCATCCAGGATAATCTGTAATTATGTGCCAAGCAAGCCCCAGCCTTGCCCATCTGATGCTCTTAAACCATCCTCATGGCACTGGAAATGGTTAGCCTTTAAGGGGAGGGGTCACAAGAGCCCTTCTCTAGCAGCAACAGATGAGCATTGCTAAGCCAACCTCCACACCACACCCAAACCTTCCAACCCCTCCCTCTCATCCTTGAAGAGCTTTGCAGCCCTTCCCTGCCTCCCTTTTGGGAATTGCAACATGCTTGCTTGGAATCTTGGCAGAGAATCTCATGAAAACTCCTAATGCACCCAGAGAGATGGAAGCAGCTGGGCAGTCAAATGCTGCATTGTGGAAAGTTTCCTCACCTTGTGTTACACACCCCTGCCCTTCCTATTCTTTCCCACCTTGCCTCCTCATCTTCTTTTGTTCTTCTGTCCTTAAGGAGGCTAATGTTCTAACCAACTGGCTCATCAACAGATTGCTTCCTCCCTGCATCCGGCCAACCAGCTGAATAATGTTGACAGTTACCTATACCCTGCCCTACCACAGTCCACCCTCCCTCCCTCCCTTCCTATATAGAAAGTGCAACCCCCTCCTCCTTCTACTCCAACGAGAGAAGCAGCAAGCTGACATACTTACCAAGGGAATTGTGGAAAAATGGAAGGGCTGATCTCCAAGGAGGGCTCTCAAGGCGAGGTCGGGGAGCAAGAGAAGAGCAACCAAGTCATGGAATCTGCCTCGAAGCCTGTGGACCCCCTGTCTCTAATCGGTCTCCATGGTCTCCCGGAGCATCCCTCTTCCTCAATTTGCAAGATGCTTTGGGTATCAGCAGACTGTGAGTTGCTTGCCTGGAACGCCTGCCGGATCTACCAACTGCTTCGAAGGGGGTGCAGGAGGGAAGCTGGCATACATTTTGTGGCTCCCCTTGGCCAGGTAAGCTGGGCTACCCCTCCTCCCCCCTTCTGCCTTTTCCGTCTCTCCTAATTCAAAGGAAGAAAGCTGAATTCCTTGTTTCCCATCAGCCTTGCATAAATCTCCCCCTTTTCTCCTCTCTCGTCTTCCTCCTGCCCTGCCTCTCAGTTGGCACAACTCTGGGAGCCTGCCTCTGCTACACATGGTTGTTTTCAGCTGCTGGGGTGGGGTGGGGGAGCGTTGTTAGATTTGCCTCCCTGCCGAGCAAGGCTGTGTTTAGTTCTCTTCTCTCCCCAGCATCCCCACTCCCTGCTTTTCCCCCACTCTCATTTCTGAGCAACAGGTTATTGATTATTTATTTTTGCACATCCCGGTTCTTTTCCACATAGGCACCCCACAGCAGCTATGGGATGGCCCCATGGCTACTCCGAAATTGTTCTCGGGTGAAGCAGAAAACAAATATTTCTTAAGAGCAATGTCCTGGAAGGA
Source organism: Vipera berus (assembly GCF_964194415.1). Taxonomy (NCBI): domain Eukaryota; kingdom Metazoa; phylum Chordata; class Lepidosauria; order Squamata; family Viperidae; genus Vipera; species Vipera berus. The sequence continues at coordinate 10,552,818 of NC_138212.1, read as the reverse complement.
TGCTGGTGAGTTTTCCAGGTTCCAAGGTTGAATCTTTGCACATTCAAGGTTTTGAGAACTGTCCTTGGGGCTGCTAAGCTTTAAACAAAGGAAAACACACACCGAGAAGAACATGGGTTGGCGTTGAAGTTAATGGGTTCCAAGAGAGGCAGTAGGACTGGGCTCTTAAATTAGAGAAATGGATGCCGAATCAAAATGACAGATAGGATGGCTGCAAACCTAACTTCATTCTTCAGAATAAAAGAATGGGTGACTTTTTTTTAACAAACCAGTTTTGATTGTAAGGTGAAGGAATCCCAAGCAGCATATTCAATAAGATGGCATTCCTGACAGTTCTGTTTAAGGGAAGGGTTTGATTCTTACGCCTTCTAGGTAATCTGGTCTTCAGGAGTGAAGCAAAAGTACATTTAGAGAGACAGGAAATGGAAACCTGTTCTTGACACTGTATGGAATGCCTGGGTTTGCACAATATGTTAAGGCTGGGTTGATTATTGCATTGAGAAGTTTTTTGTTTTTTAAAAAAATGCTGGTTTCTTATCCACAGCAGATGGATTTACAGAAAATGCTTAGTCAGACCTCAAGAGCCACAATATGGCTTTCCAGATACGCTCCAACTAAGCCATCACACAGTCAATTGATTGTGTTTAATCACATATATCAAAATCTTGTATCAAAAGTCTTCAAGCCAAACAAGTGCCAAGGGTTAGTAGACATTTTCATCCCCATTCACTAACTGAAAAAAAAAAGAATTGTCTTCATCAGACTTGGACCCAGGAAACCTTGACTTCTGTTGGAACTCACAGTTGTAATATTTGTTTCTAGCTCTTCTAGCTCACCTAGAGGGTTGTTCTGCAGAGTCTGCATGGCCTTTGACAGACCTGATAGTCTTCCTCAGACTTTTCAGAGGATGCATCACCTTTGAGAGACAGGGTGGTAAGGGTCAAGTCCATCCTTAATCACAGAAACTCACAGGGCGACTCTAGGCCAGATGCTCTCTCTTATGGGCTGCCATAAGGAAAAATAGGAGAAAAAAGCATAATGTGTGCCACTGTGCACTGTGCACCCTTGGTTGAATATCAAACAAATAAAATGGGACTTGCCATGACTTAGGCTTCCAGGGGGGGGGAATCCTGATTTAGAAGGACAGAGGCATCATAGTTACCAAGAAGAAATTTTAGTTGCGCTAGACATGGGCCCTCAGACTAGAGATTTCCATGTCCAAGGCTCTGGGCTAGAACCAGCAGGAAGTTCGTGCAATCAAAGGGCTCCTTGTCTATGACAAGGGACGCGGTGGCTCAGTGGGTTAGGATGCTGAGCTTGTCAATCAGAAGATCGGCAGTTTGGCGGGTCGAATCCCGAGTGCCTGTCACAGAGTGAGCGCCTGTTACTCGTCCCAGCTTCTGCCAACCTAGCAGTTCGAAAGCACATAAAAATGCAAGTAGAAAAATAGGGACCACTACGGTGGGAAGGTAACAGCGTTCTGTGCGCCTTTGGCGTCTAGTCATGCCGGCCACATGACCACGGAGACGTCCTCGGACAAGCGCTGGCTCTTCGGCTTGGAAACGGAGATGAGCACCGGCCCCTAGAGTCGGAAAAGACTAGCACGCATGTGCGGGGGAACCTTTACCTTTACCTTGTCTATGACACACTCACCATGACTTCCTGGGCCTAAATGAAACCAGGCAATGTAATCGGTCAAGTAGCATTCAGCCAAGTAGCATTTCCTACCTTCTTAAAGAGGGTTACCTTTAAAGTACCTACACTCCATGAATGGAACAGACCCTGAAGGTACAATCAAATTGGCCATTTGGTAAAGCTAGTTACTGGCTTGATGGGACTGTCCAAGGTCCTGAAGGAAAACTTTACCTTTAGAAGAAGGGCAGACAGTCTCAAGATTTTCTGGACCACCGCTTCCCACAATTCTTTGCCTTTGGCCCTTCTACCTATGGTTGATGGTAACTGAAATCCCAAACATATCTGCATTTCTCACTTCACACATGATGCTATATTGCCACATGGTTTGTTGGTTTTTCGCTTAGCACCTTGTGTGTGAACCTACCCTTGTGATTTGTAAAGTGTGGTTTATCGATATTGCAATAGTTTATTCAACAAAAGAAGGTTAAACTCAACTATAGCCAAGCTATATATGCAAATCTAACAAAGTTTCCCAGGTGTGGTCCTTTCCAGACTTGGGAGGGGAGGGGGAGAGACTGTAATATGCAAAACTTGCAGCCAGCAGAAACATCTGGATGAAAGTTTAAGGATCAATGACCCAGATACCTCTGAAGAAGTCTTATATATACCATATTCAAGACACAAAGGAATCAATGCACAAGTGTTGAGCAATATTGAAAGTTATCTCACTTTTCAGCTATTGGCTTCTTAATATTCTGGTAGTGTTTGGTAAAATGTTGATGCTACTTTTTTCTCCTTGGCCTTTCTGGGTATTTTTATGCATGAATTCACACTAGTTATAAATAGTGTTGTCAGTGAGAAAGGCTATCCTGTGTCTGTTATTATTTCCAAAATGCAAGTATTAAATGTTTAAACCTGTTTTAAAATCTTTTTTAAAGTCCTAAAATCAAAAGGAGCCAAATAGCACCTTTTCAGTTTAATAAATTTTATTAAGAGGCATAAGCTTTCAGGAGTATAACTTTTAAGGAATTTGTTAATCTGAAAAGGAGCTACCAGACTCATGACTTTTGGCTACTATAGTCTTACATGACTCTCCTCCAGCAATATTTTAAAAACTCCTAGTAGGGTTTATGAAAAAGTGACAGATTAAAAAGTGATTTTCTTAAAGTCAGCAGTTCTTTCCCTTACCAAATCTAGATTGGTTCAAATCTGTTCCCCCCCACCCATTAGCTGTGCATTCTGCAAGATACAGGGAAGTCCTCAGCTTATCACCACAGATGGGACTGGATCTTCTGTCACTAAGCAGTGCAGTTGTTAAGTGAATCATGACCCATTTTATGACTTTTTGTCACAGTTGGTAAGCAAATCACATAGTAATGAAGCAAATTTGGTTTCCCCCTTTGAGTTTGCTTGTTGGAAAACCCCTGAGAATGTCACAAATGGTGATCCCAGGATCCCGGGATGCTGCAGCCATTGTAAATACACGCTAGTTGCCAAGCATTCAAGTCACAATCATGTGACCTCGGGGACACTATGATGGTTATAAGCCTGAGGACCAGCCATAAGTCATTTTTTCAGCACTGTTACAACTTTGATTGATTGTTAAATGAACAATCCTAAGACAAGGACTTCTCCTTCTCCTTGACCCATTCACACATGTCTGTTCACATGTCATTTCACAGAAGTCAGCCCACTGCCCACTCTTCTAGCCCCGGTGGCATTTTTTTCAGGGTAAAACCCAGTTCATTCCAAAGGATTTACTTAAAGCTCTTGGTTATTTTTCATCCCTGACTGCTGTTATATTGACATCCTCTTTAGATACTGTGCCGGCTCCAGGCAACTCACTAACTCCTTTCATAGGACTCTAAATATAGTCCCGGCAGCTAAGCAGAATTCACTTAGCTGGGTGGTTATGGAACAGATCTTGAGGGCAGTTGGCAAGAGAGAGAAAAAATAACTTGCATTTGAGGTTGACCAGGCCCCCCCCCCAACCATTTCTATTACAGTCTTATTTCTACTGTAGTCTGATTTCAGTTTCAGCAACTCACATTGCTCATGAAATCTTTGCTTTCTCCCTCCCCCCTCCTTCCCCCCCTCCCCCCCAGCCTGGCATTTCTTCTTGTTATATCAATTTTGCTGTTTCTGACGTGAGTCCCCCGTTGCTCATTCTGACTGCAACTGATTTTGCATACTTATTTGCTGGGTTTAATAGCAAACAGCTTGCAATTAAGTTCACACAATATGCTAAGAATAACCCTGGCTCTGCAAATCCAGACAATGGCTTGGTTTGTGAACTGTACAAAACCCACCTACATTATGTATTTGAACCATAAACGATGTAGCCTTTATGCTACATTATTATGGGATTTGTTTGGTTTTGGTTCTGTGCAGTATGTAAACTCAGCCCCTTTGTTTTGCCAACTGGGTTGAGCAATCTGTGTGCATCAGGACTTGCCCAACAAATTATATATAGAACTTTTCGTTTTAGGATTATTGGATAAACGGTTAGAAAAAAAAGCATCAGGAGATTAATTCAATATATGATCACAGCAGTGAGATTACTGTATGTACAGAGATGGAAAGATTTGAGACTACCCACCCTGGAGGGATGGATGGTTGGTGAGGTTGACAGATTTTACTGAAATGAATAAATTGACTTCTTTGATTAGAGAATTTATTGGTGACTGGGAGCCTTTTATGACTGTTTTGTGTAAAAAATAAAAAATCAACTTTTAACTTATGGTTCTGATGATTAGACAGGATAGATTATAGAAAGAAGAGAGTCAAGATGTAACTTTAGAAAGTGGGGTCAAAACATACTTGGCCTTGGTGGAGCAGTGGGCTAATGCCTCCTTAAGTGACACCAGCTGCCTGCAATTAGTGCAGGTTCGAGTCCCACCAGGCTCAAGGTTGACTCAGCCTTCCATCCTTCCGAGGTAGGTAAAATGAGGACCCAGATTGTTGGGGGCAATTAAGCTGACTTTGTAATAATGCCGCTTGGGGTGTGTGTGAAAGCCCTAATAAGCAGGCATATACATAGAATGAAGGCTACTGCTAAGCTTGTAAGCCGCCCTGAGTCTTCGGAGAAGGGCTGGATATAAATGGAATTAAAATAAATAAATAAAATAAAAAAATACTTATAACTTCTGTGAAAAATATCAGAAGCCATTTTATACTTTCTTTTCTATTTTTATTTTATTTTTTCTTGCACTTTTTTCTTTTACACTTTTATCAGTTTGTGCTAGTTTTTATCTTCTTGTTTGAAATTGGTTTTGTCATACACAGAGACAAATGGTTTGTAAAATTTTGAAAGCAAGGGGACCCAGCCCAAGGATAGATGGGATAGGAATTCTTTTAAGAATAATTTGCAGTATAAACATTCCTATTGGAAAAAGGATAAAGGTGCTTCTCTCTCTTGTGGCAGGGCAGTTTGTACCTGTTAGCTCCTTCGTTGTCGTGGTTTTCTTTTAGGTTCCTTTAAGTCAGGGTTGACTCCTAGTAATTGCCTGGACTAAAGCCTGCAGTTTCCTTGGCAAGTTTTTTCAGAAGTTGCTTACCATTGCCTTCTTCCTAAGACTGATAGAGGGTGACTGACTTAAGGCCACTCAGCTGTCTTTGTATATAAGGTGGGAATTAGTCTCCTGGTTTCTAGCCTGGTGCCTTCACCGCACACCGAATTGCCTCTCTATGTACAACCAAAGATATATATACTGTACTGAAATAGTCCCACCTTTGGGGTGGTAGAATCTGATGGGCCAAGCCATGACGTAGCATGATGTGTGAACCCGGCCAATTTGCAACATAGCTTTTGAGTAGAGTCAGACCTGTGTTTCTCTTTCCACTTTTATTATTTTTATTACCCATTCATCCTGCTATTTCTCCAGGATAAAATAGCATTCACAGTCCTTTTATTTTGATCTCCAAAAACCAGGGGAAACAGTGCTGGAAGACATCCAGTAACCTCAAATCTCCCCAGGACCTGTGTTCTCATGTGCAGGTATCCTATCCTACGCCACTTGCTCATGCAACGGATAGTCTAGCTTTGAAAAAGCACGACTTTATCCGATGGTGCCAAGGGTGAAAGGGAGGGGGGAAATCCCCAACATGGTGGTGAAGAGCATCAATCCTGGTTATAGCTTAGTCTCTAAACCAAGGGTAGGCAACCTCGGCTCTTTTATGACTCATGGACTTCAACTCCCAGAATTCCTGAGCCAGCTGGCTCAGGAATTCTGGGAGTTGAAGTCCATGAGTCATAAAAGAGCCGAGGTTGCCTACCCCTGGTCTAAACCATAGTTACCAATCACCCATACCCCGCCCCTACAAGGAAGGCGAGTCAAGTGACGTCACGCCTCCCACGTCTCTCGGACTGACAGGGTACACCAGGGGGGGGTGTCTTCAAACTTGGCCCTTTTATGACTTGTGGACTTCAACTCCCAGAATTGAGGAATTGACTGAAGAGTCAGGCACGCTGGCTGAAGAATTCTGGGAGTTGAAGTCCACAAGTCATAAAAGGGCCAAGTTTGAAGAACCCTGGACATTAAAAGCATCCCAAGTAGCCGAATCCCCCCCCCGCCCCCGCCTCCGCCCCCGCCCCCGCCTTCCTTCCTCTCAACCGCTCAAGCTCGTCACGTGACCCCCACTGCCTTAATTAGGCGCCCCGCCCCTGGAAGCCAGGTGTGCCCGGCTCCCGCCCAGTCGCCCCACCCCGCCAGCTGAGTGAGGGGGGGGCGTGGCCAGAGAGTCTGGCAAGCTGCCTCGAAAAGCGAGAGAGGGAGGCGAAGGCAGCCGGAAAGTGCCGAGGGGGTTCGGCAGGTCTCCGTTGGAGCGACGCCTGGCCGCGGAGTTGATTGCTTTCGGGAACTGCGCCGGACCGAGCAGAGAGTTTGCGAGGCGGAGGGGGGGGGGGCTCCGGAGGCGTGGCCGGCGACATGGGAGCCTGCCTGGGGGTCTGCTCTTTGCTGAGCTGCGTGAGTGTCTCATTTCCCGCGTGGGGTGGGTGGGTGGGTGGGGGAGCCTGACTTTTCCCGAGGCTTTTCTCGGGTCAAAACGGCGGCGCGTTGTTTCTCCGACTTGTCGGGTCTTTTTGCTTGCGGACGTCGTGGAGGACTGGCCCGGGGCCGAAAAGAAAGAGAAGGAGGAGTCTGGACCTGAGACGGCGCCATTCTCGCCCCCTTCCTTTCCCCACGTTACTGAGGAACCCGCTTCTCTGGGTCCCGCTCTGATCCTGCCCGGGTTTACTCGAGAGCAGGTGAAAAGTAGTTGACACGCTTGGTTTCCCCCGTCGGAAATTGTTCTTTGGACCCAATATTTCCTATTAACCCCCCCCCACCACCTCTGTTCACGCTCTACTGAGAAAGGTACTTTTTTAACTGTTCAGTAACCCAGAGGAAGAAATTCAACAGGTGTGGCTGTTATACAAGGAGAAGTCCTGTGATCTGAGCGATACTTCCTGGTTACTTCCTTGAGTGTCGGGTAGGGAAATTCAGTCTCCCTCCCGGAGGCTTGTGGATAGCTCCCTAGTTGTTTCTTTTCCTTCTTTTTATCACGGGAAAATGAATGGATGAGAGGCTAGGTTCTCAGACTGGTTTCAACCAGGGTTTGCATAACTGGAGTTTATTGAACGAAGCACAGTTGTAGGTTTACACATCCTGTGCTCAACTCCCAACAAACATTTTGGAACTCGGTGGGTTCTGAAGGTGGTCGGATGGGAAGGAAATCCTTTCCTTTGGCTTTGGTGTAAGAAAAGTTTAAGATTAATATTTCACTTTTCCAGACGGTCTCTCTTGAACCCAAAGATGCCTTGCATGTCCATTTTTCTTGGCCATCTTGCAATGGTTGAGTGTAAAGTTTAATGAGTTTCAGGTAGAAGATGGGCTATTTGCCATGACTATGTTATAAATCCCAAGCAGGCTAAAGATATTCAGCAAATCTTTGAAAAAGTTGGTGCACAATGAAGTTATATAGTAAACTTTTTGGCTCAATAAGAGATTCCTATCAGTATTTTTTTTTGTTAATGCAATGAGATGAGTCACAGACCTTTTGTGTGTTTTACTTCCCTAAAATTGGGACCAACAGACACAAGAAAGCTGCCACTTTTCTCTGATCCCTCCCCCCATGTATGGTACAATATTTTTTTCCTTTTTAAAGCCCTGATAATTGATGCCTGGGAAATGAAGTTTATGTCAACAATGTTGCTGGGACATTTTTTCCCCCCAGGATGTTGTGTGTGCCCTGGAAGCCATAACAAAGTGGAATTAGGAAAATGGGTGTGAGGCAAACACCATGTTATAAGGAGGTGGCTGGTCACACATAGGGTATGACTTCATAGAAAGTCATCTGGGAGTGAACCAAATTGAAGTCAGTGGGATGGACTTCTGAATAAATGTGCTGTTGGCATTAAACTTTAAAAAGATTTAACTGGTGGATGTTCCAAGGCTTTCAGGAGAAGCCCTTTTAAAAAAAAACAGCTGTTGCCAAGAATCTGACTATTAAAACTTAGTGAGATAGAATCTTTGAGTGGCATGATGTTTTTATCGTTGTGTGAGATGATATTGGTGATTGGTGATTGGTTATTATTACAGTGGTAGTTTAAATTGCTTATTAACAACATTCATATTTGTAGATTCAGACCTTAGCTGGTTAAAACACATTGATCTGATGTCAGTCTAGTTTTTAGATTAATACACTGCACTTTTTTTAAAAAAAATAAGAGCAGATAGTTTACGGTATATCATGCTTGTTCTTCAAAATCTTTTCTAAACAAGATAGAGTTGCTTGGAAAGCTTCAGTAGTTGAGAGAGGAATCTTTTCTTGAATCCTGTTGGAACTGAAGAAATTCAAACTTTTCATTCTATCAATCCAGAATGAAGCAGTAACTCTCAATGAGGGAACTATTTTATGTCCTCATACTAAAATCAAGGAAGGGTAAAGGCTTTGTGAAAAGTTCTTAGGAATTATTATTTTTTTTTGGTGCCTTTGAAACAATGTTGACTCCTGGCAACTGCCTGGATAAAAACCCTCCAGTTTTCTTGGCAAGTTTTCAACAGTAGTTTGCCATTGTCTCTCCTCCCTAGGGCTGAGAGAAAGGCTAGACCAAGATGGACGTTGTGCCTAAAGCAGGACTATAATTCACGGTCTCCTGGTTTCTAGCCTTAACCACTACACCAAACTGGCTCAGAATATGGGTTAGCACTGGAGAATTCAGAGACAGAAATGTACCCGATGATTTGAAAGTCTGGTGCATTGCATAAAAGTTGTGTAATGCAGCAGCAGTTAGGAAATGTAGGAAACTGTAAAGTTTTTATAAATGGCAACTGTTGTATGTTTTCCTGGATTAAGAAATACACTAAATTATGAATAAGACATTTGCATTGAAAGAGTTTGTAAAAGGAAAGGCAAGATAAGGATATTGTTGCATGAGTATTACTATTTTGTGGACCTGCTGTATGGAAACTTTAGGAAAGGAAACACATTGTTCCTAACTCTTGGAACACAGAGACAAAAATAAATTGCTGTTAAGTAGCAATGAAGTGGAATGCCACAACTTGGAGAACTTTTGAGAGTCAACTAATTTAAGTATTTTTATCTATACTATAGAACTTAACCAGCTCTAGACAAAAAAAAAACCCAAAACTTTACAGTTTGGAAAAACAAAATTGATATCCAAAAATGCAAAATAAAATATTTAGATTGTTTAAATGGAAGTAGGAAAAAATTGGGGAAAAAGCAAATTAAAAGCATCTGAATTCTGGCTGTTTAGGAATACAACATTGTACAAAAGCCTTGGTCATGTGGGTTTCATGCCTTTTCTCTGCAAGGCAAATGAACCATCTGGATCAGAATGGAAGTAGTAATGACAAGTGTAAAACACGGTAAAAAAGAGCAGAGCACTTTTAAAAAGTGCATCAAATGGAAAGTGAGACAAATAAAACTCCTAAAAGGGGTGAAATATATACATTTTAAAATTTAACTATTTTAAGTTCAACTATTAAATTTTTCTTAATGCTCAATATCTTCACATTTCGTGGCCATGTTCATATGAAAGGTTTATCTGGAATAACTGATCCATAGTTTTTCCAAGGTTACATGGGCCACTGAATCATACAGGATGGGATGATACAACATACTAGAATGAAATCTGGATGGCCGGTATGAAGACATGTAAGAATAGCTTAAAAAGTCTGTGGCTTGTCATTTTTTTTTGCATGAATGGTTTCCTGGCTTTATCTGTGTTATTTGCTATTTATTCTAACTACAGTTTTGTGACCACAGTCCTAGTTTGGATGACACATGAAGCTCATTCACATTTCATCAATTTGCAGCTTTATTATAATTTTTTTTTGCAGACACATGCCATGATGGGAATGCTATGTTGAATTATTCTCACTATTGCATGCAAACTTTTGTTCTTTTTAAAGTCAGTAAGGTAGAATAGTGCTAGCCTGTATCTTTCAGTACTAAAACTCTGGAAAAGTATTCTTTCTCCAGCATGCATATTCTGTCTTTGAACTAGCTGGCTGAGGAATTCTGGGAGTTGAAGTCCACAAAAGGGCCAAGTTTGAAGACTCCTGCTCTAGAGGGCTGTGATATAAATGGTAGTTTAGCCCAACTGATGAGCATGCAGATGGGGAAGATGGGAAGTGAGTTCCCAAGAAATACATCTGGAAGTATGTAGAAAGGAAGTGACAGTTGCAGACTCTTGCTTTGCAAAGCAAACTGTGCAAAGCAATGTAGGTTGCTTTGGTTTTTAGCATAATACACCAAGTCAGGCCAACCATTGTGGGTTATGAACCGTAGGCTGTGCTTAGCATTATTGTGAACCCATTCAGTGGTTTATTCAGTAAGTCATAGTTGTCAGGCATGAATAACCAGTTACACACATGAAAAGTTTAATTTGCAACTTTATTGCTCATGCCTATTTCACAGGATGGTTCATAGACAGATGGTTTGCACCTGGGCCAGACTAGATAAGGTTTAACTGCATTCATGGGGAGTTGGATTTTGCCTTTTTATGTTTATTTAAAGATTCCAGACTAATCCCCCACTTGATGTCTCACCTTGACTTGGCTAGTCTGTCTCCAACATAAGTTAAAGTACAGGTAGTCATCAACTTAGTGACCATTTGTTTGGTAGAATAACTGGCTGAAGAAGAGGGGGCCCTTCTACGGTGAATAAAAAGACATTCCAGCCGGCTTGGGAGAGGAAATGTCTGAGGTCAAACACTTAGGTCTTTATCTGCTGTTCCCCAAGGGAAGATAGGCAGTGTGGTGAGATTCTTGTAATATAGGTGATCAGCAATACATACTTGGGTCTATTCACAGAGGAATTTTGGTGGTTTGAGTTACTTGTGCCTGACAATTCGTTTAATGACTAAAATTACGATGGTATTGGGGGGGAAAAAGGCTTACGTTCAATCTTTGCACTTGTTATCATCACAGCATCCCCTTGGTCACATGATCATAATTTGGGCACTTAACAAATGGCATGTATTTGTGACTATTGCAGAGTCCTGGGTTCACGTGATAATCATTTGTGATCTTCCCAGGGGGCTTCCAACAAGCAAAATCGATGGGCAAATCTGGATTTGCTTAATGACCAAAGAGAAAAAGATTGTAAAATTGGACATGGGATAAAGAATCACATTGCTTAGCAACAGAAGTTCTGATCCTAGCTGTGGTCATAAGCCAAGGGTTACTTGTGTTGCTTAAAGTACTTTGTGAAACAAGTCTACACAGGCTCATAATCTCACGAAGAGCAGATAGGATCAAGATGCATCAAGATGCATCAAGATGAATCATTCAAAGACTATTCCAGAAGCTTTCATAGCTGGACTTTTCCTTTGATTTTCCCCTTACCTCCACGGGGAAATTATCACCAACTGGGAAAGAATAGATTTTTGTTTCTAAGTTACAGACATTTTTATTTACAATAATGTTTATTCCTCACAAGTAGTTTTGGGTGGTTTGTTATCCTAGAAGCAAAAACTGTAACAATAATTCTGTGTGCAGTCCCTTTTCAAAACTATTTTTCATGACCCCCATATCTATTTTTTTAAAATGTGGAACATTTTAAAGTTTATTTTAAAACATTTAAGGAACAAAAAAATGACCATGTAAAAGGAAAAAAAAGTTAAAATGTACATAGTGAAAATGCAAACATCTGGTAAAGAAATTGTACGGTTGTCAAAGTTTAAAATTCATGTTCATTGATTGAACAATGAATTGAATATATGCAGCTATTCAATGTATTTTAAGAAATAATTAAAACCCACAACACAGCTCTAAATATGAATAGGAATATTGATATCACCACTGTTCATCGTAATTCCTAAAATAAATGCAGGTGATTTACACACACACACACACACATATATACACACACACACATATATATATACACACACATACACACACACACACACACACATACATTCTCTTTGCCTTCTCACATGGCTGCTTCTTCTCTCTCTTGACAGGCATCATGTCTCTGCGGTTCAGCTTCTTGTCTGTTGTGTGGCTGTTGTCCCTCGACCAAGAATTCAACTGTAACACGCCTCAGCTTCACCTTGTTCCTCTTCCTGGGGACATTAGTGTCCATCATAATGATAATTCCAGGAGTGGAAGAAAAGCTGCACAAGGTGAGTGGCACACAGTGCAATGCTTCTCCCTTCCCTCTGGGCTTCGAAATGAGGCCAAAAGTGCTTCAGAATTTCAAGTGAGCTGATACTACTGTAAGTAATTTTAGCAGTTAAAGTAATTGTTAGGGGTGTGTGAGATATTTTGACTTTGTAGCAGCTGTTACAAGTTTGAGATGGATTGGTCTAATGTTATTGGAAGGCTCCAACACTCTCTTAATATTCTGGAAACATTTTGAACTCCAGACAACTCCAAAATATTTCCAGAACTCTTCAGGAATGGTGGCTGTATTGGGATACTTCCAGGGCTTAAAATGGAGTATTATGGATTTGAAAGAACTTGGCAAATCACAGATTGTAATACTTTTGTACGATGTCCAATGGTCGTATGCTGTATTTTATTTTGAGAACTCAAGAAGTTTTATTTCCATAGCAGCTGGTTGGTTGGTTGGTTGGTTGGTTTGTCGGATTGAAAGTGAATTGCCAAAATTACCTAGTTAGCAACATGGTTGAATGGAAACTTAGCTCTAGATTTTCCCAAACCCAAGGTGGCACCATAGCTTCTGCATTGCACTGAACATCACTGAAGGCAATCTTAGTTACTTCAATTTGGGATATTGTACTTCCCACCAAATAGGAATTTCTTTGAAAAGTGTTTGGAAACTACAGCTTTAGCCGAGAATGCCAAACCCTATAAGACAGGGGTCTTCAAACTAGGCAACTTTAAAACTTGTGGATTTTAACTCCCAGAATTCCTCAGCCAGCCCTGGCTGGATGAGGAATTCTGGGAGTTGAAGTCCACAAGTCTTAAAGTTGCCAAGTTTGAAGACCTCTGCTATAAGATAATAGAAGCTAAATATAGAGCACACAGTTTCCTTACTGAGATAGCTGCCCTCTCTTCCTATTTATTCTGTCTACTCTTCAAAGAACTGGTGATGACCTTGAACATATGGTAGGTATGGTCTAACTAGGAACTATGGGAAATTCTAAATATCTGGCAGGAACGGAGTGGACCAAGGCTGTCCAAACCTGGTCTATTCTTAAAGTGTCGTCCTCTCTCCTTGCCCTGCTCTGACCACAACAATTCAAGGATGGAGCATTAAGAATTGACCATAATGATTTCTCTCCTCACCCTCATGCATGTACACATATTATTTATTCAACTAATTCATAAAGCTTTCCCCTTATGCCATTAATAAGTATTTTGGGGCTTTAGAAAGCTCCAGGAAATACCCAAACTGCCTCTTGGTCCTTTACCCTTCCGTTTACCTTCTATTTCAGAGGCCTGGTGGCGCAGTGGTTAGAATGCAGTACTGCAGGCTACTTCTGCTGGCTGCCGGCTGCCAGCAGTTCGGCAGTTCGAGTCTCAGTGGCTCAAAGTTGATTCAGCCTTCCATCCTTCTGAGGTCGGTAAAATGAGGACCCAGATTGTTGGGGGCAATAGGCTGGCTCTGTAAACCACTTAGAGAGGGCTGTAAAGCACTGTGAAGCAGTATAGAAGTCTTAGTGCTATTGCTAAGTGCTGTTGCTACCTGCTGTAATGTGCTGAGCTCTAGTCTTAGCTTCACAACAGGCAAGAGTGGAAATTGGCAAAGAAGCCAATTTGTGATCTGTCTGTTTGCTCTTTAAGTGGTTTCTGTAACGTCATCCTTCCACATCTCACATGTGCTGTGTTTTTAAAGAGCTTTATCTGATGCTCTTTTGCCAAATCAGTGGGTGGAGAGTGCTACTCATGCTTGGTTTGGGTTGTATATTTCTCCATCACCCCACGACTTTCCTGGCTGCTCAGATTTCCAGATTGGGGTTGAAAAAGCCCAGGGGAAGCATGTTGTCCTGAATTTGTTGTTTCGAATTGAACAGAAGTATAAGATGCCAGGGGAAGATGGAAAGATTATGGTGTAATTTGGCCGCCTCCACCTCCACCAAAAGCAATAATTTCCCCAAGTTTCAAAGAAACTTGAAAAGGGAGAACATGAGCATCCTGGTGGCCTAGAGGTGAAGACACACGCCTCACATTCAGGAGGTTGAGAGTTCAATCCTAGGCAGCTACAGATGTTTATCAGGGTGCAAAGGGAAAATATAGGCATCAGAAGGGCATCTGGCCAGTAAATTCTCAGCTCCATTAAGTTGCCCTGACTCCATCCCGATAAAAGGGATTACAGGCTCATAAAAAGAAAAAAAATTGAAAGGGGGAGAGGGTGAGGTTACAGAAATCTTAGCAACCGGATTGTTTCTCCTCTTTAGGATTCAGTTTAGCTCATGGATTCATAAGATGGAAACTTTCTCAATCTCTGACCCGTATGAATGGGTAAAAGACTGTCTTCTCTTAATTTGATTAATTCTAATTTTCTCTTCAATCGAGGAATGTGCGGTTGGTTAGAATGTGAATCTCTTTCCAAATATGCCATTGTATTGTCCTTACACAACATGGGGAATGTTACCAACATTATAATATTGTCCTTTGAAAATTATTGTATCAATAGCTTCTTGTTAAATTGAAAAATAATGCTGAGAAACAGGCAGGGAAATAATCAGTAGTTGTTGCATTAAGGATTAGGGTTTTTCTAAAGTTGTCTTTGTCCTTGGACCAGCTTCCTGGTTTCTGCGAAGGAAGCAGTTCGTCTGTGGGCCTCAAGGTTGACTGCAAGGCCTTCCTGGGTCTCAAGTCGGTGTACCGCATGTGTTTTGCCACAGCTTCGTTCTTCTTCTTCTTCGCCCTGCTGATGCTCTGTGTCAGGAGCAGCAAGGATCCCCGAGCTTCAATACAGAATGGGTGAGTCCGTGAGTCCACGTGATGCTATTCAGACTCATGTTTTTATCCTATCCCAAACAGCAGAAACCAGATCAGGGAATCTGGGAGTTAATTCTGGGAGCCTTCCTTTGATTCAACTTGCAGACTTATTTTGTGTGTTTGTATGTCTGTGACTAAAGGCAAACAAAGCCACAGAACCAATATTGATTTTGACTGGTTTAAGACACACACACACAGCCCTCCGCTTTTGCTTCAGTGTTATTTCAAAGCTTTTCTTTCCATATAGCTGTCATCTCAAGACATTAAGCTGAACTTGATAGGATCATTTAACACAGACATGTTTAACCTCAGGATCTACAACATTATTTTCAATTTGCAGCTTCTTTCTTGCATCCTCTCTTCCATAACTTTCTCCACTGATCTGTACCTTCCAAGCTTCTAGAGGTTTTTAAGATCGTCTTTGGCAGAATTCCAGTAAAACAAAAAACAGAGATCTAAGAAATGGATAAAAACGTTGAAACTGGCCTTGCCTGTGCAGACAGTTGGGTCGATGTTTATTGGGTATTGTCAAATTCAATTAAAAACTCTAAGCAGGGTAAAATAAACTGCCCATGAAAAATTACGATAGGATCAATGGATTAATATTTATTTTTAAGATTCCCCCCCGCTTTATTGGAACTCAGGATTGAAAGGTTGATTAAACAGCTTATTTCTCTGTGTGTTTTTTATGTGTTCCAATGACTTGTTGAAATCGAGTTTCTCCCCCTTAGTTGCTATATTTTATAGCACTGCCTGTTGATATAAAGCTTCAGTGGTGAAGCTAGAGTCCAAGGCTTGCAAGAAGGTGATATTAAATGTCTTCATGCCTTCCCTGAAACAGGACCATGCAAGCTTTATAAATAAATCCTCTCTTAAAATAAAGTAACCTTGCTTCATCAGTGACCTGGTTTAGTGGTATGCTAACCCATACTATAAATCAGCTTAGTCTCTGAACCTAGATTGTTTCTTAGCAAGGTCTTTAGTCATGTTTACTTACAGCTCATCTTAAATATAGTCAGGTATGTTATTCAGATCTGAACTACAGGTAGTCCTTGATTTATAATCATTCGTTCAGCGACCGTTTGAAGTTACAGTTAACAACTGTGGCAAGAAAGGTTGTGAAATGGGGCAAACTCCCTTAACTCCTTTCTGGTGCTGCCTTAGCGTCAGAAATGTTGGGCTCAATTGTGATCCTAAGTCGAGGACTATCTGTAATGGATTGTTGTAGGTTAGCTTTAAAAAGGTAAAGGTAAAGGTTCCCCCGCACATGCGTGCTAGTCGTTTCTGACTCTAGGGGCCGGTGCTCATCTCCGTTTCAAAGCCGAAGAGCCAGCGTTTTTCCGAGGACGTCTCCGTGGTCATGTGGCCGGCATGACTAGACGCCAAAGGCGCACGGAACGCTGTTACCTTCCCACCGTAGTGGTCCCTATTTTTCTACTTGCATTTTTACGTGCTTTCGAACTGCTAGGTTGGCAGAAGCTGGGACGAGTAACAGGCGCTCACTCTGCTACGCGGCACTCAGGATTCGACCCGCCAAACTGCCGACCTTCTGATCGACAAGCTCAGCATCCTAACCCACTGAGCTTAACTCGGGCATATGGTCTGAACCTAGAATACAGGTAATCCTCGACTTACGTTCGTTTAGTGACCATTTGAAGTTACAACGGCCCTGAAAAAAGTGACTTATGACCGCTTTTCACACTACCGTTGCAGCATTCTCCGCGGTCACGTGATCAGAATTCAGCCGCTTGGGAAATGACTCACATTTATGACGGTTGCAGCGTCCCGGAGTCATGTGATCCCCTTCTGTGACTTTCTGACAAGCAAAGTCAATGGAGAAGCGAGATTCACTTAACAACCATGCTACTAATTTAACACCTCCAGTGATTCACTTAACAACTGCGGCAAAAAAAGTCATAAAATGGGTCAAAACTCACTTAACAATGTCTCGCTTAGCAACAGAAATTTTGGGGTTAATTGTGGCCGTATGTCGAGGACTACCTGTAATGACTAATTTATCACTGATGATACTGTTAGAATGTCTGCAAAAGGAGAATTGCTTTTGCAGCCATTTATGGCTCTTCCTGGTTTATTTTTTCACACCTGGTGGAATTGAAAGGGCAGCTATAAATTTGCTGAAGAAAAGGTTAATTTTTGCCCACCTAACATGCAATTGCTCCAAATCTAATAAAAACTATTTGGTTTGGGATGTGGATGTTCTTCATTACTGGAAAATGAAAAATAAATCCGGAAGTGTTAGTGAGAGCAAAGGATGCTGAGATTCAGATCAAATCACAAAGCCAGCAATAGTTTTGTGTCATACAGGACGTGATTGCTGACGGGATACCTTAACTGTAGTTGACTTACCTTTTCTAAAACTCTGAGGAGAAATTTTCTTGCTGTCAACTTCAGGTTTTGGTTCTTCAAGCTCCTGATCCTGACTGGAATAACCGTGGGTGCCTTTTATATTCCTGATGGAAGATTCACATCTGGTAAAAAAAAAACAAAAAAAAGCATTTTCACGTATTAAAATGGATCAGTGATGCAAAATTCAGTTCATTATGTATGCAGGCATTGTCTTAATTAAAGGGAGTGTCTCAGGGCTGAATGATGGTGCCTAAGATTAGCTTTGGAGTTTATGAGAGGGGACTAAGTGCCATTACCTGCTTGTATCATTATCATCAGTATTTATATTTATTTTTATTTAATTTGTTAAATGTATTTAATGCCTCTCACCAGGGGGCTGCTCTAGGCAGCTTAACAATAATAATAATAAAAAAGGAAAGGAGTGCAAACAGAACAGAAGAAAAATAATAGAACAATAAAATAACAGCGGCAGAGGAACACCGTGAGAATAATACATCAATTTGACAACCGTAAAGATGGATGGGTGGAGAGCAAGGGAGCAATGCCATCAATCTAGCAGCCACCTCCAATGAGATGGGCGAATTTCGGGGCTAATTCTTGGATAGTCTGCCTACAAAAAAATAAAACCTCTGATAAAGATATTAAGATAAGGCTACGTAGTGGCCCATGCGTTGTGCAGGCCTACTGGATGTCAAATTTGGGAGCAGGCAAAATTAAGGCTGAGAGAAATTATAATTCATTTAAGGCCGACACATTGCTTCCCAACTGTTTTTAAAGCTTACTCATCCTCCAGGCCTCTGGGATATATTTAAACTGCCTCATGGGCTTTGTTGTCTCATTAATGCAGGGTTCCTCAAACTTGGCCACTTTAAGACTTGTGGACTTCAACTCCCAGAATTCCCCAGCCAGCTGGCTGGGGAATTCTGGGAGTTGAAGTCCACAAGTCTTAAAGTGGCCAAGTCTGAGGACCCCTGCATTAATGGATGGTAGCTTGAGAGAAAGTTTGAGGAGTGACTATTTTATGTCTCGTGTGTGCTTTCTCCCCAATGAAGTCTGGTTCTACTTTGGCGTGGTTGGTTCCTTCCTCTTTGTCCTCATCCAGCTCATCCTCTTGATTGATTTTGCTCACTCCTGGAGTCAAATTTGGCTACGCAATGCGGATGAAGGCAACAGCAAATCCTGGTATGCAGGTCTGTACAGAGCACACCTGTCCATTTGGGTTTGAAATTAGATGCTCCAAGTGCGGATGGATGGATGGATGGATGGATGGATGGATGGAAAAAGGATTCGCTTTCCCCATCATGATGCTTCAGATCTGATGGGACTGGTGTTCCTCAAATGCTCAGCCAATACAGGTAGTTCTCAACTTACAACCACAACTGAGCCCAAACTTTCTGCTGCTGAAACATTTGTTAAGTGAGCTCTGCCTCATTTTACGACCTTTCTTGTCACAATTGTTAAGTAAATCACTGCAGTTAATAAATCTAACTGAAGCGAATCTGGCTTCCCCGTTGACTTTGCTTGTCAGAAGGTTACAAAAGGTGATCACATGATCCCGGGACACTGCGACTGTCATAAATATGAGTCAGCTGCCAAGTGTCTGAATTTTGATGACGGGACCATGGGGATGTCGTGGCGGCAGTGTGAAAAATGGTCATAAGTCCCTTTTTTTAGTGCCGTTGTAATGGTCGCTAAACAAACTGCTAGAAGTCGAGGACTACCTGTGTATACAAAAGCCAGATGTGCTTGGAGAAGAGGGGGAACTGGTTCAGCACATGTGGATGGCCAAGTTGGGGGGAGGGGAACAAAAGTGGGCTGGAAAACTGATTTTCAAGCAAAGGATTACAGGTGCTATTGGAATGCATCGTTGGGGGCTACATTTGAGTTGAAAGAGGTACAAGAACAGAATAGAGTGGATGAGGTTAGGAGAAAAACTGAACTCAGTTGGATTTTGCTGCATCCTTAATACATGCCCTTCACGTTATTCCCTTTTGCGTAACTAATTCTATGCAGAGCATGGAGAAAGAATAAGAAATAGTAAGCCAAAGAAATTAAAGGCATGAGATAAGGGGGTGGGACGTAGCTTGAACTGAACTTTTAAATTTGTACATCTCTAAATTGTTGGAGTGAAGGCAATAGAATGCTGGCTAGCAGTGTAATCTGGAGACTAGAGAACCTAGCTTGCATAGAATAGCAGGGTCAAGCTTTGGATAAAACTTAAGTTCATAGGATATTGTTGCATTGGTGTCATTTTGCTCCTAGGGTATCCTGAAAATGAAAGATACTATCCTTACTGTTAGCAGAGAATGCTGCATATGAATCAGATGCATCTAAGACTAGAAGAAATTCTACATCTTTTCCATATTACTAAACAATGTTGTGTAAAAGCACTGATTTAATCTAATGCTATTAATTTGGCTTCTTTCCTTGTATTCAGTCATCTTATCCCTTCTACCTCATTAAATATCAGAGTTCAAAGGCCATTTTTTGTAGGGCCCCTGCTTCCAAGGTTTTAATGGGCTGCATGGCTTTAGTTGTAAACCCTTTGCTAAGCCTGAATTCAGATACATGAACCGTGATGGTGGCATTCACACAGCCCACGAAGCTAAAAGCAAAGAAACAACTAATATGATGGCGTAATCCAGCAATGTTGAGCTAAACCAAGCAAATCTTCAGCATGTTGAATAAATATCTTGTGACGTTCTACATTGCCAAATCTGACGGTCCTTTTCTTCCTCTTCTTCTGTAGCTCTGTTTTTCTTCACCTTTTTGTTCTACGCCGTCTCCATTGCTGCCATTGTGCTACTCTACGTGTATTACACCAAACCGGATGGCTGTACTGAAAGCAAGGTCTTTATCAGCCTCAATCTCATCTTCTGCATTGTGGTGTCTGTGGTCTCTGTACTGCCCAAGGTCCAGGTAGGTTCTTGTGCTCAGAGTGTATTGTGAACTACTGCAGGGGTCTCCACAACCTTGGCAACTTTAAGACTTGTGGACTTCAACTTCCAGAATTCCTCAGCCAGCTTGGCTGGCTTAGGAGTTCTGGGAGTTGAAGTCCACAAGTCTTAAAGTTGCCAGGGTTGGGGACCTCTGAACTATTGTATTTATATCTTTTCCCATCAACTTAATCTTAGGTAGATGGAGGGTAGGCACTTTAAATGTAATGTGTATTATTTATTGTTATTTTAATCATAAGTAATACAGGTAGCCCTTGATTTACAACTGTTCATTTAGTGACCATTAGGTGGCGCTAAAAATGGCCATTTTTTGCACAATCCTTGCCACATTCCCCCTGATCACATGATCAAAATTCAGATGCTTGGCAATTGGCTCGCGTTTATGACAGTTGCAGTGTCCCGGGCTCATGTGATTACCTTTTGTCACCTTCTGGCAAGCAAAGTGAACGGAGAAGCCAGATTCACTTAACAATGGTGTGATTAATTTAACCACTGCAGTGATTTGTGATTAACAATTGTGGCAAGCAAGGTTGTGAAGTGGAGCAAAACTCATTTAACCAATGTTTCACTTAGGAACAGAAATTTTGAGCCCTATTGTGATCGTAAAATGATTGACCAGGTACTGTGAATGAACAACGATGCAGATTAAAATATGGCGTACTAAGTCTGCTATTTCTATACCAACGATAAAGAACGTCATGTTCCTGAATCCCCAATATTTGTGAATTATCCTGGAAGCCCTTTGCGTGGCCATAGGGGAAAAATAGTAAGGGACAATGTGGCACGAAAAGTTGTAAGATGGGGCAAAACTCATTTCACAGATTTCTCACTTATGGTAGTGACATAAATTTTGGGCTCAATTATGGTCGTAAGTTAAGGACTACTTGTACAGGAGATTTAGGCACTGTAAGCTCTATTGTAGTCACCAAGGGCCTTCTGAAAAACAGTTTTGCCAGTCTGTGGAAAAGCCTGAGAGTGGAATGCCATCCTTGCAACAGGGAACAGGCTGTTCCATAGCAAAAGGCATCACTAAGAATGCCTATCATAAGGTTCTTTCCTTGTAAGTAGGGTTAGGGTTAGGATTGCTAGCTGACAGTGACTAGAGCAGACATGTCAAACTTGTGATGTCACGCAACGTATCGGGACAGTTTTGCCATTGCCGGCAATGGGGTGGGCGTGGCTTCTGCATGATGTGTCTGGCCCACCGGCCAGCAGTTTGACACCCCTGGACTAGAGCAATAGTATCTAGAGCAGGGGTCTTCAAACTTGGCCCTTTTATGATTTGTGGACTTCAACATGCTGGCTGAGGAATTCTGGGAGTTGAAGTCCACAAGTGATAAAAGGGCCAAGTTTGAAGACCCCTGATCTAGAGCAATTAATGAATATGATCATGACATCATAGTGCAAAAGGAAGCTCCGTTATTGTGTCTAGTTTGGCTCTGGCTTTGCCCTGAATCTGTTTTTCACTACTTATTAGAAGAGTTTTTGCTTCTCTACAGGATGCTCAGCCTCACTCTGGCCTTCTCCAAGCCTCCATCATTACCCTCTACACCATGTATGTCACCTGGTCAGCATTGGCCAATGTACCAGGTAAACAGTGTTGCTATGCTCTTTTTTGAGGGCTTTGTGTCTTTTTTTTAAAGATGGAACCTGCTTCTGAAATAAAAATATCCACCATGGTACACCATGAAGCCAAGAAAAATTATTCAGTCCCACAAAACATCAGCTTTTGTGCCAGTGGAATGCTTGGACCACAGAGAGCCTTTGGTAGTTGCAGAACCACAACAAAACTAGTGCTTGACCCCTGCTTTGATGTTTCTAGTTAGATCAATGCTTTGAGCCCAGCTATAATGCGCATAATTCTGTTTGGGTTTAATATGTTGTGATTTATTCAATAAACCAAGGCTAAAGACTACAAGGGAAGCCAGGATCTGAATTTATTTTCTCTTCCATTTGCCATTCATCTCTCCATTTGCCCCTCTATTTCATAAATTGGAAGAATCTAAAGGGATCCTTGCTGGAGCAGAGGAGAGATTCATCTGGTCCATCAACCTATTTAGTTTCGTCCTCATTCATGTACCACTGTGTCAAACCAATGGGTTGCAAATTGTAGAGCAGGCATGTCAAACTGCCGGCCCGCAGTCCGGATGCGTCATGCCGAAACTCTGCCCACCCCATTGCCGGCAATGGGGGGAAAGTTGCGATACGTGGCGCAATGTCACGTGACGTCGCAGTTTGACATGCCTGTTGTAGAGTATACCGTAGTTGTTTGGTTTCATCCTCTGCTAAGCTTTGTTTTACAAGCACAATGAGTGGCTTTACTAGCCAAAAACTCCTCAATTTTCTCCATGCAATGTGTTATCCTGTTCATAAAATTAGGACTCTAGAATGTAAGAGCCGGAAAGGAGAGTGACGACTCTGTTGACCAACTTTCTGCCTTTTTCCAATTTTTACGGCATTGACCCTTGGGAGAACCTGTTTTAATTCAATTAATTCCTCTAAAAGACACTCCAGTATTCTTGGGACTTTTAAACAGCTTTCATTGCTTTTTACCAGTTTTCTTTACAAATTCAGGCATAGTGCCCTCTTCTGGGAAAAAAAACCCCGCTTTCTAAACAAAGGGTCATGATTCATGCTGGAGGGAGAAAAAAGGGCTAAGCCTCTTCCTGGTGCTGTAGGTAATAAACCTTTCTACCTCGCTCTGTAGGAGGACCTGAGGAATCAGCAAGCCTAGGAATGTTTGAGGAGCAGGCAGTTGTCGTGCTTGAAATGAAGTGTGCATAGATTTTCTTTCTCTCTTGTCGTAGTCAAACACTGCAATCCAACTCTCTTGACAAGAACTGCAGGAAACAGCACAACAGCTCAGCCCGAGAATGGCCAAGCAACTCAATGGTGGGATGCCCCAAGCATTGTGGGCTTAATCATATTTGTCTTCTGCACTTTCTTCATAAGGTGAGATTCCTGATCCAATGACCTGCATGAATTTAAGCCTTGGTTTGCTCAAGCATAAAAGGGACGCGGTGGCTCAGTGGGTTAGGATGCTGAGCCTGTCGATCAGATGGTCGGCAGTTTGGCGGGTCGAATCCCGAGTGCCGCGTAACAGAGTGAGTGCCTGTTACTCGTCCCAGCTTCTGCCAACCTAGCAGTTCGAAAGCACGTAAAAATGCAAGTAGAAAAATAGGGACCACTCCGGTGGGAAGGTAACAGCGCTCCGTGCGCCTTTGGCGTCTAGTCATCCCGGCCACATGACCACAGAAACGTCCTCGGACAAGCGCTGGCTCTTCGGCTTTGAAACGGAGATGAGCACCGGCCCCTAGAGTCGGAAACGACTAGCACGCACGTGCGGGGGAACCTTTACCTTTACCTTGCTCAAGCATTGGTTTAATAATACAACAAAATTGATTAGGTTTACAGAACACGCTGCTCCATCAAACTGATTTGCAGATCAGCATGTTTGCATCCTAAAACCAAACAAATCGCATTGTGGCTCAGTGTGATAACTGTCGAGAGGCCCAACAATGCTTTGCAGAGCTGTTTTCTGCATGCTGAGTGTCTCTGTTTCAGCTGCAGGACTCCCCCTGCTGGTCGCGAGATTCAAATTGCTCTTTATTTAATAAAATGCTCTTGCTTGATTGAATAGTTGATTCTGATCCACCAGGGCAGGGGTAGGCAGCCTTGGCTCTTTTATGACTCGTGGACTTCAACTCCCAGTATTCCTGAACCAGCCATGCTGAGGGGAAAGGGAGAGGTTTCCAAGCTGAGCCATGCTGGCTCAGGAATTCTAGGAGTTGAAGTCCGTAAGTCATAAAAGGACCAAGTTTGAAGACCCCTGCCCTAGAATCTTCAGAATAGTCTGTTCTCAATTCTGAGAGGCTTTACACATCCTTATTCATGTATGTTTGCTTTCTGGTAAATGGAGGTGTGGTTGACCTTGGCAACAATTTTAAAAGAATTGCCATGATCTATTGTCAAATTACCAAATATCTTCACCAGCCCCAAAGGACTTGTCTCTAAATTGAAATTGGAGGTGATTTCTTCAATTCTTCCATTTGCCCCATAACACTCTCTTGATAAAGCTGGATTTAAAACAGTCCATAAACTTTGAAACAATGGATCCAAAGAGTTTCTCCATTGATAAGTGAGTAATGGTTTGTGAGTATGGAGGTAAGCAAGAGGGGTGGTGATACCGATTGCAGATAAACCTACTAAATCTCATTTGTTTTGATTCTAGCATCCGCTCCTCAGACCATACACAAGTGAACAAGATGATGCTCACAGAAGAAAGTCCAGCTATGCTAGGGGGTGGAAACACCAACCTTGAAGATGGAGTGCATCGGGCCTATGACAACGAAGAGGATGGGGTGTCTTACAACTACACCTTTTTCCATATCTGCCTCTTCCTGGCCTCCCTTTACATTATGATGACACTTACCAACTGGTATAGGTGTGTACAACTGGCCCTACCCTTCTTCCTCTGCTCCAGTTCCATCTGTTTCAAGTAATTTTCAAGTTTAATTTACTTGAGTTGCCTTTAAGGAGCCGGGTGGCTGTCTGATGGCTGTTTGAAAACATCAACTGATCCAGAACTTTATGCGCTGCGATTTAGCCTTTTGAGCATTTATTAGCTAGTGCTCTCTTTGTGGACTTCTAATATGGTTTTGGATACCCAGTGGTGGGTATCCATGTTACTTTCCTGTATGAACTTGTCTGCTTTTAAGGTAAAGATGAACAGATGTTGCCTCCTTGAGATGGTGCTCCTTCCCTTTTCAAGTGCAAACTAAGGTGGAATCTTCCTTCAAGACTGACACTTGGACATTTCCTATAAACAGCAGAATAAGGAGGCAACATCTGTTTGCCTTTACCATAGGGAAGGGGTCCTCAAATGTGCCCACTTTAAGACTTGTGGACTTCAGCTCCCAGAATTCCCCAACCTGGGAGTTGAAGTCCACAAGTCTTAAAATGTCCAAGTTTGAGGACCCCTGCTATAGGGGATGCAGACCAGGTGGCATGGTATATCTTCTCTCTTCCAGCTCCTTGCCTTCCTGCATCTAGAACCTTCTAGAGGCAACCATTTATAGAGTTGGCCCTGATGGAAATCGTTCCCAATAAACAGAATCTTTAGAACCCAAGCTGAATGGGGTTTCTTAAGCTTAGGAAAAGGGTGTATAGAGAAGAATGGTATCAAGAAGATATTAAGCCATAACCTGGTTGAATTGGGCATCATGTGAGGTGCAAACCCTCACAGCATAAATTAGCATTCTGGGTGAATGTACCTGCTATGGCTTACTCAACTGCAATTTTTAAAAAAATTCCCAGCTTCTCAGGATGCTCTATACTTCTTCAGGTTGCTAGTGTTCCTGCTTTACCCTCCTCCCGTTGCCTAGGAAACCAGCATGATTTGTCAGCTTGGCAAAAGTCAAGCTTTGGAAAGAGGAAAAAAAAAACCTTCTCCTCAGATGAACTCAACGTTGGCTGGGTGAGCAGAAGCAGGTGCTGCTCACAAGCTGGCAAGCCGTGCCTAGAATGGAGCACTTTGGATGAGGGACCCAGGGGAGTGGGGTGGAGGGGGAGAATGCAGGGGAGGTGAGACAATGGTTGCAAACAGCATTGCCTCATCCTGAAGACCACTCTCTTCATTGGCGCAGAACTTTTATCTGAGTCCTTTGGTTATTTTTAGTGCATGACTTTCTGTCACGTCCCCAAACCTGCAGCCCTGCCAAGTCGTGCTGCAGTGGGCTGGCGCTAGCCATATATGCCTCAGCAGGATTGATGCGGAGTGTGTGTGTGGGGGGGGATGGAAGATGGTCTAGTCCGTGACACTGCTCTGACCAAGAATCCAGGCTTCCCTGCCAAATTCTTGGCTGCCGCTGCCCTTTCCAAATGAAAACAAAGTAGAAAAGGGCTTGCATGCTAAATTGGGGTTGGGTTCTTGATCTTGCTTTCCCTTGGAGAGGACGTGCGAGGTCAGGCTGAGTGCGTAACTGCAAGAACCAGGCTGAAAAACAAGGAAAGGGTCAGGACAGGACCTAAGGCAGCAAATAATCCCCATTATTCTCCTCCCCCAGGCAGACAGGCTGGCTGGCTTTGCTGCCACACAGATGGGACTGGGAGAGTCCAGTCCTGCCACATAACTGGGGTGTGTGTCAACAAGGCCCTACCGTAGTACAGCTGAGTCTTGGCAGCTTTAAGAAGTGTGGACGTCAATGCCAGAATTTCCCAGCCAGCATGAATTTGAAATCCACACAACTTAAAGCTGCCAAGTTTGATGAACACTGCCCTACAGGTTTTTTGGATGCCCTTCTTTTTACCTCACTAGGTTGATGTTTCTTTGGAAAGAAAGCAGGAGAAAAGTTTTCTAGGAGGTGGTTACTCATTGACAAAGGCTTTGGCTGGTTTCCCACCTTGCCCTAAACTGCGGCATGCTTAACTAAGGCTTACTGAGTCAGTTACAGTCAGCTGGGTTTACACGCCAGACCCTGGTTTACAAGCCCCACAGTGGCTGAGTTCGCAGCAGAAGCTCAATCAGAAGCAAACAAATCATAGTATGGTTTAGTTCAATGCTTCCCAAGCCTAAGTAAATTACCCAAACCTGTATAAAAGACACATGAACCCATTATCCATCAGAAGAAGGATGTTTAAATTTTACTAAAATATACTTGAAAAGTTCCCAAGGCAAAAATTTGAATAATTTCATCAATTATCAATGGTAAAGGAAGGGACTTATAATCAGTTCTTAAGATTTAATAAAAACTTTCTGATATGTGGTTTTGGGTAAGAAAGGAAAAAGTTTGGGAAACAGTAGTTTAACAACAACAACAACAGAGTTGGAAGGGACCTTATAGGTCATCTAGTCCAGCCCTCTGCTCAAGCAGGAGACCCTATACCATTTATGACAAGTGGCTGTCAGTTTCTTCTTGAAAACCTCCAATGATGAAGCACCTACAACTTCTGAAGGCAAGATATTCCACTGGTTGATTGTTCTTATGGTAAATACAGGTAAATATGTAGTCTCTTCTTTAAAATCTCCAGTGATGGAGTGCCCACAATTTCTGGAGGCAAGCTGTTCCACTGGTTAATTGTCCTCACTGTTAGGAAGTTTCTGTTGTGATTGAGCGTAAGCCTGTGGTTTCGGCAGCTGAGTCTGATGATTCTGAAGAGGAGGAGGAGGAGGGGTTTGGAGAGCCTTTGGTGTCAGAGGAAGGTTCTGATGCACTGCAGAACTCTCAGCCAGGCCCCTCCCATCTTGTTCCTCCTCAGACTCAGCTGTGTGAGCATGAGGGATTGGAAGAAGACGATCCACAGCTAACTCTGTTCAGGGACGCTAGGAGCAGGAGGCAATCTAGCAGAGCAGAACAGAGGAAAGCAATGAGGCAACTCGGGAGAAGGCAATGAGAAGCCACGCCTTGGGACTGCTGATAAAAGGGGAATGTGTGGGAGGTGCTGGTTGCTGAAGGCAACCGTTTGAAGATCATCTGCTAGAGTCCTGGTCTGTTATTCTTGTTTAACTCTTGTTTAACCTTTTGGTTTAAGTCTTGTTTGAACTTTTTGTTTAACTTTTGTTTGAACTCTTTGTAAATAAATTTGGTTGGGTTTTTCCCAGCCTGTTGATTACAAAAAGGTCTTGTCCCTGACATTCAAATAGGGCCGGTCGTAGGCTGGAACAGAACAGTTTCTCCTTAATTCCAGGTTGCTTCTCTCTTTGATCAGTTTCCAGCCATTGTTTCTTGTCCTTCCCTCTGGTGCTCTGGTGAACAACCTGGGCCCCTCTGCCTTGTGGCAGCCCCTCAGATACTAGAAGACTGCTATCATATCTCCCCTATTTCTTCTTTTCTTTAGACTAGCCAAATCCAAGTCCCTTAGCCGTTCTTCGTATGTTTTAGTCCCCAGGCCTTTGATCATCTTCGTTGCTCTTCTCTGATTTTTTTTTCCAAACTCTCAACATCTTTTTTGTGATATGGTGACCAAAACTATCAGGAGATCTTGTCCAGAAAAGTTGGTGTTCTACCTCCAAGCAACAGTTCTTCTCTTGCACTCGTGTCCCCTTTGTTGGACTTTCACGAGGCCTTTGAGGACACAGGCTGTGTTCCATTAGTTGGAGTTGCCTGGATGTTTGATTTGGAGGTGTGTAACAATTCCAGGCCTCACCGTTTCCCTTGAATGGTCTTTTCTTTCTCTTCTAACAGAGCTAGAAGCCAGACTCATTTGGACTGACATGCTCAGGGATTTTGAAATTATTTTTAGGATGAATAAATGCCGAATGCGTCAAGCTTATATGGATCTCTCCTAATGGGGTGAAATGGGATGTACAGGTAATCCCGGGAAGAAGGTCCGACTTACAGGCAACCCACACTTAGGGATCCCGAAGCCTCACAGTGTTTTCATGAATTGTCAAAAAGAGACTGTATATTAAAAACATGTGGCTTCAGCAGTTCATAAAAACATGATGCGGCTTCTGCAGTTCGTCAGCTTGAGGAAGGAATCACCGCTCACCTGCTTTAGTAATAGACAACCTATCCATAAGCATGAGTTCCAACTTCACATACATTCAAGATAAAAACAGCTAGGAGTAGAATTTGTTTTTAACCTTGGGAGTGCCTGTATTAAAGCAGGGGTGTGTGGGGGGGGGGAGGGCAAGCAATGGGTGGGAGGGGATTGTAAAATATCTGCTGGATTTGACTAGGCTTTTTTGGTAAGTTTCTCTTAAATAATATCTAGCTGCCTTAAGATGATCTCCCCCCGCAAAAAAACCCCACAACCCAACCCAAAAAGGAATTAGAATTGGCCCTATTTGGGTTTGAGATGCAGCAGCACCCGATTATCTCAAGCCTGTTTTCAATGGCAGTTATGCAATTGCTACTGTGAAGGCCCAGTTTAATAAATCAGCAAACCGAAAAGAGCATTCTGCTGAATATACTTGGTAGTATGTAACTTTTGACTAATGAAATGGGATTAAAACTGGTACGGTCTCAGTCTAGCGCATTGTTTTTCAAGCTTTAAGATACGTGGACTTCCAAACAACTAAAGTTGCTAAGGTTGAGAAACACTGGTCTAGTGTGACTGAAAAATAGAATTTCAGTGGATTGATTTGTTGTACTGTATTTGGAATGGTGAAATTTCAAAAGTTTCTAAACTGGTGTTTCTCAAACTTGGCAACTTGATGCTGGCAGGGGAATCCCGGAAGTTGAAGTCCACATGTCTCCAAGTTACCAAATGAGAAGCGCTATTCTAAATGGTATTCCGTTTAATTTGTGTTAGTGAAAACATTAGAGAATGATGTAGAAGGTCTGAGCTGAACATGAAGGTTACAGCTGATGCGTGTCTTGTCTCCTTTACAAGTTTCCATTGCATTTGGTTGGCCTGAAAATCTGATTAGCAATACTGCATCAACTCTGTATTGCAGTTGCTATCAAGCTGCGTACAGATGCTGAAACAAATAGGTGTACAAGCTGGAACAAATCTGTGTACAGATACTGGAACAAATAAGTTTAAAGACTGGAAGAGCCATGAGGAACATCTACAATTGAGAGAAGTTTGGATATGGTGGGGAGGAATATTTCTGAATCTCTTAAACTGAACGTTTGATGTTCATCTATCTTTTCTCCAGACCTGATCAAAGCCGCCAAGAACTGATCAGCCCATGGACTGCCGTCTGGGTGAAGATTTCATCCAGCTGGGTTGGGCTTCTCCTGTATCTTTGGACTTTGATCGCCCCACTTGCACTTCCAGACCGTGACTTCAGCTGAAACCTTTCAAGAGTGCCAACTGCCGAAGGGAGAGTTACACAGTGCCGTGAAAATAAGCAAGCAAAATCTTAACTTCTGGTTTGAACGTTAGCTGTGAGCCCTCCTGCCTACGAAGGCAGAAATGAACAACTCTCCTCTTTCCTCTGTCTTACATTCAGACAAACCTACCACTTTTTTGTGCCTTTACTTCTTAAAAATTTCTTTAAAAATCCGCTTATGCTGGTTTAATCCACTTGCATGTGCAAGTCTTGACACACATTTGTGGTGAAGGATGTGTGCACAACTTCCCCCCCCTTTATGCTAATGGCCTTCCAAATATGTTGTAAAATAGCTGAGTAATTTACATGGTGCTGCTCACCTTTTAAAAAAAAAGATATTTGGCATAGGAATAACTATGTGTTTCTTTTTAATTTGTGGTTTAAAGGAATTTTTCACCACTTTGCCTTGTTACATGGAGCCTTTTAAATAGACTCTCGGTTCTTTTTGATATGGAACTTGATGGTAATTCCAATAAAAATCCTTGTATTAAGTAGATGAATGTTGAGCATAGAAACAATCTTAACAGTGCCTGGGTTAGCTTGGTTTAGGGAAGCCTTCTGAAAGCCTTGATTTTAACATAGCATCCTGTACCAACCCAGTCAATTATGGTTTACTTAGTAAGCCATGATTAGATCATGGTGTAGCACATTCTAGGAAAAGTGTCTCATTCTGGCATTTAGAGACATGAAATAAATGATTGTGGCTAGTGGGAAGGCATTCCATAAATTATAGGATTGATTGAATGCACTAGAAAAATCACATCAATAACCTGAAAAGTCACATCAAAATCTAGAATAGTTTGGGTTATGTCTCTCTTTGCCAGACCCCAACTGTGATTGATCAGAGTGACAAAGAAATGTTGTCATTTTCCGGCTAACAACTTTTATTCAAAATTTTCTGACCAACAAATTTTATGCACAGTTTTCCAACTAACAAATTTTATTAAGAGGCATCAGCTTTTGTGAACTGCAGCTTGTTATCTTTGAATAAAATGCGTACATTGGAAAAGATGCTACCGGTTCCTTCTGAATTTTGCTAGTCTGGGATGGTACACAGAGTTAAGCTTCGAAGGAAAAACGAAACCTCATCTTTTCCTTCTCAAGAAAACTGAGGATACAGAAGTAGCAAAATGGAAATAGACAATGAGAGCATTTGCAGCCTTCTAATAAGGATCATGATAATTAAATTGAGCTTAATCCCACCATGGATGGATTCATAGATTGTGCTAAAGACACAACAAGCCACAATTTGGCAGTGCATTGTCTTGAGTCAGCCAGTGAAAGATCTCTCATCCCAGCAGCATCATGTCTGGGTCATAAAAACCAAAGTGATAACTCTCAACCATGAGTTCAAAGGGCCCATCTCTTTTTTGTGTAAAAGAGGGCTTTGATAGAATGAAGGACCACTATTTTGAAAGTTTGACCTCCCTTGCAGATGTCCTCCTGCACTTTTAATGCTGCTTAAAGTGATGTACGCCAGTGGATAAGCAAACTCGGCATACATAGAGCATGAATTCCATGAGTAAGCAGCGTTTCAGTAGATCCCTTTGTTAGCGTGCTTGTCCTCAATCTACTACCAGTTGGTTTCTTTGAGGACTCCAAATTCTGTAGATCAGAGGTCCCCAACCTTTTGGGCACCAGGGACCAGTTACATGGAGAGAGGTTTTTCCATGGACCGGAGGGGGCATGGTTTCGTGTATTGCCTGCATCCTGCAAATGGGGCTTTGCTTGTTTGTGCGGACCTGTTGCTGGCATGCCATGGCCTGGTACTGGTCCACAGACCAGGGGTTGGGGACCCCTGCTGTAGATTACAGGTAGTCCTCAATTTACAACCATTAGTTTAGTGACCGTTTGAAATTACAACAGCACTGTAAAAAATGACATTTTTCACATGACCATTGCAGCATCCACGTGGTCACATGATCAAAATTCAGATGCTCGGCAACTGCTGTGTACTTAATGACGGTTGCAGTTTCCCAGGGTCATGTGATGACCTTTTGTGACCTCCTGACCAGCCAAGTCAATGGGGAAGCCAGGTTCACTTTTAACAACCATGCTGCTAACTTAACAACTGCAATGATTCGCTTAACAACTGTGGCAATAAAGTTTGTAAAATGGTTCAAAGCTCACTTAACAACTGGGTTAGCAACAGAAATTGGGGGGGGTCACTTGTGGTTATAAGTTGAGGACTATCTGTAATTGGGGCAGAGGGTCTTACTATAAATCTCCTTTTAGCTGGAACAGAACACAGTTCTCCATCTCTGAAAAGGAACAAGTTACCAGAAGCACCATCTGCTAACATCTAGTACTTTGATTATTATTTTGAACGTATTTCAGAATTACAACCTGAGACCTTCCTTTACATTGCCCCTGTGAGAATAAACAGTTTAAGAATAAGGTAGAGAAATAAGTGCCTTTTTTAAAAAAATTGGAAGAAAACATGGGGAAATTTGGGAAATAAAATAAATGCATGGTACTGTTCAAAATGATATGGAAGGCAAAGTTGGCCTCTGCTTCTCTACCCTTTGCTGAGTTAAAGCTGTTTGACTCCTTCACAGCTATTTGAAACAAGACTGTCAGGTTTAATTGCATTCATATTGACTTTGCTGCAATTGCTGTGTTCACCTATCAATCTAAGCCGCAATGTGTTTGACAATGGCTTAGAGTCAGACAGAGAACTATGTGTGAATTGGGGCTATTGATCTGTGCTGCAAGAATCCCAGATGCCCACTAGAGGGCAATTTAAGAGCTGCAGAAAACCGTTCTTGTAACCCAGCTGTGAACCCACCTATTATATTATTATAAATGGTAGTTTGTGGCTTAGCACGCTGAATAGCTAAGAGTGGTTTATTGAACAAACCAGGGCACATCAGGCCTTAGTGTGATGTGTGACTGCAGCGTTAACAGCTCACACCTTATAGGATGTCTTATTTTCTTCTTGTTCATTGTTTTGTCTTGTGTTTAGCTTTTAAAAATGTGTAGCTGTTCTACAGACTCAGGCCATCACTTCGATCCTGCTCAGTTAAACTACTTATTTTTTTAAAAAAAAACACTCAATAATAAAAGCACATTTCCAGTCAAGGAACAAATACGGCAGTTCAAATAATTAAAAGCAAACTAACATTAATTCACGGATGGATTAAAATGCTTAGGAGGAAACCGGTGTCATTGCCTAGCTCTGAAAAGATAGTGAAGAAGACACCCTGGGAAAGGCATCCTAGAGTCAGGGGGAGGGGTGGCTTTAAAGAGGCCAGTTGGTGGGTACTGTAGTCACTTGCTACCCTTTGGACTCGGAAGCAGATCCTCTGTTTGCTCCAGTCTTCCTTGAGACACAATCTTTGCCTGCCTCCTCAGGAAGTGAGTTCCGAGCGATGCCTTTTATTCTTCTTGCCTCTTCCATGTGAAAAAGCTGCTCAGAAGAATTAAAGAGCTCCCAGGTTGATGACTTCTGGGGCAGCATGTTGTGAGGTGTTTTTCCTGATTTGGAAGCTGCGTCAAAGATACTAAGTGGATTACTGCTTCTACCGCACTTTCAAAGTGGCAGCCTGGATGCCTTCATGGGCATTAGCTGCTAACGAGATTTCCTCTCTTCCTCCTCCTCTCTCTTTCAGAGATGACAACAACAAAAAGGAGGACGAGGAGGAGTCATTACTGGGTGACTTTGGGCCAGATAAGTCCAGCTTATCTTACTGGGAAGTTGTTGAGCTAAAATTAGGGAAGACCTTCATGCAAGCTGACCTCAACTCTCGAGTTGAAATAGAAATACCATGAATAAATCATGGTGCACTTTGAGTGAAGGGATCCATGCAAATCCTGAAGTGCTGATCATTCCCGAGCACCCTTGCCTGGGAACTTTTTATTTTTTTTTTAAAAAAATCACAAACTGAATTTCTGTGAAAGAAAAGTTCTGCTTTTCTTCCAAATAACTCCTTTCTGGCTATAAAAGTTTTCATTGGTGGACTTTGTCAATTTTTAAAATTCTTTTTATGAATGTTGGTATATGATTTTTGAAATGCAGGTTCTTCAAACATCCTTATGATCGGGCATAGGAAAAATAGGAGAATTTGCTTTTCCAGGTTGGAGACATGACTCATAGTTAGAACATCAGTACTATACTACATACTAAGCCAGGTTTCTTTTTAAGTTTCTTTTGGCTGGAAGCATCACATTTGTTAATTAATTACACCTAGATTATGTCCCTAATTCAATTAGTGGTGCAAGTATGGTCCAATCTATAATGTTTTCTTTATTTCTCACTCCCTTTTTTTCCTTTTTCTACTCAATCAAGAACATCCTTACTAAAGTGAACAAAAACTGGTTTTGGAATGATTTAGTAATAACAAGCCTGCTCCTTTATTTATTTATTATTATTATTTATTATTTAGATTTATATACCGCCCTTTCGCAAAGGACTCAGGGCGGTTTACAGGATATTTAAAAGAAAATCAATACAAAAGCTAAAAACAATTAAAGATTACATCATTCCCTGAGAAAAAATAAAAACCCCAGTTAGAGTTAAAAAATTCTCAGCCCGGGCCAAAGAGCTCGAAGAGCCAGGTCTTCCGGTCCCGGCGGAATGAACGGAGGTCAGGGGCAGTCCTAAGCTCCGCGGGCAGCTGGTTCCAAAGGGCAGGCGCACCCACTGAGAAGGCCCTACCCCTGGGTGTTACCCGCCGGCAATCTTTACCCGGCGGCACCCTGAGAAGACCCTCCCCGTGGGAGCGCACTGGACGAAGGGGGCTTGATGCTGGCAGCAGGTGTTCCCTCAGATATCCCGGACCCAAGCCATTTAGGGCTTTATAGGTCATCACCAGCACCTTGAATCTCACCCGAAGGGCAACCGGAAGCCAATGCAGCTCGCGGAGTAGAGGTGTTACATGGGAGTATCGGGAAACCCCCATCACAACTCGCGCGGCCGCATTCTGCACCAGCTTTGACAAATGCAGAGAGACGCTAAGTGAACAATGGCCCAGAACAAAGGCAAAGCTGGCTGCTACCCTTGTCTGCACCCTTCTTCAAACCTCTAATGCAACTGCTGCATCTAATGGTTTGTCTAGTGTCTTTGTTCTTGGAAACAGCTATGAATATGTTGCATGTTGTTGGGGCTGCAAGCAAGACAGTCAAACCGGAAGTTGGTAGCATCCATCCACTCTTGTTAGATGGCACTCCCAACTTACCTGGAGCTTCACAGCCCTTGATAGACAAAAACACGTTCTGATGCATGCATGTAGTCTTTTCATGGGGAGCAAGACAACCAACGCTCCTGATATTTTTATCTGTCGAAGTATTTTGATTTTCATTTTGTATTTTTTAAAAAACCTAACTTAGGGTTGTTGGCTAGGTCTGCTCTTCAGAGTGGCTTCAAAGCCCAATAAATAAATACTCTTAGGAGACTGTGTGGTATGTTGAAGCTAAAGCCATGTATTGCGAGAATGAATAAAGGAACTGAAACACAAAAGAAAACCCAGACTGCCTATTGCAGGGGTCTTCAAACTTGGCCCTTTTATGACTTGTGGACTTCAACTCCCAGAATTCCTCAGCCAGCGTGCCTGGCTGAGGAATTCTGGGAGTTGAAGTCAACAAGTCATAAAAGGACCACGTTTGAAGACCCGTAGCCTATTGGAACACTCTTATGAGCTGCCGTAGCACAGAGAAGCCAATCCAGTGAATCACTCATCAGAGATGTGGATTTTATTGGAGATCTTTCTTGTCCTCTCAGGGCAAACCAGACGGATGAGACAGCCAGATGGACTAATTCTAATGCAATTTTATTGTAAAGCTACATTGACAGAATTCTGCAAGTTTGAAAATACAAATCTCCCCTTCCCATTTCCTTTACAGCCTGAGAAACTAGGGAGGGTTTCTTCTGACCCTCTTGGCCCACACGTTATCCATCTGTGGGCCAAGCTGTCTCTTATCTGACTATTCCCCTGGCAGCATCTCTTGGTCTACCAAGGTCTTTCCCACATAATACTACATTCTTACTCTGAATTCTCTCTGGTTCCTCCCACTCTCCAATTGTCTGGAAAAGTCAGCGTTCTGTTCCTTAAATGGGAGCAAAATCACTGTCCTGTGGCTTAAATGAGAAAATTGTTTTTAAAGAGCCCCACAGCCATTATCAAACGAGAAAGCAAGGATGCAGAGAAGTCAGTATGAGCATCACGGAAACTCTGACATCAAGAAAGTTGGAAGAATCAAAATGTGTCTCTTTGCAAATTGAAGTCCTGTCTATTCCTGTGGTCTCTTGGCAAGTGAAAAAGTGTGTGTTTGTGTATTCCCAGGGCTGTTTTTTTTTTTTTACAAAACATGTAAATGCTTTGTGAAATGCATGAAAATAAGGTTTGGGGTAAATTATTACATTTAGTAACAAGCACCAGGATTTTTAAAAAGAGGTTTAAAAGTACTCTTGACAATACTTTACCATAGACTTAAATAGAATATCTTCCCACTTTTTCCCCAGTGCAAACTCTTGGTTGAAAGAAAAGAAACAAATGGCTGCCAATTTTTTTCCCTTCTGTTTTTGGAGCTTTGGACAAATCCCATTGCTTGCATGGGCATAGGTCCAAAATGCAGACAGCCACAGTAACTTTGGATTTCAAAAACGTCTCTCTCTCCATTCTCTAACTGACTTTCTCATGCAGGCAAGATCTATCTTACTATTTTCTTATCCCCAAAGCTGATTACTGATTTCTCTGGCCATCATATTCTCACTTGTGCATTTCGACCATTCTCAGATCTGTTCCATTCCTGTGCGATGCTGTGTGCTTACTGCTGCCGAATTGGTGAATCAACTCATGACCATCTTGGTGCGGTGCAGGAGAAAGACCACTCAAAAGATTGTTTTCAAGGAGAAAAGTTGGGGGGGGGAGGGAGGGGATGTGGGGGGGAGGGGGAGGGAAGGAGTATATGCTTAAAATGTACTGTAAAACTTTTCAATAAAAAAAATAAGGAGAAAAGTTGGAGCTTGGTCACTGGAATTGGGCTTAGTGAGGACAAACATAGATTGGGGGTCACAGTCTTTATAGATTCAGGAACATATAAGGAACGATTGCTTGAATTGGGTATGTCTAGTTTAATGTAGAGAAGGACGAGGGGTGACATGATAGCAATCTTCCAACATCTCAGGGGCTGCCACAAAGAAGAGGGAGTCAAGCTGTTCTCCAAAGCACTGAAGGCAGGACAAGAAGCAATGGATGGAAGCATGCTGGCTGAGGAATTCTGGGAGTTTGAGTCCACAAGTCATAAAAGGGCCAGGTTTGAAGACCCCTGCTCTAGGCCTATTTTAAAATGTCTTGTGCCAAAGAGCTGGTCCTCATACCTGTCTCCACCTGAGTAAAAGGCCAGGCGGAAGGAGTTTGTTTGGGGAAAATCCCATTAAAGTAAGGGAGAGTTATGTCTGGATAGGTATGTGTAACATTAGATACATAGATGTGTAACTAATCTGGTGGGGAAGTTGTGATTATAACTAAGTTCTTTATCGTTACAATGTATTTTCATATTCGATAAGCAAAATATTGCTTGCCCAAGGATACTTTGTATTGTGGATTGCTTGTTCACTTGTTTTGATAATGGGAGAAGCATTCCAAGTAGTTATCCTGGTTGGTAGAGCCCAAAGGAGGACAATGCCATCTCCTACCTCTCTCTTCCATAGTAATCAGTTGCCGGTTGAGCTCCGGACGGCGCCTGACCTTCGCTCCTTCCGACGCGATCTGAAGACCTATTTATTTGAACAAGCCGGCCTGGCCTGATGGGGGATGTGTTGGGGTTTTTATTGCAGTTTTTTTACACTATTATTTATTGTTTTAGCTCGGGCTCCTATTTAATTCTCTTTTAACTTTTGTACTTTGTATTTTATATGTGCCCTGTTCACCACCCTGAGTCCTTCGGGAGAAGGGCGGTATACAAATATAATAAACTTAAACTTAAACTTAATGAGGGCTGCATTGAGCATTTAAATGTTACAAGCAGGAGATCGGTGTGTTATTAGTTTGTCTTCTGACAGCCAATCAATATTAAGTATCAGTGCAGCATAACTTTTTCCCTTTGGCATTTGTCTGCAAAATGTGATGCCAGTTTTGGGAGCATTGGCTAGGAGGTGTTTCACCTGATCTGTAATTTTTGTTATTTTAAGTTTACTTGCCAAGTCTTGGCTGTCACCCAGCCCGCAACTGCCATTAAAATAAAATAGTACGAAATGTTACCCAAGTTAGAATGTTCCTTTTCTGCTGTGAAACTCTAACTCCTCAATAAATAGGTTTTTCAAAATCAAACTGGCCAAAGAAGAAGACAGTCTTGACTGTTGTTTTCCCTTATTTGCAGCTGCTAGAATTTTCTTCCTAGTGTTTTTCCACAGGTGCAAGGTCTGCTGAAATTGAAGGGAGACAGAAAGTACAATGTAAAGCAGGAAGTAAGTGCACAATTGTATTTAAATCATATAACGCAACTATGAAATTGTCTTATTCACTGAAAGAAATTTCAAAAGACCTTTTTTTTTCCTTTGGTCAAATTGAGTTAAGTATTGTTAGGAAAAAAAATGCTGGAGAGATTTTCAACAAGGTACTAATTTGTAGCACCAAGGATACATCAATATCTATTGACTTACAAGGGGAAAAAAACAGCATTGTGTATAAGAAAAAAAAAGAAGGAAAAGCCCAGAAAAATGATTATCGTTCTTTTTTTCCCCAATCCTGCAGTAAATTGTATTATAGATCCCGAAGGACAGTTTGGATAATATACACTTTTTATTGATTAAACCAAAAAGTCACTACAATTTAATCAGTATGTTTTTCTGGGACTTGCAGTCCCAGAAGACTTGAAGTCCACACATATTAAAGTTGCTAAGATTGAGAAAGTCTGCCTTACAAGAATTCATTCCAGTGACTCTGAAGGAATTACAACTTTCACACACAGCCTGAGTTAATTGAGTGACAGTACTAGGTCGCAGGCAGGCTTATACCACCCCATTTACCTTACAGGCATAATCCTATAGTTGAATTACTCTTGACTGGAGACAGAAATATATGGTGGATGGCAGTTCCATATATTGGTCAAGTAGATGAGTTGAGTCTAGACTGGAAGAGAGAGAAAAAAGGTTCTTACTCAGATCATGGCTTAATATCTACTGTGTGTGAAGCTAACCATTTGTAGCTCCTTCAAAGGTCAGCAAAGAATGGCTTAGTGCGCTGCATGAATCCACACAACATTTGGCCTGAAAATCTAGCCTTTTGCTCACCTGATTTTTGTTCTTACTTTCACCTATGGTATAGACGAGACTTCAATCAGATTAAGCTGGAAACTAATCAGATCATTCTATAATTGACGGATGGGAGACTAATGTTAATGTGGTCATGAGTGAAGGAGGTGGATGTTAGTTCATTTTATTCCCAAGGTCAATTTGATTCTTGGGTCTATCAGTTGCTTAGCCAAAATGAATATTTGAACATATTTTTCTGGAGGTCTTTTTTTCTCTGCTTAAAATTTAAGATTTATTTAAGATTTTAAGATTTATTGAGATTTTTATACCGCCCTTCTCCCAAAGGGACTCAGGGCGGTTCACAGGGCATAAATATAAACAACAGTACAAACATTAAAAGATAATTAAATTAATGCCCAAGTTAAAACCAGAATAATAAAACAAACCTATAAAAAACCCAAGTACCCCCATCAGGCCAGACCCGCTAGTTCGAATAAATGGGTCTTCAACCCGCGACGGAAGGATCGGAGGTCTGATGCCATCCGGAGCTCAACCGGCAGTTGGTTCCATAACGCCGGAGCACCCACAGAGAAGGCCCTCCCTTCTATAGTATTTCATAGCTGGGCTGTTGATAAGATTACTAATTCAGAATAGCTAGGCAATATTTGTATACTATTACAAAGTGAACTTGGTGTTCTTTGGCTTGCAGCATAATTTTATCTCTTAACTTTGCTTTGTCCAAAGAAGCGACGTAAGACAGTGAGAACAGTACTTGGAACTCACTTCCACACTTGGGAATCCCATCCAGGACCGATCCCTTTTGGATGAGATGCCAATAATGCTTCGTACTAAACTATTGGTGATAGTTTAGTTTTAGGGTTTTGGGGTTGGGGAATTCAAATCAGTTTGAATTCATTGATTTATGGCATTCTCTGTCTCTAAAAATGGTTCTGCCTTCACAACTGAAAGGTTCCTCTGCCACAAAGTTTTTTTGAATTATGGAGTGGGAATGAAATGGAAGAGTATATTTATTTATTATATTTATTTATTTTATATTATATTATTATAATTTATTATATATATATATATTTATATATATATATTGTTATATGACCAGAATGCAGATGAACTTTGGTGTGCTAAAGGTGATTGTGGCTTAGTGTATTTTTAAATGATGATTTGGTGGTGAAAAGCAGCTGTGAGGAAACTATTTTTTTCTCTGTGCTTCTTTCCCTTTATTTGCTCAGTTGCTTGTGTACAAAAAACAGTAATTCTATGTCATTCTATGTGACTGAATGAAGGAGAGAAGGAGAAGCTGAGGCTAAAGGTCCGTGGATGATCCTAACCCATTTTTTGTGCCCTGGAAAACACTCTTTTGGAATAATTGCTGAAAACTGAAAGCATGATTTTCTTCTGTTTTGAGCTGAAGAAACATTAATGTAGTATATCTCCATGTTTAGACAGTGTAATAGGCAGAAGTTTGGTGTCTCCTGTAGAGAAACTATTGGAACACGTTGCACAATCCTTTAACCCTCAAAATATCACTCAGCCATGCATGAATGGATTTTGTTCTTATCAATTTTATGATAATTTTGTTAAAGATTGTTACACAAATCAAAGCAATACAGTCTACACAGTGTGTGTGTGTGTATAAAACTTATACACACGTACATACACAAGTGTAAGAAAAAAAGGAAGCCTCTCCCTTCCTCTCCAGCAAATATAATCAATATTAACCGTTTAATTAACAGATCTCTTTAAAAAAACCCATCACCTCTCCACCCCATATTTCACCTCATTCCCTATAACCAAATCTTTAAGGCAGACATGTCAAACACAAGGCCTGGGGGCCGGATCCGGCCCGCGAAGAGGTTTCATGCGGCCTGCAAAGCCATCCTGGAAACAGTGAGGGAATGGCCCCCACTGCCTTGACCCTGGCCCAGAGACCCTCCTCCTTCCAGAGACCCTCAGATCTGTCCCACTCCTGCCCAGGCCCCCATAGGCACCCTTGATGCCAACGATGTAGAGCTGGCCACGCCCACCCAGTAGGCCATACGCACTTTAGCCACGCCCACCCAGTAGGCCATGCCCACCCAGGCCACACCCACCCGGCCCCCTGAGGGCAACCGCAACCCTGATGCGGCCCTCAATGAAATTGAGTTTGACATCCCTGCTTTAAGGCTTCATCACTCCATCTTAATCAGCAAAAATCCATTAACAGTTATCAGTTCTGTTAAGGAATTTGTTGTGCAGAGGTCTCCTTGTGCTACCAAGGAGTTGCACAGACAAGGAAGGGTACTGAGAGCAGCAAGAGTCACACAAGAGTACACTGAGTAAAAAAGTAAAAAAGTATTTTACTTTTGAGGTGATGTAAGAACAAAAATGCACAGTCAAAAATAAACAGTCCAAGTCATAAACAATAGCAACAGTCCAAGGAGTAATCCAAACTACAAAGTCTTCTTACCGGTCCAGAGGTCAATACACAGTTCAGGTTTACAACAGTAGTAAACCAACAGCAGAGCAAAAACAGTAATAGTAGAGATCAGTGAAATCAGAGAGAGAGAAGCTACGTTCCTAGCTTCCTCTTATGGCCATGAGAACACTTACACACCCATTGGCCAATTAACAACTTAAAGTCATAGCATTATGGTTAATATATTTTCAACCCAACATTGTAGGCTAACACCATATGCCTAACAAGTTCTTACCATTTTTCAGTTGATTTTGTGTCATTTAGGTTTGTTGTTTGACAGATTGTTAAGGCTGTTATATTTATGAGAACCTGTAGGGCTGCTGACTTGTCTTTGCCTCTTTGGGCTCTCCACCAGCATCTTTCAAGATCCATTGGGTCTTCCAGCCCAGCAGCATCAAATTTGGAAGCTCAGTTTGGAGTTAGATTTCTTTGTCTTCTTATATAACAGATTTTGTTTTAAGGCTGCTTATATTTGGAGGCTGGGAGAATTAACCTCATGTTAACTCTTTTTTTTTTCTGGCTGCAGATAATCTGCAGCCTGGAAGCCTAGGTAGGGCGAATTATCCCATAATTAATCTTGGTACTATGGGGATTTGGAGAAGTAATGCCTGAGTGTCTGGGTTTGCAGGATGTACTAAGATTACCCTTGACTCAGCCATGCATTTTGTACAAATCAGGTCTCTGCTGCTAAACTGAGTGAGTAGCC
Organism: Vipera berus; assembly: GCF_964194415.1. Taxonomy (NCBI): domain Eukaryota; kingdom Metazoa; phylum Chordata; class Lepidosauria; order Squamata; family Viperidae; genus Vipera; species Vipera berus. The sequence continues at coordinate 10,510,282 of NC_138212.1, read as the reverse complement.
ATATATAATCTTCTCCTTCATGAACTTGTCAAATCAGCTTATAAAACACTCCAAGTTGGTAGTTATCATCAACCAATTACAATATCACTCCTCACTGGCTAACACCTTGTTCCTCTTCAGGACCCCAAATCCCTGTCTTTTCTGATCTGTGTCTGGGTGCTGATTCCATGACCTGCTTTAAGCCAATTCCAAGGGTTTAGTCAGCATATCATTCTAACTCCCAACTGAACTAATTGAGCAAGCTGGTTAACCTTAAAGAGATAGATATAGATGTTGCCTCAAATAGACCTGGCTCTTCTTGAAACTAAACAAACTCTGCCAACTCCACATTGCTGATGAAGAAGAAGACCTGAAAAGGCCCCGCAAAAACAAGATTACTCTTGACATAGCCTTTCTGTGGTCATTTTAATCCTTCTGTCCTCCTGTCCTATGATCTTTGATGATATATAAAAACCAATTGATCTACAGGAGAACTTTGGATGAGTCATGACACATAGATTGTTTCTATATTCACTGTCAATAAAAGCAGGAGCATAATAATTTGCTAGTCAAAAAGCAATCAACATAAGAAGAATTGTATTGCATTCATATCATAAAGGAGAAGTTAAATGTGGCCGGTATGGTTTAGAAAGCTTCATCAAATCAGAGCCAAGATAAATATATTTGGAATCTTCAAGCTAGCAAGAGATGGTAATTAATGACAGATATTCAGATACAGTACTGGACAAGTGAAGCACAAAAGTCTTGAATTGGCACATGAGGCCGGGTATTTTTTTTTAACCACAAAAAGCGTATTTTAAGGTTTACCTTAACATTGTCATATGCTCTGTATCTCAAAGTGGCAGGAAACTCTTCTACCAATTTTTGGAAACAACGAGTAGTCGGAAGTAGCTTAAAAGGCTAAGAACAAGTGTGTAGGTTGTCAATTCCCAGTTTACTGTTTCAGCAGCTCATAATGAAGCCATAAGCTTATTGTGAAAATGAGTTTCTCTATCCGACTTTGACCCCAGTGGAGATATCAAATAAAACTCAATATGCAGCAATAGGTCTGCATGCTGGACATTCTGCAATATTTGCATTCAGGGTCAAGGAAATGAAGCAACTGCAATCAATGTTCAGTCTAAGAGTAGCTTTAATTTATCAGCTTTCTATTACAGTATACAAGTAGGGGAGGGGTAAATCTATCCACATTGGCTTTGCTTGATGTTGCATTTTTGATGCAATTTTGCACCAAATGACCACATTTAAAAAAAGCCTACACAAAACCTGTGTCTCCTTCTGCGTGCATCTTCCCCAATGTGTGCATTTCCTGGGTGCACACACATCAACTGTCTGCCTGGCCAATGGCAACTTAATTTGGGGAATGTAAGTATACTATATAATATGCAGTACTTTTTGTTGAAGACTTATTGGGAGTTTTCAGACAGATGAGAAAGTTTTCAAAAGTGAAGGAAGTTACCTGAGGTGGTGCCATTTACTTAAAATAAAGTGAAAGGAGATGTTTGAAAAGGAAACAATAAAAAGAATACACCTTTACACAAGCAAGAGACCAACTAGGTTCATAATGTGATTTTCCTATTGGTGATTTAGCATATTGGATGTAGTAGGCAATTATTTGGAAATTGTGGTTTGTGGTAAAGGTAAAGGTTCCCCCGCACACGCGTGCTAGTCGTTTCCGACTCTAGGGGCTGGTGCTCATCTCTGTTTCAAAGCCGAAGAGCCAGCGCTTGTCCGAGGACGTCTCCGTGGTCATGTGGCCGGCATGACTAGATGCCAAAGGTGCACGGAACGCTGTTACCTTCCCACCGCAGTGGTCCCTATTTTTCTACTTGCATTTTTACATGCTTTCGAACTGCTAGGTTGGCAGAAGCTGGGACGAGTAACAGGCGCTCACTCTGTTACGCGGCACTCGGGATTCGACCCGCCAAACTGCCAACCTTCTGATCGACAAGCTCAGCGTCCTAACCCACTGAGCCACCGCGTCCCTTGTGGTTTGTGGTACAGACCCTTAATTTAAGGCAGGGCTGGCTGAGGAATTCTGGGAATTGAAGTCCACAAGTCTTAAAGTTGCCAAGTTTGAAGACCCCTGATTTAAGGCATGTGGCCCTCAAAAGCCTTGAATACAACCCCTCAGAGACTCTTCCATAGTCACTGCCAAACTGCAACTCTTCATGTCATCCAAAGAGGAAATGTATTCAATTAATTACATTTAGTTTTAATTAAATGCAAATTGTCAGCGGAAACTGATTTAGCTTCTCCTATCCCCCCTTTCTGGGTTGCCAGCCCTAGTCTTTCCTGCCTGGAAGGAAAATTGGTTTAGGACTAGCCATTCATGTATGAACTTACCCATATGCATCTGGTATAGTTTACAGATCTACCTCAAGCCAACTTGCATTATTATGGTACTAACTAGGATACTAGGATGTGAGCTACTGTTTAGTAAAGGAATTTCCAGGGTCAAGGGCCAGGCTGCATGGTGCAGGATGTTTTTGAATACCAGTTGCTGGATAGCAAAGAGTCCCAAGTGTAGATGATGACTTTCACATCCTGCTTGTGGGTTTTATCTGGCCACTGTGTGAAACAGGATGCTGGAGCAGAAAAGTCTTTGGTCTGTGACTCAGTTGGGTTCCTCTTTTCTCTTCTTTCTTATTTGGATGTATGTTGAACTCACATCTGCAGCTCCTGATCCAGCCAAAAGATTGCATGAGGGTGGAATAGGAGTGAGGTTTTGATTAAAAAAAGAAGAAGAAAAAAAAGAGGAAATGGTAAAAGAGGAAAATATATGTACTTCTACCAATTCCAGCTTCTCTCTCTCTCTCTCTCTCTCTCTCTCTCTCTCTCTCTCTCTCTCTCTCTCTCTCTCCCTCTCCCTCTCCCTCTCCCTCTCCCTCTCCCTCTCCCTCTCCCTCTTCGCAAGTATGGCCCAGAGATAAAGCCAAATAATACGACTTTAGAAAGCGGATGCCAAAGTCTTATTTTGCATTCTACAAGCAAAGCACCCCATTCAGAGTTCCTGCGGGAGAATCCCACAAGGCTGTTTCAAATGCAGGAAGGGAAAATGGGATTCCCACGCCAAGTTACGTTTGGTCTTTCTTTGCTCTGTGCTGGAGTCCTGCCCTTTGGTGCGGGTGGGTGAGGAAGACAAAAGCAAGGGAACATGAGCACTCTTTGAAATATGCCTCCGAAGGACTCGGGGCCAGCTTTTCTGGAGGCGTTTCCAGATTGGGGTCTCCAGGGCTTTCCAATCCAAATATGTGTAAAAGTTTTGGTCTTCTCTTTCCAGCCACTGTCTTTTCCTGGAAAGGGAGAGGGAAAAAAAGATGGGAAAAGCAGGGAGAAGATCACAATTGCAAAACCACATTCTGCCTGTGTAATATTTTTTTTTAATAAACCTCACATGGAAGCTTTGAATTATGTATATACACTTCATCTCATCTCTCTGGATCAAATAGGGTTGCATTTCTGGGTGACTGCTACATGATCGTCACAGAATTTGTGACTCCCTGAGATGAATAAAGATAAAATCCCCATTCACTAAACCATTATCTTGCTCTAATTTAAAATTTAGCTTCTTTAATTTGATCTTAGCTTTTGCGCACTAACTTGGCCAAATGGGTTTTGACTTCATGTAAGGCAGGCGTCTTCAAACGCGGCCCTTTTATGACTTGTGGACTTCAACTCCCAGAATTCCTCAGAATTCAACTCCCAGAATTCCACGCGTGCCTGGCTGAGGAATTCTGGGAGTTAAAATCCACAAGTCATAAAAGGGCCACGTCTGAAGACCCCTGGTCTATACATACATCTATACATCAAACCAACCAACTTTAATGGTTTGGTTTATGGTGAAAAAACCCAGTCAGCTGTGATTGATTTGAAAAGTTATAGCTTAATGCAAGATGTGATCTCAAGTATTTTGTCCCTTCAGGACCATCCATCTCTACCCCCAAGTTATACCACTGAGTTGAAGATAGCAACAAAAATATATTCTTATATGGAATGACTGGAAGTTGAATTTTTGTCTATGTGTTATATATTTATTTATTTAATTAGATTTGTATACCGCCCTTTCCCGAAGGACTCAGGGCGGTTTACAGGGTAATTAAAACAAGAAATACAAAAGTTAAAAACGATTAAAAAATTTACAACAGTCCCTGAAAAAGTAAAAGCCCCCAATTAAAATTAAAATTAAAATTCTCAGCCTGGGCCAGAGAGCTCAAAGAGCCAGGTCTTCAGGTCCCGGCGGAATGAACGGAGGTCGGGGGCAGTCCTCAGCTCCACGGGCAGCTGGTTCCAGAGGGCAGGCGCCCCCACAGAGAAGGCCCTCCCCCTGGGTGTTACCCACCGGCAATCTTTTACCGGCGGCACCCTGAGAAGACCCTCCCTGTGGGAGCGCACTGGACGAAGGGAGCTTGATGCTGGCAGCAGGTGTTCCCTCAGCTATCCCAGACCCAAGCCATTTAGGGCTTTATAGGTCATTACCAGCACCTTGAATCTCACCCGGAGGGCAACCGGAAGCCAATGCAGCTCGCGGAGTAAAGGTGTTACATGGGAGTATCGGGAAACCCCCATCACAACTCGTGCGGCTGCATTCTGCACCAGCTGAAGCCTCCGAGTGGTCCTCAAGGGCAGCCCCATGTAGAGAGCGTTGCAGTAGTCTAAACGGGAGGTCACGAGCGCATGAGTGACTGTGCGTAGGGCATATATTAGCAATTTAAAATTCATATATATATATATATATATATATATATATATATATATATATATATATATATATATGGAAAGCTACAGGCCCGGCATTACAAGAAAAGATAGAAAGACCTGCACATGGATTACAGAACAAACAAAAATATATGATGTCATCAAGAGAGTAAAAGAATTGAAATGGAAATGAGCTGGTCACATAGCAAGAAGAAATGACACAGGTGGATTAAGACAGTCTCTAAGAATGGATCCCACTTGATAAGAAGCATCCATAAAGGAGACCTAAAACAAGATAGATTGACAACATCCACAAGTATTGTGGGCCCAATTGGCAAAAGAAAGCTCAGGATTGCATTGGTTTGGAAACCAAGAGGCCTTCATCCTGCAATGGATAGATAATGGCTAAAATTATTGTGTGTGTGTGTATGTGTTTATATGTATGTATGTATTGTAATCTTAAAAAAGGACACCAAAATCTCACTGGAATATTGCACATTTATTCAGAAATCAGTGTGGTTCTATGCAAACCATTTTAGTTCCAAATCTATTTTACAGACTTTATATTACAGGGAAGGAAGGGTAACTAGCATTCATCCTTTGTTATACTGTAGTATTTTTTTCCCCTAAATTCATTTGAATTTCTTTTGGCTTATAATTTTTGAAACTTTCTACTCTTAGCAACATTCTTACCTGATCTGACACATCTGACAAACTTTTTAAGGCTGAAATTTCTCCTTGAGGTTTCCAAAGTAATGCAATAAGAAAATGAGATGGAGGTAGATCAGATCTCCTAGTGGAACATCTAACAAACTCTTTCTATATTCTGTAATAACATTTTATTTCTAGCTTGATCCAGCTTATGCCCTGTGTTATTTAATCACAATGCCTTAGTGCCTCCCTGGGTGCTAAAGTCGTTTTGCTTTTAATTTTTACTGTTGTTTTTCTTGTAACTGATTACAGGCCTGAACTGCTTGCTTGTTATAGCTCAGTGCAAACACGAATCTCAAGTGTGTCAGGGGGACGAGGTTCCATGGTGAATTACTGTGGTTAAATTGCATCCTAGCGGCTTGAGAGTTTGCCGACTTCACAGAGGAGTTTGAAAAAAATCCCTGCTGTTCTGTTGAACAAACTTTCTCTTGTTAATTTAATCTCAGTAATTTCCTGGCTTTGGCAATTTTGGAAGAATCAAAAAAGAATTAGACCACTTACATCTACCCAGGTCTAGCTTAGAGCAGGGGTCTTCAAATTTGGCCCTTTTATGACTTGTGGGTTTCAACTCAGCCAGCGTGCTCGGCTGAGGAATTCTGGGAGTTGAAGTCCACAAGTCATAAAAGGGCCAAGTTTGAAGAGCCCTGGCTTAGAATAAGCACTTTACAGACCAAGTTCATATCACACTGAAAGGAGCTTCAGTTTCAACTTTCAGCTACCCTTTTGATATACAGGTAGTCCTTGACTTACAGCCATTCACTTAGTGACCCTTCATAGTTACAATAGCACTGGAAAAAGTGACTTGTGGCCTTTTCTCACACTTATGACTGTTTCCCCATCCTCATAGTCATGTGATCAAAATTCAGACATTTGGCAACTGGCTTGTATTTATGACAGTTGTGCTATCCTGGAGTCATGTGATCCCCGTTTGTCACCTTCCCAGCCGGCTTCCCACAAGCAAAGTCAAAAGGGAAGCCAGATTCACTTGATGACCACTTGATTCACTTAACAACTACAATTATTTATTTTGGGGGTCCTCAACCTTGGCAACCTTAAGACATGTGGACTTCAACCCTCAGAATTCTGGGAGTTGAAGTCCACAAGTCTTAAAAGTTCCCACGGTTGGAGACCCCCGATTTATTTAACAACTATGGGGGGAAAAAAGGTCCTGCAATGGGGCAAAACCTACGTAACAACTTTCTTGCTTTAACCACAGAAAATTTGGGCTGCAAGTCGAGGACTTATCCATATTGGTTGGATTCTTTCAACTGGTTACGTTAAGCCAGAGCAGATTAATTCATGGTTAGGATTTCTAAGAGCCACAGGCTCATGGCAAAGGCATGACGATCTTCCTAGAAGAGGCAGACCTGACATATGCATCTTCTTTTTGGCTTGGAGAATTTCAAACAGTGCCTCATGTGAACAAAAGCAATCCAGGAGTGCCAAGAGAATCAGATGATCAGCAGCTGTTTGCAGAAGGCACTGACTTCTGGGGAAGGCAGATTTGTTTGCAGATGTAAACACTTCCCAGCACAAACCTTGATATTTCCAGGTAAAGGAACTCTGCCAGTTGCTTTGGCGATTTGGAAGAGCAGCTTGCAGCTGAGACCAATAGGCTAGATGCGCTGATATTTATCAAGCCGCTTCTTGTATTGTGAAATCTGATAATGTCTCCTGGACTGGCAAGGCAGGGAGTATTCAAACTCTTTTTGACCTCTGCTCTAAATAGCTGAAACTCCTGGATAAGCTGTGCACTGCCCTTACATGTCATCTTGGAGTGTTTGTGCTTTGTTAATCAAGCATCCAAAAGCTCAGGAAATGGGAGTGTGTGTGCAGGCACACAGACTCTAGGGAGTGTATTTCCATGTATGATGTTGGATAGTGGCCACCCAAAACAGTGGAATTGTTCAATGACTATTTCATAGGTAACCTTTCGGAACTATAAAACTCTGATGGATTCATGCCTTTTCTTCCAGAAACTATCTGGAATTAACTATCAGCTCCTGGAATTTCTGCTCCCTTGGCTACGTTTTATCCAAACTGTTTCTAAGTCTGACTCATGTTTTAGTAGCATGTACGCATCTATCTATTCTAACCTGAAGTCAACAAGACATTGTTAAAAGCCATCCAAAACTCTAGCTTAGCACAGAGTGGTATAAAATAAACAACACAAACCAATGCAACGTGGTAAAATAAAAGTGGTAAATAAAAATATCTATTACGCCAAAAAAAACCACCAGTAACATATAATGGGAGTTTCATTCTTGGCACCAGCAACATTGCAAGATTGAAGGCCCAAAAGTCTTCTGGAGAACCAAGTTTTTTTCAAGCTTCTAGAAGGCTGCGGTAGGGATGGCTAGCTCAAGCTTTGGGGTTTCTTTGATTTTTAACGAGCTTTGGTGCTCCCAGTTATGAAACAGCTCTGTGGAAGAGAAAGAAGATGTAGGAGAAACTGGACTGATGAAAAATCCAGAAGCCTATGTGCATCTTGGTATTGCATCTTGCTTGGAGACCTACAAAAATAGCAAAACTACTGGATGTGTGCAGTCATGTAATATCCTAAACCAGGGGTCTTCAAACTTGGCCCTTTTATGACTGGTGGACTTCAACTCCCAGAATTCCTCAGCTAGGCATGCTGGCTGAGGAATTCTGGGAGTTGAAGTCCACCAGTCATAAAAGGGCCAAGTTTGAAGACCCCTGTCCTAAACTATATTTATTACTGTTGGCTGCATAGGGTAAACCAGAAAGGAATAACAACCAGATGAGCTAATTCTACTTCATTGTAAAGCACATTTAACAGGCTTTTGCAAGTCTGAAAGTACAATCCTTCCCATCCCCATCTCTTTTACAGCCCCCCAAAATTACCCAGGTCTATTATGAGCTTCCTATCCCTATCCCTATCCCTAACCCTTGCCTTGGCAGTGTCCCTTGAACCAGTCTCCTTGAAATCTGCATTAAAATCACAACTGGCTGGATTTACAGCTGTTGGCCGTAAGTAGGCTCTGGAAATGGCAGTTGTTGGGTTCACATAGCATGCTGCTCCACAAATCTCAACCTGTATTTTGGTTTTGTGTGTGGTGTGTGAATCCAGTCTCTCTGTTGCATGCTGAAAAGTCCCTCTTCAACGGTGTCTTTATCATTGTTTGGGGTCTTGTGCTCCAGATCCTCCTGTTACTCCTAGTCTGCTAAGAATCACACATTCATTTTTGTAAATGACTTAGGGAACACCAATGGGAAAGGCTGATTGTGAAACCCAGAATGAACTCAGAAATGAGAAACAAAATCTATGCTGCAAATTAGGATTAGGTTCACTGATTGCTTCATGTCCATTTCAGGAACTTGCCCAGTGCTTCACAAACCAATGTTAAAAGTAGGGTGGATTTCACCAAAGACTCCAAAATTAATTCTGACCAATCCGTGAAGCTTAAGAATTCTTTATTGGCCAAGTGCGATTGGACATACAAGAAATGAAACATGTTCATTAAGCAAGATGTTCTGTGCATGGTTTTCCCTTGGGATTTATTAGAAGTTTTTCAAGCGAAGAGTTTTATTTCAACTTTTTTTTGTCACAATTTGGAGGAGAATTTTCAGGAAGGCCACGTTCATTTTGCTGCCATTGGGTCTCTCTTTTGTCCCTCTGTTCTTTTACCAGTTATAACATCCTCACTCTCCTCTAAGATCTCATGCCCTAACAGAGGTGCCCTTCTCAGCTTCAGAAGCCTGTAAGGAAGTAATTGAGTTAGAATTAGAATTAGAATTTATTAAATTTATATGCTGCCCTTCTCCCTAAGGACTCAGGGCGGCTCACAACAATAAAAAGTTAAAAAACATAAAATACAAAATTTAAAAAAGAATTAAATCATAAATGTAATAAATACATAACAATTAACCCAATAAAATCTAATTAAAAACTATAGTTAGTCCAGGCCCGATTGTTGGAACAGCCATGTCTTCAGGTCACAGCGGAAGGACCGAAGGTCAGGGGCCATCCGCAGCTCCGGAGGCAGTTCATTCCAGAGGGTCGGCGCGCCCACAGAGAAGGCTCTCCCCCTGGGGGTCGCCTGCCGGCATTGCCTGGCCGACGGCACCCTGAGGAGGCCGACTCTGTGGGAGCGAACCGGGCGATGGGAGGTTGACAATGGCAGTAGGTGGTCTCGCAAGTACCCTGGGCCTAAGCCATGTAGCACTGGGACATCATGTCAAGGGCATCACTGGGTTGGCTTGGGGTGGAGATGAACAACTGGGTATCATCCGCATATTGGTGATACCTCACCCCAAAGCCATGGATGATCTCACCCAGTGGCTTCATATAGATGTTAAACAGGAGGAGGGAGAGAACCGACCCCTGAGGCACCCCACAAGTGAGGGGCCTTGGGGTAGATCTCTGCCCCCCTGCCAATACAAACTGCAAGCAGCCTGAGAGGTAGGAGGAGAACCACCGTAGAACAGTGCCTCCCACTCCTAACCCCCCGAGCCGTCGCAGCAGAATACCATAGTCGATGGTATCAAAAGCCGCTGAGAGGTCAAGTAGGACCAGGACAGAGGAACAACCCCTGTCCTGGGCCCGCCAGAGATCATCTACCAGTGTGACCAATGCCGTTTCTGTGCTGTAACCGGGCCTGAAACCAGACTGGTGTGGGTCCAGATAGTCCGCTTCATCCAGGAATTGCGGGAGCTGACGCACCACAACACTCTCAACAACCTTCGCTACAAAGCGAAGGTTGGAGACAGGACGATAGTTATTCAAGGAAGCCGGGTCCAGGGCAGGCTTCTTGAGAAGGGGCCTCACCACCACCTCTTTTAAGACAGAGGGGAAGACACCCTCCATCAATGAAGCGTTGACAACTGCCTGGAGCCAGCCCCCTGTCACCTCCCCGGCGGCCGAAACCAGGCAGGAGGGACATGGGTCCAATAGACAAGTTGTAGCGCTCAGTCTACGCATAATCCTGTCCACATCATCCAAGGAAACAGGGTCAAACTGACCCCAAATGGTATAACCAAGACCTGCCCTCTCCACTCCGCCGGATTCCACCCAGTCGGAGTCCAAACCAGTCTGGATCTGAGCGATTTTGTCCTGCACATACTGTACAAATTCCTCAGCCCTACCCTGCAAGGGGTCATCCCTCGGTCGCTGACTAAGCAGTGAGCGGGTCACTCTGAACAGGGCGGCTGGGCGGTTATCTGCGGATGCAATGAGAGCGGAAAAGTAAACACGCTTTGCCACTTCCATCGCCACTAGGTAAGACCTAAGATAAGTTCTTAGCTGTGTTCGGTCAGATTCGGATCTGCTGGACCTCCAACAGCTCTCTAGGCATCTTTTCCGGCGCTTCATCTCTCGGAGACCCTCAGTGAACCAGGGGGCCACCCGGGATCTGCGCCGGGTCAGAGGCCGCAAAGGCACAACTCGATCCAAGGCCCCAGCAGCCGCCCTCTCCCAGGCTTCTACTAGGTCCTCGGCAGAGTCATGGGCAAGGGAAGCAGGAAATGTCCCTAGCTCCGTCTGGAACCTCTCAGGGTCCATCAGGCACCTGGGGCGGAACCACCTTAATGGGTGTTTTTAGCAAATAATTGAAATGTTTTCCTCCAATTATGGTCCAGTTCCAAACTGCATGATCTTTCAAACAAGTTTCAAGTTTCAAGTTTTATTTAATTTGTATACCGCCCTTCTCCTTGGTAGGGACTCAGGGCGGTTCACAGGGCATATATAAAAAAGACAATACAAAAATTAAAAAAAGATTAAACCCATGCCCAGTTAAAAACAGTAATACAAATCTAAAACGACAAATTAAAACCCATAATCCCCCGTCAGGCCAGACCAGCCATTTCAAATAGGTGGGTCTTCAGGCCACGACGGAAAGTTCGGAGGTCTGATGCCGTCCGGAGCTCCACCGGCAGTTGGTTCCATAATACCGGAGCGCCCACAGAGAAGGCCCTCCCCCTGGGGGCCACCAGTCGGCATTCCCTGACTGGCGGCACCCTGAGGAGGCCCTCTCTGTGGGAACGCACAGGGCGGAGGGGAGTTGATGCCGGCAGCAGGTGGTCCCTGAGGTATCCCGGACCCATGCCATGTAGGGACTTAAAGATCGTAACCAAAACCTTGAGGTAGTCAAAAAAGTCAAACTGGCACCTACAACAATGCAACCGAAAATAGGTGGAGTTTTGACTGCATCATCAAAGTAGTTGCCATTTTGATTTTTATTGACTATACCAGGGGTCAGCAACCTGAAACAGTGAAAGAGCCACTCGGAACTGGTTCCCTCACAAAAGGAAAAACTGGGAGCCGCAAAAAATACGTGCGCATGCACACATGCGCAGAACAGGGTTTGACTGAAGAGTGGAGCCAAGGTGAGATATGCACCTACCCTGCATATTTGAATTGATTGGTTGAACTTTTTTAGTCCCACTTTTTTTTTTTGGACTGCACATGGCAGAGGACCGGGAGCCGCATGCGGCTCCGGAGCCGCGGATTGCAGACCTGTGGACTATACCATTGCCAATATTAAAAATTGTTCCTCATCAGTAGCTGCAGAGACACATTTCCTTAAGCCTTTTGATTCTAAATCAGATAAAGTCAGAGGTGAGGTGCAATGGTCATCAGCTTTGAGTAGGACTCCATGTTGCTTTCTTGGCAAAATACAGGAGGGAGAGTTTTCATTGGGGATTTTAAAATTTATTCTCAGCCAGGCTGAGGAATTGTGGGAGTTGAAGTCCACAAGTCATAAAAGGGCCACGTTTGAAGACCCCCTGGCTTAGACTTTTGAGATCAGCCAAGCTCTTCCCTCCTATTAATACTATCTCTTACTCACGTCTGACACTAAGCTTACTTGTGAGGGGAGGGATTACTCAACATACTCAGCCCAACCCAACTCATTAGGGCTGTTTAGGCCAGAGCTCTCCAACCTTGGCAACTTTTAAGACCTGTGGACTTCAACTCCCAGAATTCTCCCAAATCCCATGCTGGCTGGGGGATTCTGGAAGTTGAAGTCCACAGGTCTTAAAGTAGCCAGGGCTAGCCACCTCCCCACCTCCACCACCACCCCTTTTAGGCAGAGATGAACGCAGCTTTGCCCAGATTGACCTAAAGTGGGAACAAATACAACTTTACAAGCCTCGCCCCTCAAGATGGTGACCTTTGCTCACTTGAGATTCCTAGACCAGGGCAAAAGCCCAGAGGTTGTCCAGCAATGGAGGGGGTGCTGCTGGAGGGCCTTGATTGCCCCCCCTACCCTCTTTCAAAGCCTTCCCCCTTGTTTTCCCCGCAGCTATGGCCACCTCCCCGCTTGGATAATCTCTTCCTTGTTTAGACTAAGCCTCCAACCTGACCCTGAGCGAAAGACAAGTGCAGGGGTCTTCAAACTTGGCCCTTTTATGACTTGTGGACTTCAACTCCCAGAATTCCTCAGCCAGCGTGCCTGGCTGAGGAATTCTGGGAGTTGAAGTCCACAAGTCATAAAAAGGCCAAGTTTGAAGACCCTTGGACAAGTGCAACTCTCTCTCATTCTCTCTCTCCCCCCCCCACGTGCATATAGTCCGGGGGGGGGGGTTGTCGTGTGAGCCAGGGGCGGAGCGGCGGTGCCAAAATTTTGCTGAGCTCAGGACGCTCTGGGCAGCAAGCAGAGCCCAGGCTGGTGACATTTCCGGTTTGCAAGCGGCCAGCCAATTGCTGCTTCGCAGCCGGCTCGCCGGAGCAACGAGACGAGAAATAAGATAATCCAGCCGCCCCCCCCGCCCACTCCCCCTCCGCGCCTCGTTGGAGGCGGGAGGGGCAGGACTGAGCCGAGCCGGGCGGCTCGATCGCCCCCCGGCTTGGGCAGCCCCCAGCCAAGAGAGCGCGGCGCAGCCCTGAGCAGCTGGGCTGGCTTTGCGACCGAAAGGGGGGGGGGCTTTCGCTCTGCAGCGGTGGGGGGGGGTTCATCCCTGCAAGGGTGGCGGCCCGGGCGCTCTGCACACGCTCGGAGGCCGCTTTTTCTCGGGCTCTCCTCCTAAGACCTAAGTCCCCAAACGGGGGAAACGGTCCGCGTTGGGCCAAGCCAAGCCGTCTTTAAAGGTGATGTAGCTGACTGGCGCCGGGGCTGAAGGAGCGCTCTGCACGTGCTCAGGAGCCCCCTCGCCTGGCCTGCCGTTAAGCTCCGGGGGGCTGCGTTTATGAGGCACCGGGGAAGGGGCGGTAGCTGAAGCGGCCTCTCGATGTAGGATGTCTCCTCTTCGCCAATGGCTCGGCGGCTCCCGGCGGGGAGGACGACGCGGCTGCCCTCCTGAGACACCCGCCCCGGAGAGGAGGCGGAGGCGGCGGCGGCGGCAGCGACGGGTTTCCTCCGGCAACTTCGCTCAGGTTTCCTCGGCGGCCGAGCGCCTGGTGGGCTCGTCCCTCCCGGGTCTTATTCTGGAGCGCTGAGTCGCTGCTTCGCGGTGGAGAAGCGCGGCTCCAGCCCCCCCTACCCCCCCCTTCGCGGGACCGGCCCGTGGACACGGAGTTTCGGCGGCGCTGCGTCTCGGTCGTTCTTCGAACGGGTGGGAGAAAACGCCGTCGGACGCCCGACGTTGCCAGTCGCTTTTCCGAGCCTCCCTTTTGGACTGGGTGAGTAGCGGGGACTGGATTGTAAAAAGAAAGACGCCCCTTCCCCAAACCGGCCAAGGGGGTCTGGGACCATTCGGGGGAAGAGGAGGGTCGCGTCCCCGCGAGTGGCTCATGAACCGCTCCTTTCCGCGCGTGTGGCGGGAGACGGGTTCCTGCGAGAGCTGCGGACGAGTCCGACCGCTAGGTGGAGGAGCCAACTTCGGGCTAAGCTGTTCTTAAGGCGCTAGTCCTCAGGCGTCCGGTTCGCTGCCGGTGACCCCACTAAATGTTGTATTTCTGTCTTCTTTCTGAATTGTGGTTTATTTTGGAGAAGACGCGCGCTGTCGGACAGGAAAAAAAAAAGGACGTTTCGAAAGAAAAGCTGTAATCGCCGGGGAGCTCTCTCGCAAATAAACGCGGCAGAACTTCTTTTCTGGAAATAAAAGGCTTACGGTCCTACGGGTAGCTTACTCGGAAGCAAAGTGTAATGCGCTTTACGGAGAGTAGGCAGGTAGTGATATGGTCGCGGCTGGTGGTCTGAACTTCGTCTGCTTAGAAGTGGGAAGTTGCACCGTCCGCCGTGAGTTACTCCTTGCTAAGGATCCGTGTGTCTTAGCATCTTGAAGATCTTTATGGTATGTCTACTTGGATTAAATGCAATGGGCAAGGGGTAAATAAAGAGCTCTGCCTGGTTATGTGTTAAATTTTGGTGCAATACAGTTCACAATATTTTTTAAACCGAGTTGGGGCACATGCGAGTAGCGCGCACTCACGTTAACCTTTGAAGCACCGCAGGATCCCGTGTATGTGGCCCCTGCCCTCCACCCCGTGTGAATTATTCCGAGTTAACAGGTTACACGGTCCACCTGCTTCCAGCCTAGGATTCCGCGCCCCGCTCTTTCGGGAAAGCAATCCCCCCCGAGAGGTCAGTATTTGCCTTCACACGACACGCTTGCCCAGATCGTCTTCAAAGCTTGCAGGCTTCCTTCAGACTCCATGACAAACTCCGTTCTTTTCCCCCTTGGGTGCTTTTTTTTAAAAAAAAATGGCTTAAAAGTGTTATGTGTGGAAACCCCCCACCCCCACCCCACCCCGGCTGCTGCGTTTGTGCTTCTGTATCTGGTGCAAAGCCAGAAAACGGGTTAATGCACCCGCGTGTGTGCGGGAAGGCCGTCCAGGCCTGTGCTGGATCCAGTTGCAGCCTGCGTGGCAATGAAAGGGTGCCGGAGCGGTCAGAGAAGGGACGGCGGATGCAAAATCCAATGCCCGCGATCCGGGAAGCGCCCAGCGGGGGTGAAAACCCCCCCACAAAACTCGCTTTGGCATCGGCCGGACTGCTGACTTCCCAAGGGGGCGGGCTGAGCGGTGGCTCCTCCCCTCACCACCCATGGCTCCCATCGTGGCGCCCGCTGGCTTGGCTCTTCCGAGCCGGCTCTCCCTCCCCCTTAAAGCAGAGCCCCCTCCACTCCTGCCAATCCGTGTACTGTAGCTTTAAAAAGCTCCAACCACGTTTCAAAGGCCTAAATAGCACAGAAAGGTGGGGTGGGGTGGGGGGGGAAGAGAGAGAAAGAGTGCAAAGGCTTGCGGTTGTTGTTGTTATTATTGTTATTCCTGTCCTCCACCTCTAGAATAACAGAGCGGATAAGCCAGACAATTGCGATTATTTTTCTTTTTTTACAACAACAACAACAACAAAAAAACAACGATCAACAATAACAACAGCAACCGGCCGTTCCGATTATGCTGCGGCTGTTCCGGGCGGGATTGATTCCCTGCTGTCCAGCAGCGTCAGGAAGAGGCTTTCGGCTGCCTGCCTGCCTGCCTGCCTCCTTTCTTTGCTTCCCCGGCGTGGATTATTTTGATTCCGAAGAATAACAGCCGAGGCTTGGTTCCAGCTGGAGCATGCTCACAAACTGCCAGAGCTCCCATTATGAAGCAGGCTGGGCCGTTGTGCTTATGTCTGTAGATGCCACCCCCCTCCCCCAGAATTCCCCCCCTCCCTCCCTCCCTCCCTCCCACCCACCCAGCCAGCATTGATTTTGTTTGGAATTGGCTCTTAACAGCCACCCGGAATGACCCGTCCCTTCGTCTTCTAGCCAGCTGAGAATAATTCTCCATCGCCCCCTTCTCCACCCCCCCCCCCCCCGCCTGCCCAAAACAGGTGTTAGTGAAGAGATACCGACGCCTGATCAGTGGAACTACCTCCTGGAGGAGGAGGAGGAGAAGGAAACCAGGCAGCGAATTCCTTCCACCCCCCCACCCCCCACCTCCGCAAAAAGGAAAGCAAAGGGAAAGAATGCCAGCGAAGTCTGTGTGTGCAGCTAGACCGCAAAGGTAAGGGCAATGGAGCCCAGAGGTGTTTTCCTGTTTATTCTGCCTGCCTGCTCTCATCCTGGGGCTGTGCCCGTGTGTTGTGTGTGTGTGTGTGTGTGTGGTGTGTGTGTTTGCACCATCGCGATGGCTGTTTTCTCCTGGGGAAGAATCCCGGAGGGGACAGATTTCCATTTTGGTAGCTGAGAATTGTCTTGGGGTTCACTCGGGAACACGCTCTGCCTCTGGGGGGTGCCCTGCGTGAGGGCTGTTCTCGGGGTGCCTGTAGAGAGATGAAGCTTATTCCCTCGGGGGTGGGCTGTGCTGCACAGCTGATAGGATCCAGCCTTGCTCAGAGCCTGAAGTAACCTTTGCGGTGTCAATTGGTGGAGGTTAACCCTTTCCTCGCCTCCTGCAGTTTGAGCTGCTTCTGGAAGGCCTGTGTGGGGTGGAAGGGGGGGGACAAGGCTCTGGGGGTGGGGGTGGGTGGGGGAGAGGGAAGCGGTGTGCAGGCCTTTTAACTCGCAGGAGGGCTAAGCCCTTGCACACCCACACCTCTTGCATTTGTATCTTTCTTGCTAAACTTAGCCTGGGTTCCAGATACCTTGGGAGTTGTGTGCCTGATGGAGTGGGGGAGGGGAGGGAGGAGAAGCGGGTAAAAATAACATCAGCCTGGAGTCTGCTCACCTCTGGGATGCTGTTTCTGATGAATTCTCCAGAAAGAGAGACACATGGGTTTAGCATCCTCACAGGGTGGGTGCATCTAAATTTTGAATCTTATTTTTTTCTCCGCTAGTCAATCAATCAGAAAGAGGCCTTTGTATCTCGAGGGGGGTGGGGGGGGGGTGGGGGGGTGTCCGGGTGGAAAGGAGGGCCAGCGAAACCTCTGACCTGCTTCTTGGAGGGAGCTAAGGTTGGTTTCCTCTCCGTTGCACTGAATGGAGCTATGGCATTTCTGTCTAGTTTTGCAGTCCCCCCCCCCTTTAAAGGCTCTGGGTTGCCGCAGAATATGGTTAGCTTGAAAGCATGGCATCACCAGCTCCTGATAAGTGGCTCTGCACATCAGATGCCCAGCAAAGCATGTATTCTGTGCTTCAGCAGGCTTACCTGAATTTTTTATCAGTTGCAGCTTTTCCAGGTATGACAAATGACTGACATTTAAATGGCATTTAAGTTTTGGAGAACAGTACAGTATTCACTGGGGGGGGGATGGGACAGGGGGGAGGCTAGGGGAGGCAAATTCCAGCATCTTACTTTGCCTTACTACTGCCTGGGAATCTTTGCTTAGCAACTTCATTGCTTGTAATACCTGCCTTGTCTATCTTTAGCCATTCATGCTGAGATTGTTCTGCTGGGGTCCAAGAAGGCTGCAGTAGCAGACTTGACTGCAGTCTGTGTGAGGCGAAAGGAGGGGAAAAAAAAGTCTTAAGGGTGCCCAAGTATACAATCTGGAGAGGGCAATTTCTCGGTGATAATTGGCCTCTTGATTGCATAACAATAGCAAGGCAGATGTAACCTTAGGGTTGGATTGTTATTTAGCGAATTAATGAGACACTCATTAATAGGAAATTCTGTGGGTCACCCGCCCCTCCCCCCCCACCAAGGTTTCACATTGGAAAGCTTCCGAGCAAATGGAAACTCTTTATACGAGTCCTTGCATTTCTTGAGTTTCCAGACATAGGCATTTGTGTCTTTCTAACCTGGATCTTTTAAAAAAAAGAAAGTCATGTGATTCAGTTGGTCCTGTTCCAGCATTTTTTCCCATGCTTCTGGTAATAAGCAGCGCTAGTAAAGTTCTTAGCACAAGAACTGCACTGGGTAGCAGTGTGCAAGCTGAAGGAGAGAAAGGGAGTGGATTTTCAAGTGTTGCTAAACTGAGCTTTGGAGAACACGGAGAACCCAGGGGACATGGGCTTATCTGCAGTTTCCTCTGCCTTTAGCATGGCTGCCAGTTATTTGAAGGGTCTTAGTTTTATTTCCAGGTCTGGTTCCATTCCATTCCCGTGTGGACTCTACCTGTTGCTAAGTCTGTTTCCCCAAACAACCTTTAGCTTGATGGAGCAAAAGGTAAAGGTAAAGGTTCCCCTGCACATGCGTGCTAGTCGTTTCCAACTCTAGGGGCCGGTGCTCATCTCCGTTTCAAAGCCAAAGAGCCAGCGCTTGTCCGAGGACGTCTCCGCGGTCATGTGGCCGGCATGACTAGACGCCAAAGGCGCACGGAGCACTGTTACCTTCCCACCGTAGCGGTCCCTATTTTTCTACTTGCATTTTTACATGCTTTCAAACTGCTAGGTTGGCAGAAGCTGGGATGAGTAACAGGAGCTCACTCTGCTACGCGGCACTCGGGATTCGACCCGCCAAACTGCCGACCTTCTGATCGACAAGCTCAGCGTCCTAACCCACTGAGCCACCGCTCAGTGATGGAGCAAACTGTGCTTCAAATTAAGCCCAGTTTAGCTGATCAGTTTGGGATTCATTTAAGACAGAGACTACCAGCCCTTACAACCAGCTCAGAGAGTGGAAAAAATAAAAGGGTTTTGTGTGTGAGTTCTCATTACTGCATTAGTTTTGCAAGCTGTATTCAGCTGTTGGGCTTTTTACCCTATCTTAATGTTTAACATCGCTGTCATCCATTAGAATACTTAGCAAGAAGCGTCTGTGTTAACATGTTTTTTGAAATGGACAACTGTTCATACAGTACAATTTTGCTCCTTGCCAAGGTGTTGGATGTTACCAGGAACATGCTGGCCCCTTGTAGTAACAGACTATGCTTTTGCACAAATTATCGATGATAGGTTTTATGCTGTTTACTTGAGTGTGTGACATTCAGTTGGATTACAGCTTGTCTCTGGCTGGAATGTTTCAGTGACCAAGATCTCCAGCAGTGGTTAGCAGTGTTGGTAATTGCTGTATTGATGCCTTAGAGATAAGAAATTGCTTGTTAACACTGGGAAGAGAGGGATGTTCAGCAGTGTGAAATTTTCACAGCCAGTCAGGGTGTCATTGCTGATGCTCTAATGCTGCTTAGTGAATGATTTTAAGGGCAGCCATATTCAGTGAATTCCAAGGCTGACATTTAAACAAACCCCTTCTTTAGGGGAATATTTTAATTTAAAAATTCCCTTTATGGCAGAGTCTCTCAAACTTTGTAATTGCTGCTCCCCACCCTCCAAACAGGAAATGAGTGTGTGTCAAGCCCATAAAGGTGTGTGTGTGGGGGGAAGAGATTGTCGTTAAGAATTAGGCAACTACTAACTCCCCCTCTTCTTTTTTAAAAAAATATATTTTAATCTATATAGCCAATAAAACAATGATAAGAATTTTGGCTTCATGCTCTCAGTGGACAGTGTTTTCTGACAAATAACACATCGGAGACATTCTTAGATTTCACAAGGGTTTTTGTCTCCAAACAATGTGTAATTTTCATTACACTTAAATGATTTAGGTTTACTTCTATAGCCAGTTTGTTCTAGTGGCTGAGGCTCTAGTCCAGGGGTCCCCAACCCCCAGTCCGTGGATTGGCACTGGGCCACGGCACGCCAGCAACCGGTCTGCACAAGCAAGCAAAGCCCCATCTGCGGGATGCAGGCAGCACACAAAACCACGTACTCTCTGGTCCGCGGAAAAACCTCTCCCCACGGAACCGGTCCCTTGTGCCCAAAAGGTTGGGGACCTCTGCTCTAGTCTAGAAACCAGGAGGCTGTGAGTTGTGCTCCCACCTTAGCCATGAAAGATAATCATTTCCTTGTAAAGATAACTGCAATTCTGAAATGTTGAAATATGATTTATGATTCATATGGCTGGTGAAGCCCTTTAGGGCCAGGGAGAACCAAGATCAAAGGGAAGCTCATGGGTTACAGGTAGTCCTTGACTTAACGGCCAAGATCTGAGCCCAAACTTTCTGTTGCTAAACTTGTTAAGTGATTTTTTTTGTTCCATTTTGCAACCTTTCTTGCCACCGTCATTAAGTGAGTCACTGCCGTGAAGTGAACCTGGCTTCCCCACTGACTTTGCTTGCCAGAAGGTCACAAAAGGTGATCACATGATACTGGGACCTGTCATAAATATGAGTTAGTTGTCAAGCATCCGAATTTTGATCACATGACCTTGGGGATACCGGAACGGTCATAAGTCATAAATGATAAGTTGCTTTTTTCAGTGCAAACAGTGCAGACTCGAAACAGTCACTACACGAAGCGTTGGAAAATGAGGATCCCATTGTAATGTGGCCGGTTCTTTTGTTCCAGCCCCAAATCCAGCATTCTTTTGCAAGGCAAGTGCTGGACTAGAACTGGGGCACCCAGTTTCTGGTCTTCCTTCAGCCACTGAAGTTCTCCGGAGTCATTGGATTCATCCCTCTCTCTCTGGACCAAGGATCTTTGTGATCTACTGGTGAAAGGGCTAGACAAGGAGCAGAAAGATCCAGATTCTGGTTCCCCCTCAGCTACAGAAGTTCCCTGGGGAAGCTTGGGAGACTCGTCCCCTCTTTCTCAACCCAAGAGGCAGTATGATGTAATGCATTTCCTTGTTCATTAGCTGTGTTTCATGCATTAGAAACTTGCATTTTGCATGGCAGATGCACCTCATAAATAAAGCCGTCTTGTTCCACGCATGACATTTTGCATGGCAGAGCTAGTATGGCAGTGTCGTTGCTTACATTTGCTGGCATTTCAGTGTGCCACGCAACTGTGAAAGATCAGCTGGACCTTGGCAAAGAATCACAGATGGCAGCCGTAGGCAGTTAGCTGTAAGGGATTGGAGCGCCGTATTATAATGTAATAATCAGACGGTTCCTATTAAGGGTAATTGATAAGTAGCCACGCATGAGGATCCATGTGCTTTATTGGGTGGGTTCACACAACAAATTAAACACAGATGGATAAGCAGTACATACTTTGACAAACCATAGTTGACTTGTACATAAGCTATAACTCATGATTTAAACTAAATGGCTGGATCATGCTAGGCCAGGCTGGAACAATCCATTCTGTGCCTTAGCACAGTAGGTGAAACGAGGAAAAGGAACTTTAATGATGCTCTTTGTTCGCCAAGTGTTGCCAAACAACAGGAGTCTTGACTTCAGTTGGAGGTGGATTGGGCCCTGGCTGGGATTTCTTTGTGTTGTTATTATAATTCGTGGAATTACAGTGATTTTGCTTGATGCTCTTTGGACCTCCATCCTGTTCCCTGAAGCATTACGAAAATGTGAACTTGAACATGGTTGCACAATATTTCAGGCTGCATTTTTGTGTTTCTTGGAGTTCGATAGCAATAAACTTTTTGGCAATGACTTGGTTGGGTCAGAAAGATTTGCTGGCCTGTTGTGTCACAAAAGACAATGAACCTCAGGAGGAAGCCTCCATTCCCAAGCATCTCGGTTCCTCGCCAGGAGAGACTGTGCAATGTCAACTTGCTTCGGTCTGGAGAAGTTCTCATTTTTTCCACTAGCTTACCCCAAATATTTTGGATCCCCCTTTGAGTTAAAAAGTGTACGGGTAGTCCTCGACTTAACAGCCACAATTGGGGCCAGATTTCCCATTGCCAAGCAAGTAGTTTGTTAAGTCAGTCACATCCTTTTGTATGACATTTTTTGTTGTTGCCATGGTGTCCTTAAGTGAATTTGCCTCCTGTCACTGACTTTGTTGGAAGTGGGCTGGGAAGGTCACTCAAAAGCACATGCCGTTTGCCAAGCACCCAAATTTGGATTATGTGACCGTGGAATGCTGTGAGGGTTGTAAGAGTGGGGACTAGTTATAGGTGACTTTTTTCATTGCCGTTGTAACTTCAAATGGTTGCTGAATGAATGGATGTAAGTTGAGGACTCTCTTCAAGGCTATTTTTTTCCAGTTCAGATTCTTCCAGTGGAGCATCCCCTGTTTGCAGAAGTGCTGGCGAAGCTACCATAGTTTCTTAATACTGTTAATTTTGTTTTTGTTTTTTTAATACTGTACTATTGAAAAAAAGATGGACATGGTAAATGGGTGCATCTTGAACACACCTGGTTAGAGGAGGCGGTGCAAAGCAGATCTTGCCACAGAGCTTTGGGCTGCACTAGAATGTGGAAGAAAGCAGTTTGTCTTAGTTTGTATTGGCATATATTTTTATTGCCATCTGCACGTATGCAAAGTTTGTACTGACATATGCGTGTGTGCAAAGGAGACTTGGCTTTGCCATCAGGCTTCTGTGCTGTGCCTGCTATCCTACATTATCAGTGTTTTACAGGGTTGGAATTTTGTTTTCAAGCAAAAATATTCATATTTGCTTTTTATTTCCTTAAAAAAAACCTCGGGCCAATTTATTTAGTTATGTGCCATCTAGTCATTTTCAACTTCTAGTGACTTCATAAATATTCTTCATGACTAGGCCAGTTGCTCCATCATAAATTGAAGAGTTGGTATCTTTAGTAGCACGATGCCGCTTTGGTGGAGTGGCTATGGTGCTGGTCTAGAAAGCAGGAAGCTGTGAGTTCTAGTCCCTTCTTAGGCATGATAATTGGCTGAGTGACTTTTGGCCAATCCCTCTCTCTCAGAGGGCTGCTGTTGTGGGGGAAAATAGGAGGAGGAAGATGCATTATGCATGTTTGCCACCTTGAGCTACTAATAAAGTAATAAAGGTGAGATAAAAATCTAATAAATAGTAATAAATGATCTTCACAGGTTCCTAAAAGAGAGGAGAAAGTCACAAAATCATGGCTGAGTAGGTCAGATCTGGCCTGCAGGTTGGACGGTTGTCCACTTCTGTCTTGACCCAAAACTGAAAAGAGAAGGGTATTGTAGATCCAACCTAGAACAAAGGAGAAATTTTTTGATGGTGAGAGCAATCAATTGGTGGGACAGCTTGTCTTTAGAAGTTGTGGGCGCTCCATCACTGGAGGTTTTCAAGAAGAGATTGGGCGACCATTTGTCCAGAATGGGTCTCCTGCTTGAGCAGGGATTGGACCTGAAGACCTTCAAAGTCCTTTCCAACCCTGTTATTCTGTGTTGTATGTTCTGCTCATTTGGGTTTAAGATGACATGATGAATCTACTGGAGAAGTCTACATTTCTGGTAAATTGATGCGTATCCTTCAAAGAAACAAATATATGGAGAAATGTAACCTTACTTGACTTTCAGTTGTTGATTGCATTCCTTGATGCTAGACGTGCATTTATTTTGGTTTCCCATTTTTAAATTGCTAAGGCTCAATTGATCGTGTCAGCCTTCCAAGGTACAGGAGGAGGAGAGGAAGTGACCAGTTGAGCAATTAAGACAAACACAAAATGTGAGGAATGTTGCTTTAATTCAAGTGTGTCCCAGGAAACCCACTTGTCTAAGGAACATTGAAAAAAAGAGCAGAATTCCCAGTGCTTTTCATTTGCTTGGAATGTAGCTTGGTAACAAAAGCAAACATGTCATGACAGATTTGGAAGAAAGTAGTAACTGTGATTTTATTTTATTTTTTTGGCTTAGTACATCTTGATTCTTTAACTGCCATGTTATGTAATGGAAGAATGACGAGGGGAAAATATGCTGATTTCTAAGCTTGGATCTTTTTCTTGGTTGCTTAAGATCTAGAGAGCAATGTTTCTCGACCTCTTCAACTTTTATGATGTGTGGGCGAGCAAGCTAGAGAATTCTGGGAGTTGGAATCAACACTTCTTAAAGTTGTAGAGGTTGAGAAACTCTGGCCTACAAAGCCAGTTGCTACCCACAGTATATGTGTGTCCGTGTTTACATTAATTTTGGAAAGAATATTTAAGTTTTATCTGCTCCCAATTTTATGGATTACCTAATTACATAACATTGAACTCCTGATAGAAAAAAAGTTGGTGATGCTTCCTATCCCTCAAAAATTACTTTTAGGAATTAGAAGAACTTTCTAATCTGGCTTTGGATCAGTGTCTTGATGCTGAAGGAGGAATATAACATGATTCATATAACACTATGACATGGTTTGCTTATTTGTAGTTTATTTAACAAGGGACACTTGGCTAGGTTCATATCCCATACTAAGTTAAACCACAGTAACTGGGTTCACACAACCTGCTAACCTGAAAGAAAACCAACAACTTTGTAACTTAATATGAAGTGTAAAAGTAGCTCTGTGCGTAACTGTTTTTGTGTGTTTATGATTTTAATTGTTGTGATACTCTTCACTGCCCAGAGTCATTTGGATTGAGACAGAATGAATGAATAAATATCAAGAACGTTTCCTACGCTCACCAACTGAGACACAGTCCTCAAAATTTCCCAGATACGCTAGAAAATGTGTCACAGAACTTAATTCTACTGCTTTAGCTTGAATTGATTAGACCTTTCATCTCCCTAAAAGATCGGGATGAACAAATATTGTCACTTTCCATTCACTCATTTCTCAGTTGGAAATGTTTCTTCTTCCGTTTGGTCAGCCACTTGCAAATTATTAGGTCAAAATGTATATGTATTGCATATGCAATTTTACCTAGTACATTTATTAGCATTTTAGCCTAGTGCATATAGTTACGGCAAGTGTGTTTTAATGCATTACAATACCAGTACTCTTGGCAACGTCTGGGATTTTTTGCTTGTAACTGCAACACACAACCAGGATAATTTTGGTAAAAAAAATTTATGTTGTTTTGGTGAGATCAGTGACTACCAGAGCCTTTGCTACTTAGTAAATGCCTTTTATGCATTGGACTGCAATTGAGAGCTGGTAGACAAGCCCTCCTCTTTCTGCCATAGCTTTATTGCTGGGCTAAATTGGATAGTCTAGACCAGAGGTCTTCAAACCTGGCCCTTTTATGACTTGTGGACTTCAGCTCCCAGAATTCCTCAGCCAGCGTGCCTGGCTGAGGAATTCTGGGAGTTGAAGTCCACAAGTCACAAAAGAGCCAAGTTTGAAGACCCATCGAGAACATTGAGCTAAAATATGAAGGGAAGATTTGCTTGGTTCCTCCAGTTTTAACAAGCTCCGCAATTAGAAAGTCTCAAAGCCACACAAATATTGCTTTGCTATTTCAGACACTGGGCATACTTTTAGAACACATTTCCTTTTTGCAGACATTAGTGTAGATCAGGCATCACAATGCTATAAGATTGTTCTCTGTTTTAGAATCCAGGATCTGTGTAGAATTCTCCTTCCCACTCCTCATATTCACACATTGTACTGAATCATAAACAGCCATTTACAAATGCACTTAAAGTGAAAATCAAGCAGACTTCGAGTTACTGCAGTGTGCATGTTGAACGTAAACTGGGTTTATACACTTGGGTTTGTGAAATACATACACAGCTATTTTGCTCTGTAAAAGTTTTTGTCGTGGGCTTGGTTCGTGCAAACCAAACCAATTGTGGATTACTCAGTAAACTATCCATGCTTGTTTAATGAATGCGTGGGTTTGATCATGTTTGGTTGTTCTTAAGATTCCC
The DNA here is from genome assembly GCF_964194415.1 of Vipera berus. Lineage (NCBI taxonomy): Eukaryota > Metazoa > Chordata > Lepidosauria > Squamata > Viperidae > Vipera > Vipera berus. The sequence continues at coordinate 10,484,617 of NC_138212.1, read as the reverse complement.
TTGCTTTGAGTTTTTCCCCCCTCCTCCTAAAATTTAGGGAGGTTTATTTTTTGGGGTGGGGGGGTGGGGAGAAGATCATATTTTAGCATATTAAATCATATTCAAGCCCTGAAGCTGTTTAAGCTGCTTAAGTCAACCTTAAATCCATAGATCAGTTAAACAGCTTGTCACAATATAAAGGCTTAGAGTTTTCTAAGCACCTTAAACAGAGCTAAAGCTTTTAGATAAGGCTGTATCTAAGCTGTAACATGTGTTTAATTTTTCACAACTACCAGTCAACCTCCATTGGGCAAGTTGGCTAATTCTAGTGCTTGAAACCATCTTCCCCTAAGAACTAGAAGGGTAATCAACCTTGTAATGGGATGCTCAGTATATATCTAGGTCAGGGGTCTTGAAACTTGGCCCTTTTATGACTTGTGGACTTCAGCTCCCAGAATTCTTCAGCCAGCGTGCCTGGCTGAGGAATTCTGGGAGTTGAAGTCCACAAGTAGGGCTCTTCAAACTTGGCCCTTTGATGACTTGTGGACGTCAACTCCCAGAATTCCTCAGCCAGGCACTCTGGCTGAGGAATTCTGGGAGTTGACGTCCACAAGTCATCAAAGGGCCAAGTTTCAAGACCCCTGATCTAGGTTATGGTTTTTGGGTCCATCACTGGTTCCAAGGATGGAATCAGTGAGTCTCCAATCCCTCCTCCCATAGCTGTGGTTCTCTCTCTGAAGCTTCTGAGGACAATTGACTACGTATGATGTTACCGACCACTTTAATCCAGAGAAGCCCTCTTTGTCATTGGTTTTCCAGAAAAGAGATACATGGAGACCTCTTCAGTAGCTTAACCTGGCAGGAAGCAGGTGTGGAAGATTTAGACCCTTGTCTAAATAATAAGCACTATTAGATCGTTCTAAGAGATTGATTCTAGATCTTTGTTTAGTATATATAGACCTTGATTGCCAGAGTTTTACAGTGCCTCAGTGATGTGGCTGCTGCAACCATCATCCTTTTACAGAAGCTTGTCCAAAACCTTTGTAACATCTTGTAACATCTGGAAGTTTTTTTAGAAGAGACTGGACAGCCATTACGGTTTCCTGCCTGAGCAGGGGGTTGGACTAAATGACCTCCAAGGTCTCTTCCAACATTATTATTATTATTATTATTATTATTATTATTATTATTATTATTATTATTATTATTATTATTATTATTATTATTATTGTTGTTGTTGTTGTTGTTGTTGTTGTTGTTGGTGTTGGTGTTGGTGTTGTTGGTGTTGTTGTTGTTGTTGTTGTTTTGTTGTTGTTAATACAAAGTAGGCAAATGAAAAAATAGCAAGGTCTGTCATATTTTTTAAAAAAGAACATAAGATTTTTTTGAAGAACAGTACCATGACAAAAGGGACGCGGTGGCTCAGTGGGTTAGGACGCTGAGCTTGTCGATCGGAAGGTCGGCAGTTTGGCGGGTCGAATCCCGAGTGCCGCGTAACAGAGTGAGCGCCTGTTACTCGTCCCAGCTTCTGCCAACCTAGCAGTTCGAAAGCATGTAAAAATGCAAGTAGAAAAATAGGGACCACTACGGTGGGAAGGTAACAGCGTTCCGTGCGCCTTTGGCGTCTAGTCATGCCGGCCACATGACCACGGAGACGTCCTCGGACAAGCGCTGGCTCTTCGGCTTTGAAACGGAGATGAGCACCGGCCCCTAGAGTCGGAAACGACTAGCACGAATGTGCGGGGGAACCTTTACCTTTACCTTTTACCATGACAAAAAGCAACCATACGCATTTTCGTTACCGTAATTAAATCTGGGTTAGCTACCATGCTTAAAATGGAGAGAGTTGATTTGGCACCAAGCTAGAAAGTAGCAGGCCATAACTTCACGTTCCACCTTAGCCTTGAAAGCTGGTTGGGCGAGTTTAGGCCAGTTAACACTTTCTCAGCTCAATTCGCCTCACAGAGTTGTTATGGGGAAAATAGGAAGGAGGAGGGTATGTTGGATATGTTTGCTGCCTTGGGTTTATTTGTAAAAAATAATAAAGGCAGGATTCAAATAGGAAAATAAATAGGGAGAAAGAATGAATAATGGCTTTCTGAAGAGGTTGATCTTAATCACCAGAAAGCTCAACGCTTGCTGTTCCTTGGGTCCCCAAAACTCGTATCAATACCCACAGCGGGGCAAATTCACACAGTCCAGATCTCAGGTTATGAAATGAAACAGAATCCGTATTGCAACCAGCTCCAGGGATCTTAGTTTGCTGTCCAAATTCTCTAGATTCCTGGCCAGTTACTGTTGGCTGGAGGCCTGGCCTGTACCTCACTTTCAGCCAGCCTCAGAAAGAGGAAAAACACAGACGGCAAAGACAAAAATGGAGGCTGCCCTCTCCTCTTAAAAGAAGTCTATGAAAAACCCACCGGAGGGAAAAGCCGCACTTCTGATTAGCTTATCTGTTATGGTTCCTGGATCTCCTGAAAGGACTTTAAGGAATCACAGGATCAAAATGCAGAACATGGGATTGTTTTGCCTATTGTGGGTCAATCCTGGTCTTGGTTAGTATCTCCTATGAGTGGAATTGGGGAATTAGGACTAATCAGTTCAGGCTTAAAGCTGTCAGATCCAAGCAGAAGGTATGAAGTTGGCTTCAGTGTGCTTGTTGGTATTTTATATTTTGTCTTAGCCTGTTTCATCAGTGTGCTTGCTACTAGTAAAAGCTGTTCCAGGTAGGAATTTAGAGTATAAATTGAATACAAAGGGTGTTTTTTTTTAAATTAGGGAATGGAGTAATTTGAATTCAAAACATAAAAGAAAGGAAGGCATTCTTGAAAGCCTCTTTACTCTGTGGGTCCGTAGCAAAGTGGTTTTGAAAAGTCAAAGCCCATTTACACAGCTGGATGGAGGAGGCAGATGGTTGGTTGCTGTTGACTTGCAGACACATGTTTTCAGTTAGGGGTTGACAACAGCAGAGCAGAGTCAAGCATGTACAGTTGCAGAAAGTCATCTGTCTACATCCCCCCCCCAAAAAGCGCTCAGACCCAGAAAAAATCCAAAAAATATATATCAGAAAGCGGCAGTTTAAAGATGCTGTGATGGCTGACAGGTAGAGCTTGGATTGTGACGTGAATTGATCCCAAAACATTTGCTACATTAAACGGGTGTCCCAGATTCTAAAACTAAACCTCAAGTGTTCTTACTCTGAATATTATTTCCAGATGAAGTTGGCAAGTGAAAAAAGGATGCTGAGGTCCTTTTCAAAGAAGATGCTTGTCTCAAAGTCTGTTCTTTGGGGGCTGGGGTGGGAGCATTTTAAACATGGTAGCTTACACACATTTAATTAATGAAGATACGTATGGTTGCTTTTTGTCATGGTGGTGTTCTTCAAGAAATGAGAGGCGCAGTGGCCTAGAGCTCAGAAGGTTTGAGAGTTCAATCCTAGGCAGCGGCAGATGTTTCTCTATCAGGGCGCAAAGAGAAAATGTCTGCTGCGAACTCTGCATAGGCGTCAGGAAGGGCCTCTGGCCAGTAAATGCTCAGCTCCATTCAGTCACCCCGACTCCACCCCAAATAAACGGATTAAAAGGTCGTAAAAAGAAAAGAAATTGTTTTTCAAGAAATCTTGGGTTCTTTTTAAAAATATGGCAGGGACTTGCTACTTTTTCTTTTGCCCATTTTGCATTTGAAATATTGCAAAGGTTTTGGATAGGCTCCTGTAAATGGATGCTGGTTGCAGCAGCCGTATCATTGCGGTACACAAGTACTGTAAAACTCTGGAAATTTCCATTCACTTTTTTTTTCACTACCTCTGAAAGGAATCAATTGCCAATTATTGCCAAGAAAATTTGGCAATAATATACTGACAACAGTTTTTTTTATTTCTTCTTAATCCTTGTGTGTAATTTCTAGTGCTTTAGTCATAAGCTTATTCAGTTGGGAGCGGGTTCAACAGAATTTACTTTCCAGTAAGATCTTGGCAACAAAAGGACACATTAGTGTTGATACTTGCGCCCATTTCCCTTGTTGGTCTTTTGGTTGAAATGATGTCGTCATATATAAATGGGGAAAGGGCCACCACTCTGCAGTGCAGCATTTGGTCTGCAGGCTAAAGCTTTCAGATTCCTCCCCTGGTATATCTTGAAGGGATACTGCATGGCAATGCTTTGGACTCAAAGGCAAAAAGATGCTTCAAAGAGTGCAAGGAGTTTGTAGAGCACTTGTCTACAACTCACGAAAGCAGCTACGTCTTTCCATGGGATTATTTATTTATTTATTTAAACTGGAATTTGGATCCACCGCCTCAATCTTAGAGGGTTCTATGCAGTTTACAAATAAACTAATAATGATAATAGTGATAATAATAATAGCATATCTGCATTGAGAAAAATCACCCTGGGTCAATTGCAAAAGGCAGTTTTACTTGGAACAGCTTACATCCTGTGATGATACCTACAACACATCCACATCTGCCATCCCGGGATCTTGGGAAGGACTCGACAGGTGGATAAAAATGCCAAATCCAGTCTGAACATCTGGCTGTCTGTGTGTCTGTTCCTATCAGTTTAATATCTGAAATATATATATATATATATATATATATATATATATATATATATATATATATATATATATATATATATATATATATATATATATATATATATATATATATATATATATATATATATATGTGTGTGTGTGTGTGTGTGTGTGTGTGTAAATTACTAACAAAGAATTAAGGGAGGCTGAGATGCATTTCTGACTCATTAGTCTTCATCAGTCAGTCATACCCTTCTGAGATTCGAACCTGGGCTGATTGCACATTAGGCAGTGTTTTTATTTCTTGAGCCACAGGTTCTCTCTCGCTTTGTTAGCTTTCTGCAAGGGGAGAGATATGTGTCATATGTTAACTATTAGATTACCTTGCTAGGCCCCAAACATGGGGCAAATCTTTATTTCCTGTTTTCAGCCTTATCTCAAAGGCCATCGAACAGGCTGTAGTCACACCGGACAGTTCATATATTTGTGTAAATTACTAACAAAGAATTAAGGGAGGCTGAGATGCATTTCTGACTCATTAGTCTTCATCAGTCAGTCATACCCTTCTGAGATTCGAACCTGCTTGGGGCCTAGCAAGGTAATCTAATAGTTAACATATGACACATATCTCTCCCCTTGCAGAAAGCTAACAAAGCGAGAGAGAACCTGTGGCTCAAGAAATAAAAACACTGCCTAACGTGCAATCAGCCCAGGTTCGAATCTCAGAAGGGTATGACTGACTGATGAAGACTAATGAGTCAGAAATGCATCTCAGCCTCCCTTAATTCTTTGTTAGTAATTTACACAAATATATGAACTGTCCGGTGTGACTACAGCCTGTTCGATGGCCTTTGAGATAAGGCTGAAAACAGGAAATAAAGATTTGCCCCATGTTTGGGGCCTAGCAAGGTAATCTAATAGTTAACATATCACACACACACACACACACACACACACACACACACACACATATATATATATATATATATATAGGTATAGGTATAGGTATAGGTATAGGTATAGGTATAGGTATAGGTAAAGGTTCCCCCGCACATGCGTGCTAGTCGTTTCCGACTCTAGGGGCCGGTGCTCATCTCCGTTTCAAAGCCAAAGAGCCAGCGCTTGTCCGAGGACGTCTCCGTGGTCATGTGGCCGGCATGACTAGACGCCAAAGGCGCACGGAATGCTGTTACCTTCCCACTGTAGTGGGCCCTATTTTTCTACTTACATTTTTACGTGCTTTCGAACTGCTAGGTTGGCAGAAGCTGGGACAAGTAACAGGCGCTCACTCTGTTACGCGGCACTCGAGATATATATATTTGAAGACTATCTATTAAATGGACACACCCGAGGGTCCCTCTCTGTGGGAGCTAGGTGGGATAGAACTGTGAAAAATAAGTAGTTTTCTGAGGTCACAGCTGCATTTAACCTTTAATGCTGTGGACCACACTATGACAAGTAGTGGGTGAAATCAGGACAAATAGGAGATCCTATTCCATTTGCAATCCATCAAAATTAAATCCAGCAAAAATACTTACTTTCCAGTCCTGTGTTTAATAAATTTCTCCTTCTCCCACATTAAAAAAATATTTTTATTAGCTTATTTTCGAGAGGTTTGGCAGTGTCATTTGGGGGCCATGAGTTGTAAACATCTCTGCTCTGGAAAGCCAGGGGTTTGGGGAGTAGAAATAAATGATAGCAAAGAATTGTATTTCTGCTCTTGGAGTGTGGCTGCTGAATGTTGTTTTTTAGTGTAAATCTCGACAATGTAGTATCCACCAGATATTTGGGACTGCGTGTTCCAGTCAGCCTTGCCAATGTTGGGAGCCGGTGGGAATTGTGGCTAAACCATATGGAGGATTCCAGATGTAGACAATAATGAATGTGCAGATCCGTTTTTCTTAACTTTTTAGCAACTTTAAGAGGTCTGGACTTCAATTCCCAGAATTCCCCAGCCAATATGCTGGAGTAGATAATTCCCCGCAGTGTAAAGCAGTCTGCAAATTAGAATAGTAGATTCCATTCTGAATTAACACTTAGTAACAAGTATCTTATGCAGAAATCCCTTTGCTTTGATATTTATACTTCCTGTCACCATATGGGACAATGTCTGTGCAGTTTGTTCCAGAATCCGTGTGATTCTGAAACTGAGCCAGATGGAAAGAAGTCAGAATAACAGAATAACAGAATAACAGAGTTGGGGAGGCACCTTGGAGGTCTTCTAATTCAACTCCCTGCTCAGGCAGGAGACCCTATACCATGTCAGACAAATGGTTGTTCAGTCTCTTTTTGAAAGCCTCCAGTGATAGAGCACCCACAACTTCTGAAGGCAAGCTATTCCATTGGTTGATTGCCCTGTTGTTGTTGTTAGCTGCGAAGTCGTGTCCGACCCATCACAACCCTACGGACAACGTTCCTCCAGGCCTTCCTGTCCTCTACCATCTTCTGGAGTCCCTTTAAGCTCACGCCTACTGCTTCAGTGACTCCATCCAGCCACCTCATTCTCTGTCGTCCCCTTCTTCTCTTGCCCTCAATCTTTCCCAGCATTAGGCTCTTCTCCAGTAAGTCCTTCCTTCTCATTAGGTGGCCAAAGTATTTGAGTTTCAGCTTCAGGATCTGGCCTTCTAAAGAGCAGTCAGGGTTGATCTCCTCTAGGACTGACCGGTTTGATCACCTTGCAGTCCAAGGGACTCGCAGGAGTCTTCTCCAGCACCATAGTTCAAAGGCCTCAATTCTCTTGGCTAGTTTCCATCCATTGCTTTTTGTCCTGCCTTCAGGTGCTTTGGAGAATAGCTTAACCCCCCTCTTCTTTATGGAAGCTTGGAATACTGCTTACTGTATCTGGTCCTTACTGGGTTTGGGTGGTTCTACTTTTTGGAAAAAGACCTTGATTTTAGTCATGAATACGAAGGCTGCTAAACATTTGCTGCTGACTTCTGGATTAAGGACGACCTGAAAGGGAAAAACATTTAAGTTTTGTTGTGAGGGGCAAGTAATCAGGAACCAGGATAGAGTTCAATGATAGTCTGGTTGGTCCAAATCTGCAGAACATGGAGATTGTAGAAACACCCCATAATGTTTATTGGTAGCACAAATGGCACCATTAAGCTACAATGCGATGTAGATTGATTTTAGCTTCATATGCTGTATGGACCCAGCCTTTGTGTCTCATAAACTGCTTGGTGTGTCAGTTGGGCTTTGGTCAGTGAACCCCAATTAAAACAAACATTTGGTTTGCATAGTATGCGAACCCAGAGTGATGCGTCTTGTTATTAGCCCATTGCATCATTAGTAGCTCACTGCGCCTTGTAACCTGCAGTGTACAGTTTCTTTTCATCACATTTCGCTGAGTTCCAGTCACTTTTCTCAAGAATGCTGTTTCTTGGTGCCTTGCACAACGCTTGGGGCGGGAGATTCTCCTTCTGCCTGTTTTGTTGTAATTGTGGCTAACCTGTTGCCAAGGCAGCAGCGGGCTGTATAAAGACCAAAGGGGGGGGGTGGTTGAGAGGGGGAAGAGGAAATTTGCATTCACAAGCCGACTTTGATCTGTGGGCCATGAGCCACCAAGAGTCTAGGTGAGCCCTAGACTCTTCTGTCCTGGAACAGCATGACCCTTACATTGTGCAAGCAGCTTGACCGGTTGGCTAGTTTCCTGCTTTCCACATCCTCTGCATCAAAGCGTCCTGTTCACTGATCCGATGCATGCGTTGGTGCTTGGTCCCCTATGGCTAGCGGAAAAGGCGTCTCGGGGACATTAGTCAGCTGCAGAAGGAGGGAGCGGAGTGACTGGCAGCAGAAGCTGTGATCACTAAAGCTTCACAACTGGGATTCAAGAGGGCAGGGCCGGAGCTGAGACTCAGCTTTCCTAAACAGCATTTGCAATGCATGCAACATGATCAGAGCTTGTCTGGGACTTTGTGAAAGATGGTTGATGATATTTTTAAGGCTGTTTTGTGGCAAACACTTGCCTTGTAAGAGGAGAGAATCAAAGCTTTCCCTCTATAGTTTATTTGGCTATAGAGAGCAGGAAAGTGGCAGTCAGGCTTCTTCTAAAATATACTTCTTGAAAGAGACACATTTTGGGTTTAGCTCAACATGGCAATTCAAGGAAGAGAAGCTGCATTGAGGAAAAGAAAGAAAAATTGATTCAAGCAGGGAAGAAGTTCAAGTCCTTGGCATCTTCAGTTGTGGTGCTAAGCCTCTGGGTTGTGGCTCAGCTTCAGGCCTCATGGATGTACAGTCATGGTCAGTGGTCTGTTGTCGACTCTAGTGAGAAGAAAAAGGGTTTTGATTCTTGGCAGCCAGGACAATGAACAGGGTGGCATGGCCAGGTCAGCACGGTGGTGTAACCTCAAAAAGATATCTTTCCAAGGATCCTCTCAAAAGTTACAGATACATTGGTTATCCCAAATATACTTAATGATCTATTCTAATCTTGGTTGTATATTCTGGCCTTGCTAAACAGGATGGTCTGTAGATCTCAGTTGGGAATGCTGGGAGTGTAGTCCCAAGATGGCCATTTGGAAGACACCACACTGTGGTCATGTCTGCAATTTGACAGGCTGCGATGGATAGCTGGTGGGGAAAGTTCTCTTTGAAAAGTCTGCAAGTTCAACCAGTTCATTCTATGTGCATGCAAATGTAAGAGAGAGGCTTGGTTTGCAGTATGCAGTTGCAGTACATAGTAGGTTATGCAGATGGATTTTCTTGCATAGATAGCCCATATATTGGGGAATAGGATAAGTGTTATTTTTTGTCCTTTGATGTGGTTGCAGTAGAACTCTTTTTTCTTGCTCTTTACTTAGGTGTGAGTGTGTGCGTGCAAAAGGTGGGCAAAAGTTTAAACCTTGGCATCATCTTGGTGGTGGTGCAATGGTTAGAATGCAGTATTACAGGCTAATTCTGCCAACTGCCAGCAGTTCGATCTTGACGGTTGAAAGTCGACTCAGCTTTCCATCCTTCCGAGGTTGGCAAAATGAGGATTTAGATTGTTGGGGGCAATCTGCTGGTCACTTAGAGAGGGCTGTAAAGTGGTATATAAGTCTAAGTGCTATTGCTATTGCTATCTTAAGAATAGCCTATGTTCTGGTTATTGCAGGAAAATCATCTTGCCCTTAAGTGTGCTTAATGCATTATGTCAGTCAAGTTCACACAATTCATTGAGTCTCATATATAGGAGATGATCAGGCTGAGCCCGAGGGAGGGGTCAAATGTGTCATCAGTCATGAGTGCCTTTGCACCCACAAGAGATCAAAGTCCAGCCCACCGTGAATTCCTTGATTACCACCAAATTGTTTTGATCGTTAATAGTTCAGATTCCTGTAGAAAGCTTAAGCTTTCAATAAATCTTTATACCCATTTGAACTGCCTGGCTCTCCTGATTTTCTTTACAATAATTGTATCTTGACAATAATTGTATCTTTTAGCATGGACTGTGAACGTAGCCAATTATGGTTTAAGCAAACCATGATTTAATATAAATACAGCTGACGATTTCTTGTTTGGATGGGCATGGCTGTTCCTTTTTGAAAATGCTGCTTTTGTGAGGTCTTGGGATGAATCTTTTGTTTTTTCAACATTCTCTTTTTCCCTCTGGTCTACTACTGCTCCTGGTGCACTGAACATATGTTTAAGACCAAGAGGGTTCTGGTGAAGAACAGACACTTATAAGACAAAATAATTCATTTATTAGTTTGTCCCAAATATCTATCTAGAGTGGAGGAGAGGGAGCAAATTTTCCTGTGAGTGATACTGCAGAGTAGACTTACTCCTCTTCTGCTCTCTGTAGCCCCTGAATTTCACCCTTAGGAAAATTGTTACATCCCTTAAAAATAAACACTGTCCTTTGGCCCTGTGTGTTGTTTCTCTTGGAAGAGGTTTAGGAACACAGAAAGCCACAGGATAAAAATACAATCGCCCACTGGGCAACAGCCATTGAATTTACAAATTTTGAGTTCCTCTATACTTGGATCCATTTTTCCCCCCTCTAGCAGGATTCAACACACCCTATGCTACTGTCCCAGTTTTTCCTTGTTAAGAACCAAAAGTTTGGGTCAGTACAAAGGATTGTTCAGCCTAGCACTAGCTCATGCTTTAAATCCTTGTTCTCTTTGATGGCTTCTAAGTCAGTTTGGGATGGGAGGTCAATTTCCATGTCGGTAGTTGATGGTGAGCACATCTGAGAAGAACAATGCCAGGGAAATCAGGAGTCCATGAGGAGGCAATGACTCTTCCAAGTATCATATGAAACTTGTCTTCATGGCTTCCCAGAATTGGCACAGTTTGAATCCAAGATCTATTTAGAAAGCAGGATGAGCTTTATACTTTGCCATGAGCCCCAGTTTCTTCAACTACAGTGGTTTTTTTTTAAAGAAATTACAGTTGACCAGGATAGTACAACAGACTAAATCACGAGCCATAGTTTAAGGACTGCTTGGTGTAGGTTTACATAAAACCCTAAGTATTGTTTAGTCTGGAGGGTGAACCCACTGAACAGATCAATGTGATAGTTTATAATAGGGGTCTTCAAACTTGGCCACTTTAAGACTTGTGGACTTCAATTCCCAGAATTCCTCAGCCAGCCCTGGCTCTGGGAGTTGAGGTCCACAAGTCTTAAAGTGGCCGAAGTTTGAAGACCTCTGGTTTATAATCAACAGAAAAATTAAACATTGACATGTTACCCGTTTGTGCCTACTGTGTTGTCATGGTCTTTTTTTTTTACATATCAGTACTCAATTCATTTCCTCCTTGAAGGTTTGCTGCTGTCCCGTCATGACAAGTAGAATCTCCCTGTGAGTTACTAGATTTTAGCAAACAGGCTGCATTTCTTTTGTTTTTTCTCCACCTCTTTCTGGCCATCCCCAGGGAAACATGTCAAGTCCTCAAGGCCAGACTTCGGCTTTGCTTTTCTGCCCTCTCCTTGGCACCAGAGTAGTTTCATTATCAGGAAGAGAACAAAAAGAGCCTTCTGGCTTGCTTAGGCAAGTTGACAAATTGCAGAAACTGGCCAGGCTCTTGTTATGTTACAGCTTGGGAACCTTTCTGCTGTTTGCTTGTCCCAGTATTTGATGGTGCAGTCCAATTGCCCAGGACATTACAATAAATGACTTTGATACTTTGCTCACTCCACCTGAGTCCCAATCCCTGTCTCTTATTTCTAGGTTTTGATGGCTAGAGAGCATGGCATGAAGACGGTTTTGATTCTAGTGGGCACCGTTTGTGCTTTACTGTAATTCTCCAGACTGTAGTCACATGATGTCTGGTACATTGAGACCTTGAAGCCTGATGGAGGTTGGCACATCATGAGTCATTCATTCATTCATTCATTCATTCAAGAGTTGTGTAGTGAGAAAAGGAGCTTGTTCAAAGAATGTTTAAAGCACGCCTAGGTGAATATTTTGTGCTGATGTAGATAGGCATAAATGATAGGGAATGGAGGTCTGCTTGTTAGTTGCTTGGGTAATTCTTATGTGACTGACTTAAAACAATTTCCCATACAGTACTTAGTCCACCCTAGATTGTGAGTGACAAGGTCGCAATGAAATATTTATTTTATTATTTTATTTTAATTCCATTTATATCCCGCCCTTCAAGGCTGGACTGCTGGGGTTGCAGGAGCACTCCAGATGACCTTCAAACCTTGGAAGACTAATAATTTCTGCTGTAGCAGAGATAAGAGCCACTGCTTTTGGCTTTGGCCCTTACTGTTTGCTTGCCTACGTTCATTTGCTTTTGGCAGGATTATTCTTCCAGGTTATCATCAAGAGAGTGTAGCCCTCAGTGGGGAGAAAGGTTATATAGAGCAACCTTCAAGGATTAGAGAGGCAAGGAAGAAAGGTTGTAGGGCAACCTTCTTCACGGGCTAGAGAGGCAAGGAAGAAAGGTTATAGAGCAATCTTCTTCAAGGGCTAGAGAGGCAAGGAAGAAAGGTTGTAGGGCAACCTTCTTCAAGGGCTAGAGAGGCAAGGAAGAAAGGTTATAGAGCAATCTTCTTCAAGGGCTAGAGAGGCAAGGAAGAAAAGTTGTAGGGCAACCTTCTTCAAGGGCTAGAGAGGCAAGGAAGAAAGGTTATAGAGCAATCTTCTTCAAGGGCTAGAGAGGCAACGAAGAAAGGTTGCGGGGCAACCTTCTTCAAGGGCTAGAGAGACAAGTTGACAATGTAATCTTAAGTAGGAAGAGGAGGAAATACAGTGGAATCTGGGCAACATGGATGCCAGACATTGGGCTTGCTGTTGGTCTTCAGAGGAGCCATGTTACAGGGAAGATGTAACAAAGGGAGGATCGCTTCTGTTTTCTAAAGAGGGAGGAGGGTGGCCTTTGGTAAGAACCACAGGGCGCCCTGTGGGTGATGGGAGATGAGGCCATAGTCCGAATGAGTCATGGGGGGGGGGTCTCCTGCATTACAAGACAGCTGGGCTTGTGGTTCTTTCTTAGGATGCTTTCAACAGTGGATCATCGGAAGCTGCCTGGAAAGGGTGCAATGTGATGAAAAACAAATACAAGGGAGTGCCTATCTGTGGCTTTCACATTTCCTCTATCAGACAATACAAGCATTGTTTCAAGCCCTGCTCTTGTATGCACAGGCTTTCCATGAGGAGATGTTTGTCATTGCCGACAGAGGCTGGGCCACACAGGGCTTTGGTCTCTTTTACAGGAATCTTCCTGGGCTTCTCAATTTCTTTGGCTTCCTTCTTGGCAGGCAACTTATTACACGGGGTATTACTTAGAATGACTTGGTATATTTCCTGAAAAACTCTGGAGCCACCTCTGTTGTTGCCCTCGACATTAGTTCTGGTGTTGTGCGGGGTCACTGCTGCTTTGAATGGAATTTTTTTGAAGGGCTGAAACTGGCATATCCTTTTGAAAGCAAATCCCAATGGTTGATTCTGCCCTGGATGGCAGATTAGGCTAAAACAAGCCTGCAGAGGTTTGGGGTCCAATGCTGTGCAGGTAAACAACCTGGCTATTATTTTTAATAAGTTTTGTGAACCAGTCCATCATGATCAATTGCAGTTTGGCTTATTTGTTTGGATATTGAAGGTTAGTAAACACCGTGGATTTAGCACGTGGTTTAGTTATTTGGGCCTGCTTCTTGGAAAGCGTGCATAAGGTTGCAACCTCACCTGTTTTTATAGTTTGCTTATTTTAAATATTTGTTATACCACCTTTTGGAGAGGAGCTCAAGGTGACATAAGTAGCATTTCCCTCTCCTGTTTTCCCACAAGAGAATGTCTGTAGCTCAGAGTTGAACTCGAGTTCTTGGTGCTGTCTGAGCTTGGTTGTTTACTTGGCGATCTTTCATTACTTGATTAGGTAACATCATCAGGGTGAGTGAATTTGGGATTTTCTTCCTGTTTATGTACAGTAGCTTGCCATGCCAGTGTTGATAGGCGTGTGGTTTCCCAAGGAGGAAAGTGGCACTTAAGTAAATGAGAGGTGTAGCATGCCCTCTTTCTGGATCCGACGGACAGATTGAGCCAGTCAAGGAGAGGTGTTCTTTCCAAGATTTTACTTATAAACTTGCATATATATTTTTTTGTCTGCAAAACAATGTAAGCATGTCAGTTTTCATGATGCTATCTGGACACATGGTGTTTACTAGACACATTAAACGAGTATTTTTGTGGAGCTAGTGTGTTCCGTGGATCAAGTCTGCATGGTGAATTTATGGCTAGCCATGTTGTGCAAGTGGAGCTAAATACATCTACAATAATGGGGCATAAATGCAATCTACTTTTGTTTTAATTGTACTCTTTGTGGCACACAGGGTTCTTAACAAAAGCATTTTCACATTTTTAACCCCGAAAGCCTTTGGAGATGATAGAAAGTGTCACACAGTTGGAGTTTAGCCAAAAAAAAGAATCATCGTCTTCGGAAGAATTTGGATTTAGGAGGCGGATATGTATATTATAATGAAAAAAATAATCACATTTTTTAAAAATAAAACTATTCTTTTAATTGCTCATTAACTCCTTCAGCACATGTTCAGACCACTTGCTTATAAGTTGTCTTGTGAACTGAACTGGGAACAAGTAAACTAGCCTGAGATAAAGAGAAAGTTTTGTGGATATTGTGTTCTCTGCCACTGCTATTTGCCATCTTGATTGTTAGCTTGCAAGTAAGTTGGGTCAAGGGCAGATGCTTTTGGATAGCTTTCACTGCTAAGTAGGACCCAGAATAAACCACCGTAGAGATACTGGAGAACAGGGATTCTCAACCTTGGCAACTTTTAGACTTGTGGACTTCAACTTCCAGAATTCTGGAAGTTAAAGTCCACAAGTCTAAAAGTTGCCAAGGTTGGAGACCCCTGCTGTAGAGAGTATGAGTATCAGGACTAGGGGTGACATAATAGCGGAGTTCCAATATCTAAGCGGTTGCCACAAAGAAGAGTTGGGGGTCAAGCTATTCTCCAAAACACCTGAAGGCAGGAGAAGAAGTAATGGATGGAAACTAATCAAGGAGAGAAGCAATCTAGAGCTAAGGAGAAATTTCCCGACAGTGAGAACAATCAATCAGTGGAATGACTTGCCGCCAGAAGTTGTGGGTGCTCCAACACTGGTGGTTTTTAAGAAGAGACTGGACAACCCTTTGTCTGAAATAGTATAGGTCTTGTGCTTAAGCAAAGGGTTGGACTAGAAGACCTCCAAGGTCCCTCCCAACTCTCTTATTCCGGTTTTTATGTTCAACAGATATTTTGACTCTTGACTTTTCCTGAGCTGTACAAGGTAGTTCTCAATCACCAGATGCTTAGTGATTGTTCAAAGATACTTATGACCCAGTTTTGAAGTTACAACGGTTGTCCACACACACACACACACATAGTCACATGATCACATTTTGGTGTCTTCGGTGATTTGGAACCAGCTTTCCTTTACTGCAATTTTCAATGTTCTTTGCTACTTTCTGGCATTTACTTCGTTTCTGGGGGGGAAAAAGTCCATTCGATGTACCGGTAATTGATTCACTTAACGACTGCTGCAGAAAAAAAAAGTGATATAAAGTCCAGTCACTTGATCACTGTCTTAATGTACGCACTGACTTAGTATTATAATTGTAGGCTCAATTATGGTTGATTATCTATACACAAAAAAATGTGGTCTGCAAAAGTATGCAGGATTCACTTGTGCAATGAAAAATACTGACATATTGATTGTGAGTTATGGTTATCTGTGTGATAAGTTTTTTGTTTTAGTGTTAGCATTAGTATTCTTAATGGAAATGTACAGTTTTTTTCTTGGTGATATTTCTCAGTGTCGCAACTTGATATTCAGAGCTGGGTTTTTTTTTAGATTTTTCAATTTTTTTTTAAAGGCCTGAAAACTTTTTAACTCAGCATGTCATCAATCTGTGAAAAGATTTTCTTTTCCTTCTGAAGAAACACAACCCTGGAGACCTCGCTTCTCTCTGTTCAGAAGGAACAATAGACAAGAGTAGAGGCTTTAAAGCAAATCATTTTTTTTGCATCAACCAAAGGTATAACATTAATACTTGGAAGTTTGCTGGTATTTATCTACTTAGCAGTTTTAAAAAATGAAATATATTGTAGGTGTTTGAACTCCAAAAATTGTTTATCAGCTGTTCCTTGAGACCTACATTAAAGTAACCATGACAAAGAGGCCTAATTTAAACAAGTGAATAATGGGGATAAAAATACATCTTCTGAGATATTTAAAATAAGTGTGGAGAGGTGCTCAATTTCATTCTGTTATATTCCAACATTTGTGTGATAGAGATGGGCAGAGTTCCAAACAAAGTTTGGGTTAGCTCAGGGGCGGGCAACCTTGGCTCTTTTATGACTCGTGGACTTCAACTCCCAGAATTCCTGAGTCAGCATCTGCGAAAGGAAATATCAGCAGATTTCTCCTCAGATTTGTTTTAAAAGTTGTAATATTTGTTCCCTATCTTTCTATCTCTTATCTCCTATCTCCATCGCTCTCTTTAGCTTTATCTCTATCTTGGCCACTTATGTGAGTTATAATTTAAAGATTTAAAAAGATTTAAAGCCATTAGGGAATGTCAGGTACAACTAGATTTTTATTGCAAGAAAAGCAGGTTTTGCTTTAAAAGAAAATCATAAAAGCAGCAACTGATAAACTGAGATGTTATGCGGCATGTGAGATAGGCAGATTTAGAAGGCATCCCTAATCTGGGCAGGAGATGTTGTAGTTAAATTTAATGCCAGTGATTTGGTAGCCTTATTTTAAAGTTGGAATCACTCACAAAAGGAGAAATACGTAACTAGATAAAATCTGTATCATATCTAAAAGTGTCATGCTAATTTGATCTTGCTCCTTTCTTTTGCTATATGGAATGTCTCAGGAAATCTAGACTGAAATATTGGATTAAGTAGTTATTTAGCATGTGTCTTGATCTGATTATGGAAATACTGGCTGACAGATACAAAGAGTATATGGAGATCCTGAAAGATATATCTTGTATTTTGAATTTTAACACGTGGGTTCATAATTGAACTCATTTTTCTCCTTGTATGAAGTTAGTTATTCTGGTTTTAGCATGACATAATGTATGAACCCAGCAATTGTAATTTGTAGATTATGATTTATGGATTCCTGTAACGGGTGAAGAAAGCTACGGTACTGTGGCTTCTTCAAGAAACCATGGATAAAATGATACATGTAGTCCTTGACTTATGACCACAATTGAGCCCAACATTTCTGTTGCTAAGTGGGACATTTGTTAAGTGAGTTTTCCCCCATTTTATGACCTTTCTTGCCACAGTTGTTAAGTGAATCACTGCAGTTGTTAAGGGAGTAACATGGTTGTTAAGTGAATCTGACTTCCCCATTGACTTTGTCAGAAGGTCACAACAGGTCATCACATGACCCTAGGACACTGAAACGGTCGTAAGTACATGCCAGTTGCCAAGCATCTGAATTCTGATCACATGACCATGGGGATGCTGCAACGCTTGTAAGTGTGAAAAATGGTCATAAGTCACTTCAGCAGTTTATCTGACCACCTTTTCTGCCAACCGTTGCATGTTGTGGCAGGGTTGGATAAGGCAATGGGGATTGTGAGGATTGTATATGAAAACTGTCTTTGTGTACATTTTCTATTTGTTTCCTCCTGATGATGGAAACCTCCTCACTTTTCTTGGCTCCTTGAAGTCACTTCAAGCTCCGATTAGCATTCCCCCCTCCCCCTTAGTTGTTTTCATTCCTACCTCTAAGTGTTTTCTCCATCCAAGGTTAGAACTCTTAAGGGAGAAGTTAAAACATCTAAAGCATTTTCTAATTGCTCCATCCTTAACAGTAGCATTTAAGTAGCTCACCTGAGTAGACAGAGAAGAGACATAATGGATTCTTTTGCCTGAGGAAGTGAAAAATGCTTTTGTTCAAGCTAGTTTCAAATGCAGAAATAAATCCTGCGTTGAACCAAAGCATTTGAAGCTAGGAGAATCTGGTTTCACACATCATCACATTGAGAAAAAATATGAACCATGTGATGCTTCGTTATTATTGGATTTTTGGTCCTATTTTACCCCATGGGTTCAAGACAGAATATCTGACCCCTTTTTGTCTTTTCTTTACAAACACAATCCCGGTGATGAATTGGTCTCAGAAATACTGACTGGCTCAGAATCATCAGCTTCCATAATTGTAGGACCAACTTGCATCTCGAAAGAAACGTGTAATTTCTCAGCTGATTAAAAGATAAACCCTTCTTTGTCTGGCATTCAGTTCTCTTGGTAATAATATGGGGGTCATTTGCCATTGTTTCCCCCCCCCAGAACACTGTCTCAGTTCCCTACTCAGTGTATTCTGGAGTACTGAGATAGGCTTTTGTTTTCCCATCCAAGAATGGAGGCCAAACACCTTCTAAATAAGACCAAGACCTATGAAAGCCCCCCCCCTTAATGTCAGGTGTTAAGAAACCAAGATTAGAGTACTACATGTTTAAACTTTATTTGTTTAAATTACAAATAAATTTTCAAATCTGAACAAGCAAAATAGGAAGATTAAAATGTGACAGGGACGATAGGCATGTTAGTGCACTTATGCATGCCCACTTAGGGACCGCTTAAATATGGAACCAGGTCCACAGAAGCTAAATTAGAATGATTTAGTGCTCTTATGGGGATGTAGAGATTCCAAGCTGATGATGCATTTGAGCCCACCCTCAAGCTCAGCTTTGTTGTCTCCTATATTGGTGGTCCCCAAACTTTCATGGAAGACAATTTTTCCATCATAGACTGGCCGGGGGGGTGGGGGTTGGTGCAACCTAGATCCTGCACATGCTTAATTTCACTCTCCTGCCACTCACCTCCAGTTGTGCAGCCTAACATGCCATGGACCAGTACTGACCCTTGTCGTATACCATACTTGGGGGAAAAAACCAACACCTGATCCATTTCTTAAGAAGTATTCTTGGAATTGAGAAGAACATACTGGCTCCTGTATTAAGATCTAAAACAGGCATCTACCCCACACAATTAAAGTCTTTAATTACTGTTGGAGGATTCTCCTAAGTTTTTTTCCAAAATGTACCTACCAGTAGAAGAACAGATACCTATGGGTCAGCCTACACCTTATATATATTGGGCTAATTTACTGATACTTTTATTTTCCATCCATCTTGTCTTCTCACATGTTCTTATTTTCCTTTATTAAATTTCTATGCCACCCGTCTCACTGATACAGCAACTCTAGGAGGCTTGCAATATAATAAAAAGATAACCAGTGCTTAAAAACTGGTTAAAATTAGAAAAATTGAATAGGGTAGTTAAAAGATAATTGGCAGACTGGGGTTAAGATTCTTCTCTAACCCATCAGCCACCCCCCATCGTAGCAGGCTCCTGTTGGAGCCCTAGGCCAAGTGGCAGATCCCATTTTATGTTCTTCTGGAAGGCCAGGAATGGGGGAGTGGTGAAACTCATCTTCAATGGGAGAATATTCCAGAGGGTGGGGGCCACAGCAGAAAAGGCTCTTCACCTGAACCCCACCAATTGAAATTCTTTGGCCAACAGGATCCAAAGCAGGACCGTGAATGTTCTTCTTATGTTTATTGTGGAGTCATTTATTTTATTCTTGAAATATTTTAAAATTAAATTGAAAAAGAAAGAAATGACCGTGGTGGTGTTGGCAGGGGAATGAGCTCCAGTGGAGAGGTTTTTTGGAAGGCTGAACAAACTGAAGTTCTTGGGCAGACTTCAAAGCCAACCCTGTGTTATGGTTATCTTCTGAGGCCCAAGTTTTGATCGCCATTTTTTTCTTCTTCCATGCTGATGTTCTCCAGCTAATTGAGGAATGTTGGCTCTGTTTCGTTAAGTTCAGTGTGCTTTTCATGGACAGAGGAACTGCTTGCTCAAAACCATGGGGACAGTGTGGGAAGGAATGTGTGATTCTTTAGGATCCCATCCAGATGTCTCCCTTTGACAAAAGCTTGAGGCAATGGCAAAATCATAGGCTAACCTGTATCGTAAGGACTCGCAATACCATTACCTAAGCAGGCCAGATGACCTGCTGCTGTTCTTCATTCAGTTCTCAGCATGGTGACCTGCTTTCCAATGCAGTGTTTGTACTCTTTCGTTGCCTACAAGAGGAATGAAAAAAAGACGGGTTAACTGCTGTTGATGTTCTTCAAATAGTCTCTTTTTCCACAAGTGCCTTCCAGTTATTCCTAGATGTTCAGGAGTTTGTCCTTAATTGACACAGCCGGTTAAAGGGTGTGGAGAAGAAAGAGAATGAAATATTCATCATATAGTCTGCCACTAATTATCACTCTACCAATGTGCGAGTGGGCACATGTACACAGCTGTCTGGAAAAACACAGGCACTGAGCAGGTGGGAGCTGCATGGGCTCCCTTTTTCTCGCAGTCACGTTTCCACACTGCCGTGGCACAACTCACATTCACGCAGGATGCCAATGCCAGAAAAGCAAGAACATTTCAGGGAAAACATGAAGTGGGGTTTTGTGCCTTGGAATATTTCATCACATTTTCGAATAAACTTTGGATGTTCTTCAGCGAGTTCCATTTTGCAATCCTTCAACACTGAATTGTTATTTTTTTCCATCTGGGGAGGGGAGGAAGGGGAGGGAATGACAATGGTGATTGTTTTGGATGGGGTCTGTGTGACATAATTAGGAATTCAGTTGGTTTCTTGAGGAAGCAAAAGCAGAATGATTAGAGATTGACGTAATTGCTGACCAGATGCTTTTTTGACCTACTGCTCTAAGGCTGAGATGAACTAAACTGGTTCTTTAGGCTGTGTTATAAGATGTTCTCTCCTCTCCTCCCCTCCCCTCTGTTTAGTTTTATTCATGCTGTTTATTACAATTAGTTATAACAATTAATCAGTGGAACAACCTCCCTTCAGAAGCTGTGAATGCTCCAAGACTGGAAGTTTTTAAGAAGAGACTGGACAGCCATTTGTCCGAAATGGTATAGGGTTTCCTGCCTGAGCAGGGGGTTGGACTAGATGACCTCCAAGGTCCCTTACAACTTCTTCTCCTTCTCCTTCTCCTTCTCTTTCTCCTTCTTCCTATTATTGTTGTTATTGTTATTGTTGTTGTTGTTGTTGTTGTTGTTGTTGTTATTATTATTATTATTATTATTATTATTATTATTATTTGGGGTCAAAGGGTTCTATGTACCTCTAGGATAGTGCTCCCTTTGCCTTTTAATTTTGTTTTAATCTGGTTTTATATCATTTTACCATTTTATGTGTAAATGTCCCAGAAGCATGCAGGTGTGATAGACAGTATAGAAATTAAATAAACATAAAATAAATAGAGCAGGACCTGGAAGAAAAGTGTAGTCTTTCCTTATTAGAATGTTTTTTTTTATTACAGAAATCTGACATTTTTCTGTCCTCCCTGTGCACATCCATCTCATTTCCCCCCCCCCCGAGGTTTTCTGATAGTCATCCCAAGAGTCATTCCGAATGACAAAGTGACTCTGCATACTTTTAGTCCTTGACTTACAACCACTTGTTTAGTGACCATTCAGAGTTACAATGGCACTGAAAAAAAATGGCAGTTTTTCACACTTCTGACCATTGTAGGCATCCCTGTGGTCATGTGATCAAAATTCGAATGCTTGGCAACTGGCAGGTATTTATGGCAGTTGCAGTGTCCCAGAGTTGCATGATCTTCTTTTGCAACCTTCCTACAAGCAAAGCCAACGGGATAGCTACCTTTACTTAACAACCGTGTTAAGTGATTTAACAACTGCACTGATTCATTTAACAACTGTAGCCAGAAAGTCCTAAAATGGGACAAAACCCAGTTAACAACTGTCTTGTTTAGCAATGGAAATTTTGGGCTAAGTTGTGATTATACATCGAGGAGTATCTGCAGTAGTTAAAATTACTGTGTAGAATAATTTTGCATTGTTCATACTAGGAATGCAGTAGAGCTGAAAATTGGATTCTTGAACTTGCCCTCCAAAAATTTAGGTCTTTCTCTCTGAATGTCGGATCAAGAATGTCCAATAACAACAGTCTCTGCCAATTGAAACCAACATTTCTGGACAGTATCACTCAGTGGGGTTAGGGTTAGGGTTAGGGTTTTGAGTTTAATTTTCTTCCTCCTCTTATGCATTTTCATTTATTTATTTTATTTATTTATTAGTTGAATTTATATACCGCCCTATTCCCGAAGGACTCAGGGCGGTTCACATGTCTCAAGTGATAAAAAGCTTTAAAACTCTTTGGAGAAATGTTTGAAATTTTACTGTTCCTCGAAACTTAGCAAAATAGTTCTTAGGATACTTGACCATTTTTTTTTAAAAAATATCATTGGTTAATGGCTTTCTCCCTAGGTTATTTTCATAACATTATTTGTCGTTAGTTGCAAGTATAAATGTATTGGTAATTGCTCATAACTAATTTATATGGGTTTCCTTTGCCATTTAAAAAGTTGGGAGTATGTCCTATGAAACGAAAAGAGTTAACTTGATAATTAATTAATTTTCAAGTGGTATGTTCAGTGGATAAAGTGGGGTTTTATACATTGGGAGAAAAATACTTTTTCTATATTATTTTTTACTGCCAATTTTCCACCTGAGCACAGTTCTTTAAAATTATTACAGCCCCCATTCCCCATCGTCTCTCTCTTTTTGCATGTTTGTTCTGTTCCTTTCATTCTGAACCGCTTCCATGCTAAAATGGAACTAGTTTGAAGTGTGGCAGTGAATAAACAGACTCTCCCACTCTTGAAGGGATGACGCATTGACTGAAAAACACTGCTAAGAAGTTGCACTCAAAAGTTTTGGTGGCAAGGCAGGCAAGCTGGTGATGTATGCCTTCCACATGTTTTAGATATCAACTCTTTCTGCGCCAAGCCAGACTGTAAAGATTGACTTCTAAAGTATGCTTGAGGACACCAGATTTCCTGTTCTTGTAAGCGCTGGAAAAAAAATCTATGTTTTTCCTCTTGGTGTTCAATTTGAGGATTTTCCCTCATTCATTCAAATTTAGTTCATTAAAAGAAAAATAGTTCTAAATGCCAAGACATCCAGGAAATTGCATAAGATGGGTCAGAAGTGTTTTCAGGACATCGTCAGTGGGTCAACATAAGTTGCAAGCCTTTTTTTTCTTTGTGGTTCTTTATTCACATATACATCGTCATAACTTTTCAGGCTTAACTGTAGGGGTAGAGATGCTTTTTTGAGAATTGAGAGGAAGAATTTTGAAAGAACGGTGTCTTCCTTATAAGAAAGACACCAGGAACCTTATAATGCATTGGGTTTGCTAAAGAAACCCTTTGAGTTTAACTTGTATACACATGCAGCATTTGCAACACCAAATCTGGATTCTTCTAGTGGGGTGAGCATAAATATAACAAAAATGTTTCTGGATGCTTCCAGTGAGTTGATTATTTTGTATGTCAAAATTGCAAAACTTCCTTTCATTTGGTAAGAGTATTTATCTCAGTCAGATTAATTGTGCAGCAAAAGGATATCTGAGTAAGAAAAAAAAGGAGATTGCCTTGCACCAAACCAATTCTGAAAGCCCTTAAAAGCAGCAAAAAAGAGAGTAAGATATAAAAAAAATTAAAAAATGCCCCTCTCCTTTTATTTCCATCATTGTCTTGATTTTTATTTTTGCATTAATTTAGTTCAGATTGCTAAAGCTGATTGCTGGACTGTACCTTGGAGAGTAATACATTCTCCTTCTTAAATGTTACAATTCTTAATAATTCCAACTAGACAACTGAGAGCAAAACTGGAAATATGCTTTTTCTGTACAGCTTTTCCCTTTTCTGTAGTGTTATAGAAGGATGAGAGCATTTCCTTTTGATGGCCAGCATGGAGACTGCAAAAGTTAAGGTAGGAATTGTTCTGACACCAACAAAGGTAGGACAGGCATTTTGAGATACTGGGTTTTAAAAATTTGGGGGATATTTGGAAGCATTTCAACTTTTTTCCCCCTAGAAATCCTACCTAATGTAAAAAAAAAAAGAAGAAGATTCCAGCATTTTGGTTTGGCCTATTTTGGAAATCAGAAAAATGACCAAGCATGTAGCTCATGAATTGTTCACTACTGTTATGAACTCATGAGAAAAATAAGATTAGTGTCTGGTTTATGGGATTTGTCCTTCTTTTTTTCAGTTCAGTAAGACAGGGTAGAGGACTTGTTAATTGATCATTTCTTTCATCTCCCTCTGCTAGAAATTCTTTTGACGCATGGTTGCAAACTCAAAATACAACAAAACGTGGCCTTTTAATTTCTTGATTAATCTTACTTGCAAATTTACCTAAGACCGAATTAGAGAATATAAAATTGTGTAGAGATGGCGGGGGGGATGGGGGACAGGCGGGTATTCATTTGCCTTAAATGATATCTGAGAGTCTGAAATTAAATACCTTTGGTAGAGTTATAGGTGAGAGGGATGGCATATAAATTTAACAAATAAATAATTAAAGTCCCAAGTTCTTGGGTCTCACATCACCTTTGACGGTCTTTCAAAAATTCAGGAAATTTTGAAAATGTAATTTGGCAGTGACCATGCCATAGTGAGATAGAGCTCAAAACCTGAAAAGGACATTGATAACCTCTGCTACTACTGCTTAAATCAGGGGTCTTCAAACTTGGCAACTTTAAGACTAGTGGACTTCAGCTCCCAGAATTCCTCAGCCAGCCAGCCGAGCTGAGGAATTCTGGGAGTTGAAGTCCAGAAGCCTTAAAGTTGCCAAGTTTGAAGACCCCTAGCTTAAATGTACCCTTAAGTTGTTTGGGCCCAATTAAGATCAACCTCTGACTTTGCAGGGAGCTCTCCAAGGTTCTGAATAGCTGAGTTTTGACCTCTGTTCTTAGAACATGAACTCTATAGTTGTTTCATGTTTTGTGGATGCTCTTTCAAAGATACTGTCCAATTAGTAGTCATTTAAACACATGCCTATGTACCACCAGAATAAGGGTTATTATTTGGTCCAAACAATATTTTGCAAAAAAAAAAATATTTTCAGTCTTGCCAATGTGCATTTCAACTATATGTAAACTGGATCCTGTTAACTGTATACGTAATCTGTTAGTTAACATTGTCCGATTTTTAAAATGGGAGATAGGATGGGATATCTTTTGTTGCTAGGAATGTTGTTAATATTTTTATTACACATGAAAGGATGGGATTTTCTGCTGGTTAGAGGACTTTTTTTTTAGGTGTTCAGCTTTCTTTTAAGGCTTACGCCAAAGGTTTCGTGTGTTTCCTTCCTCAAAATTTCCTGTCTCAAAAACTGTGCCACTGATTTTGGAAATTGCCTAAGAGACGGCTGAGGAGCTGAGAACAAGGACTAAATTTCATTTGGCTTCATTTACTTTTTAATTTAACCAATTAAATATTGCTGACATTACCATACAGTCAGATATGGAATATGTTTTCCTCTTCAATCCCATTAAACTTTACTATTTCCACATTCTAATATTTCAGCACAGTCTTTTGTTCCTGTTTTGAAGTGCAGCCCTTGATATGTTGCACATGGTCTAGTGTGGCTTTTGCAATCACCAGAATAATGTTCACCCCTATAATAGTGCTCACCCCTCTAATTGCCCCTGATCTTCTAAATAACTCTGGAACCATGTGTCTATGGAGATTCTCAGTCATCCAGGTCACGCTTCTCCCAAAGGTGCTTTTTCAAAAGGCAACTGAACTTTGTTTTTCCTTGAAGATATTTCATTTCTCATCCAAGAAGCTTCTTCAGCTTTGACTCAGTCAGAACCGAAGAAGCTTCTTGGTCAGAGGTGAAACGTTTTCGATGAAAAAACAAAGTCCAGTTGCCTTTTGGGGAAAAAAAACCTTTGGGAGAACCTGAAACCATGTGAACAGTCACAACATGGAAAAAAGGCACCATAGTAGTTAAAAACTATGCAAACTTGTTATCTTACTAATTTGAATCTCAGGAAACTTGACTCATCATGTCTTAAGAATTTTTTTAATGAAGATAAAATAAGAGGAATTAAATGTTGCAGTATGGCATGTACTTGGTTGATGTTCTTGGTTGGCAACCTATGCTGTTTTCAAGTATATCCTATTAGTGAGCACAGCACAAGACATTGTGGGCTGTCCCCTGACACCACTGGATGACCTCGCCAGGGCTCGCTGCCTTGGAAGAGTGAGGAAGATTCTCAGGGATGACTCACACCCTGGACGGTATCTCTTTACTCTCCTACCATCCGGTAGGAGATATAGGAATATAGCCAGCTGTACCAACAGGCTGAAAAATAGCTTTTATCCGTGGGCTGTTAGGCTTTTAAATGGGACATAATCTTATGCAGAATTGACTTGGGAGGCCGGTGTGTGGTGTAGTTGGTTCACATAGTGTGGTGGGATGGAGGGTTTGTTGTCACTGTGTGTTGGGGGGAGAGAGCACAGGGGGGGAGGCTCAGCTAATCTCAATGTACACATGTTGTACTTTGACAATAAAGGTTTATTTATTTATTTATTTATTTATTTATTTATTTATTTATTTATTTATTTATTTATTTATTTATTTATTTATTATACACCCTACGCCAGCTTTGCCCTGTGTTTTCTTCTCTTCCAGTGGATGCTGACAGGTGAATAAGCTTAGCTTCCGTTTTGCTGATTTGAAGGTTCCTCTATGGAAATTCCCCTCCTAAAAACTTTTTAAATTTCTGTGTCCCTTGAGACACTTTGCTCAACCCTGATATTGCCTGTTTTGTGTATAGATGTGGTCATTCTTGTTTATACAAAGATTGCTACTTGGGAAATTAAATGGGTTGCAAGCATGTATTATTTTATTTATTTTATTATTGTTTTTATGTACCGCCTTTTTGGTCAAAGGTTCTTCAAAATACACAAATGCATATATATTTGCTCTTCAGCTGAATACACACCATCATAATGAAAAAAAAGCAAAAAGCTCAAAAAGTAAAACTAAATACACCAGAGAATGGGGGGGGGAGAACAGGAGTCTAGTAGCACCTTTTCTATGTACAGATAGTCCTCAAATTACAACCACCCATTTAATGACTGTTCAAAGTTACATAAGCACTTAAAAAAAGTGATCTGACAGTTTTTCACACTTACAACTGTTCTAGCATCCCCATGGTCACATGATCAAAATTCAGATGCTTGGCAACTGGCTCGTATTTATGATGGGTCCAATGTTGCAGGGTCATGTGATCACCTTTTGCGACTTCTGACCAGCCAAGTCAATGGGGAAGCCAGATTCGCTTAACAACCGTGTTACTCACTTAAGAACTGCAGTGATTCACTCAACAACTTTGGCAAGAAAGGCTGTAAAATGGGGCAAAATTCACTTAATATTTGTCTCACTTAGGAATTAAACTTTTGGGCTCATTTGTAGCATAAGTCAAGGATTACCTGCAAAATGTTATTAAAAGGCATGTCTGATTCTAATCACTCTATGCTTCTGATGGACGTGAGCTGCCACCCAAGGAAGCTTGTGCATTTTAACGTTGGGTTAGTCAGAAAAGGTGATGCTAGATTTCCGATTTTATTTTTTGTCGTCATCTTTGTAGACTTCCTACAAAGTCTACCAAAAGATGGAGGAACCTAGACAATGGGGAGAGGAATTCCTGCCACACTAGGGGGCTCCAAATACCCTTGAAAGCAGTCCAGGCTTGTCTGGCATTGCAAGAACTAGAGAGAAAGGAGAGAATCATCTTCTCACCTAAGAGGGGAGCTACAAAGTTTTTAGTGGTAGGGTTGAAGTCTGGTGAGTCATTTCCATCTTCCTTCTGAAAGTAAGGGGGAAACCCCTGCAAGAAAATATGTCATGTGAAATTTTTCATCTGGAGGAAGGAAAGTAGGGCACCATCAAGCCACCTTGATGTATTGTCAGAAAAGGAGATTGAAAATAGTTTCTTTCAAACCCAGCCCAAGGCCAACATGGAAGAAACCAGCCGAAGTCCAGTTCTTTAATTTTTTGCACCCCATAGATGGAATCGATTATAACCTGGAAGGTTGTATGTTTAGACACTGGCTATCGTTTGAGCAAAGTGACTATTCCCTCATCTCCCAGAGCTCTGAACCTACTGGAAACCACTGTGTTCTGGTTTGTTTGCAAGGAGAAATTGTACAGAGCACTTGTGGGGATTGCAAGTCCTCTCCTTGTCCAGAGAGGAATTACAAAGAGCCGGTCTACTTGCCGGATCTTCATTTGCTGCGGTTGTGTGGGGTCCCTTCAACATTTCTTCCCTGGAAATTGGGATAAAAGTAAACTTGATGACATTTACATTGAATTATATTAAATACAGTTAATAAACAATCACTCCCCTTTTCCACCCTGCAATTGGATGGAGGCGCTGTGGGTCTTTGGGAGGTCACATTTTTGTGACGCTATTTTACCCCGATGCATCCAGATTATATATAGTTTTACAGATCAGCAACTGTGTTTTTTTTATTTGTCTTTTTGTTATTGATTGTTTTTTGTGCAAATGTGGTCTTCAAGCTTCCTGGCCGCAGTGGAAACAGGTGGTGCTGAAGCCGAAAGGATGTTTATTTTAAAGAAATGTGTACAAGATGTCAGGTATTTACTTATGTCAAGGAATATTCAGATACAAATGTAGGGGAAAAAACAGACATTTGCTACTACTCACTAGAACTAGAAGTATGGAACAGCTTGAGTTATTTCATCTTAATTATTCCCCCCCATTTGATCTCTTAATTAGAATATTGCGTTTTATCTCTCAACAAATTTGCTAATGAAAGTTTTGTTTGCCTTGGTGAATATTCAAGCAAGGAAAGAAAAGGCCTATTTTAAATCTGGCAGTATTAGAAACTCATGGCACAACAGTGGAAAACTAATTAATTCATCTCTGGAAATGAGCTTTCTTTGGCATAACATGCCTTCTCTGGGTTCCGGTTAGTCTAGTCTTTGGGATCACGTATTCTGGGATTTTGGCTTTTATTGGC